>NW_004567114.1:26561100-26614653 GCF_000260355.1 Condylura cristata | reverse complement strand
TATATATATATATTAAAAGAATACTGTCAGTGAATTTGCTTTTCCCTTTATATACTTATTTCCCCTTCATGTGTTTATCAAATCACTTGTCACTCATAAATAAGCAAACTCTTCATGGGTTATTAACTTCCTTGTCAAGTGTTTTTACCTGTGATGGTGAAAAATAAAAAGAGAGGTTTGCATTTAATCTTTGAGTTGCATCAAGTTCAATTTTTAACACAAGAGTATTGCAATTAAACCTGTTGGGTACTCTAGTGAAGTATTTAGAAAATAACTCCATATAGAAAGATACAGCCCAAATATTAATGAACAATTTACTAATGTCAGATTGTATGTTAAGTCCTACCTATATATACAAAGATACATAATAATGCCCATACATCTCAGAGTAGTGCAGAAAAGACAATGTGGTAATCGTCTCCTTTAGAGTTTGTTCCTTAGGATAATTCACATTTCACACCTTTTGCTTTAGATAACTCCATCCATGCCAGTGGTTTCATGCACCACTTACTAATTAACTTCTAAATCTGTGTTCCTGCCTGAACTCCAAATTCATTTGCCAAATATATATATCTGCTGCTAGCAAATTTTTATGACTAATGTTAACTTATTTTCTTTATCTCTACAATCTTGTTTCTTCTATTTCCTCTCAAATTCATTCCTAGTTCTCTCATCCCAGACCCCGCATTATTTTAGTTTAGATGTTTATTATTAATGTCCTAGATTAATTTAAAAGCTTCATTTCCCCCCTCCTCTCAGGCAACCTCCTAGCCTATTCTCAATTTGATGCCAAAATAATCTATTTAAATGGAAAATCTGTCATTAACATCCCCTACATATAACTCTGTGTGGGGAAGAGTGAGAGCATAACAAATTTTAAGTAGACAATGCAGTGTTAACTGTTGTCATCATTCCATACCCTAGATCCCAGAATTTATTCAACTTATAACTGAAAGTTTACACCCTTTGACCAACATCTCTCCATTCCCCCCACTATGTGTTCTTAAAGACTACACTTACAAAGTTTCTACCCCATGAAGTTCCTGATGTCCACTTCTTTTCCTAGCTTGTAAATTCTACTTCTCCATGTTCCTAAAGGATTTTGTGCATATGTTTTATAACAGAGCTAACTGACATATTAAGTGTAAAATCTCTAAGTTGAATTGTATGAGTCAAGGATAGCCTGTTACTACCTTACTGACGGTAAGAGATCTCGCCCTAGAAAAAGGATTAGAAAATCATTCTCTCTGCACTTTAAAAATTCTCTACCAGCAATGTTAGCATTTAGTGAACAAACCTTCATAGTTTATTTTTATTTAAGATAAATGAAACTCACAACTTGAATCTCATCAATCAGTCACTGAGTAGAAAAATTATGGGATAGAGGAACTAAAAGACAGTTCTCTGAAATCCCAACTATATTGTCTCTGAAAATACCATGACACATACAATTACTGAAATCCATGGAGAAAAGCCCATGTTTTCCTTAGAGTTCCAGAACCACTGAATCTTGAACTAACTTAGAACTGTAACGTCTCATGAATTGTTTCTTTATATACCTGAGAAGACTGAGCAATAATCCCAGAAAGTTAACAATAACTTAGGTATAGAAATACTGAAAATTATTGCTGTCTAGTTAATTATAGAAAGAAATGTTAGAATATAAAACATGAAATATATATAACACTACAGTAAGAAGGCAACTTTGAAATCAAGTGTTTTTCTTTAAAGAACTTAGGACCAAGGAGGTATATCAATGTTCTTAAACAAATATTTATGATTCAAAGCAACTAAAACCTAGTGTTCTTGACTCTTAGCCTATTGTTAATTCCAGGGTAGCATACTGCATCTCAATATGAACATTTTACTTCTAAACCAAGTACCTAGATGTGTGTTCATATATAAAGTATTTGTTTTCATCTCTCTTAGGTACAGATAAGTTTTCGATTTTCTCTGGTCTGTTCTTTAGCATATCTACTATTTTCAAGTAAATAAAGTAAAACCTTTAAGGATCAAGTTCTCCACTAATTATAAATATCTTCCTTTGTTTTTTGGGAAAAGCATACCTGGTATAACAGTGATGATACTTGTAAGGCGAGCAGTTATGATTCATCTTCCTTACATGCAAATGTATGATCTGACTAAATTACAACTTCACACTTGGTACAGTACTAGTTATTGTAAAACAGATTAAAATATTCTGTCACAATTTTTTGACATGTATAGAACTGCAGGGGGGTTATGCTATATGAAAAAAGCCAGAAGGAGAAAGACAAATACTGGATAGTTTCACTTATATGTGGTATATAGAGAATAAACAGATTTCTACTTTAGAAATCTGTTGGTAGAGTTGAGGCTAGCAGAGTGAAGAGGGGAACAAAGTGGAGAGGAGACATAGTGGACTATATAGTTGAAAACTCAGGTGCCTTGGTGGAAGGTTTAGTGTGGCAACATACAACTAAAGAAGTGCGATCCTATACCTCTGAATCATATACAGTAATATAAACTAATGTTTCCTAAATTAAGGGAAAAATTCTGGCATGTTCCTGTAATTTTTTGTCTTTTTTTCAGTTAAAAATGGAAGAAAGTATGAGTTTTAATAAAAGAATTCTGCTTTCTTAGGAGCAATATTTTGCATTACAAACTCTGGGTTTTCTTATTGAAGAATACATGGCCAAAGACTTTAGCATTTCTGAGCCAAATTTTGTTTTTACACAAAAGATTTAAGTAATTCTAGTCAAGGAATCTCTAAGCTTTGCTGCTGGAGCTCAGTTTGAAACAAAGAGGTATCCAGTGTAGAATACTGACCATAGCAAAGGGGCTTCTCCCTATCTCAGAAAACTGCTTGAAGATAGGACAGTTATCGTAAGCAGAAATTCACTGCCTTGGAGGAAATTTTCAAAAACTCCTGACTCCAATCATAGAACATTCTCAGCAAGATGGTTCAAAAATCATGCTAGGAATTTATTATCTCCTCCTGAGGATTCCAAGGCAGAAACCAAGGAAAGGAAAAAAGATAGGGGAAGAAACAATCTCTTTTCCTTGCTTTACTTTTTACTAACTGAGAGACTTTGGGCAAGCTGCCTAACCTTTCTCAGTCTTTTTCCAACATGAATAAAAGTGAAATAGTAACTAGCAATAAGCTCATTGTGAGATACTATTAAAGGAAGTAGTATGTAAATCATTTCGTTTTCACCAAGCTGCCATATTGGTAACTAGTTCCTTCTCTTTGTTTGCCATGAATATTCAGCAATTAGAGGCTTAGGATAAACACTTATAAAGTAAAGTCAAAGTTAGAATTCCTTAACTCAGCTCCATTTGTTGATCATATTACAAATCTCTGAATCCCATATGCATTTTGATATAATCACATTTATATTCCTCCCACCCAAGTCATTCAGGCATGTGTTTCCTATCTCACTAGAAAAATTAACTAACATTTTCACTGTTTTTCAGCTTATCTCTGATTGAGCTTTATAAAATTGAAGCAGAAAATTTAGATATTTAAATATTTCAACTAAAAGCATTTATATTTTTATTTTCCAGTTGCTGCCTCCAATTTTATCTCCAACCTAGTGAGGTCTTCACCTAAGAGAATCCTGTTTACTTGCAAATATTTTCTGTGACACAAGACTATGCTGGCATTTACTATTGATTTTTCTTTTAATGTGGTCACTTGAATTTAATTCTCTTCAGATAATCTCTTAGATTCTTTACTTCCTTAACTTCATTATACCTCTAAAATGTACACATCTCATTGTACCACTCTATTTATACTTATTATAAGGTCATTTCCTTTACACTTCTCTCTGAATTCCTCAAATATAGACCTGTCACTAAGTCCCATTCCTCTTTATGTGTGTGTGTTTATGAACATATGCATGTATATAATTACAACCTCAAGATAGTTGTGCTGTTCATCATATCCAAAGATTACATTACCAACCCTCTACATAGAGGTGCTTTTCCCCCCAGTATAGTAGGTACCACACATGTGCTATTACCACAGTATGTACATATGAAGCCCCCTTGTATGGGGTAGTTTTATAATTTATAATTGAATAAAATTAGCTTACTCATGTAGAAGTCAGATCTAAAATTTTGGCCTAATTATCCTCATATTGCAACTAGATATGCTAATCTTCCTACTTTGCATTTCTATGCACATATTATACATTTTCATGTATGAATCTTTTTTTTTTTTTTAAGATTTATTTATTCATGCATACAGAACTTGGGTACAGGCCAGAGGTGCAGGGGCAGTGAGAGGATTCACCAGAGACAGAATAGGGAGCAGAACAGGCAGATCACCAAGCACACTGCTGTGCTTGGGTCAGAAGAAGTCTGCTGCACCTCCAGGGTGGGGATCGAACTCATGCTGAAGTGGCCTTAGCTTTTAATGCTGTGCTTTAACCCACTGCCCACCAGGGAGGGCACATAAATTTGAAATATTTTGAGACTATTAACTTTCCTGTTAAAGCATACAATCCTCTAGTAGTTATTTTTATTGCTTTTTTTTTTTTTAAGTAAAGATTTTGCAACTCCAGCAGCCTATTAGTGTACCCAATTACTTGGGTTATGTGCCAGGTAAACCTAAATAATCCTTTCATCTAATTGTGAGATAAAAACCATGAAGAAATTCAGAGCACAGGAATCTGTTGTAATCCACAATTTTCTTTGTAACATGTCTCAATGTGTATAACAATGGAATAGATTTGTAATTATTTTTAAAACTTAAGCTCAGTGTTTCCAAAAACAATTTACTTAATATCAATTTTTAAATTAAAAGAATATTAAAACTGTTCTTTTTCTCTAAACTCCTTTTCTGTAGAATCCCAGTGTCCTCGGTTGACAAGCTCAAAAAATATCAACTACTAACATATTGTCAAAAGATTCAGCAATACTACTGTTTAACTAATTTCCTTACTTTCATTTAATGACACGGAAGTAAGCCCACCAGTATTTCTGTCCTGATATGGCCAACCAATGCTTTAAAAGTTTAGAATTATTTTTAGGATACTAGGTAGAATATGCAGTTCAAAATTGTGGAAATTACATTAAGAAAAATATTTTTCTTTGTGGAGTATATGACAGTTACTGAAAAATTACCCCAAAAGCAAAATCTAAATTGATCAAACTATAGAAATAATATTTTCTTTGTACAAAATCTTCACCAACAAATTCACTGTTGAACATAAGTGCTATCCATTTATCAGTTACACCTCTTTGATTCCACCTGGGTATGGCAAGGTTTCCACCACTAAACACTAAAAAGGAGTTCAGTGAACTTACTTTCCTGAAGTATTTTCTGTGACCTCAAGAACATTTTAGATATTTTTAAAAGTAATATTTCCTCTACAGTATATTCCTAATTAAGCTAAATGCTTACAGTTATATAGTTATTTTTAAGACTTAATATTTTATATAGAGAAGTGAATATATGTAACACAGGTGTAAGTTATGACACTCAATAATAAGTAGACATCATGAAAATACAACCCAACTGAAGAATTAACTCACTACCAATTCTGTTGTATCTTTTTGTACTGCTAAATCATGATTCAAACATAATATTTGCATTTATTCCAAATTGTGAAACTTTGCATAAACCCTATTTTATTTTATGACATAAGAACTTGTAATTCTTTCTTTACATGTGTACAACCAATAATGAAAGCACTTAGAAAAATGCAAATGCCCTAAACAATTTGAACAGCTATGTACTTTTTTTTTACCATTTTTTTTTCTTTGAGGTAACATTGATTTACAACACTGTATATTGAATCACATTCTTCAGCTCTATGTTACTACACCATAACTAACACCAGAGCAACCATAATTTTCTACCATAGTCCACCAAGCCCCCTCTAAATTTTATTCTTACTCCCTCCCTTCTCCTCTGGGTAACCTCAATTTCTGGCAAGAGTAAATATATTTATGAAAACTACTTTCTCAGTAATTTTGGTGAGCATATGGATAACTGTTAGATCAAAAAGATCTTTGTTAGTCTCTCACATAGTTTTAATGAGATGCAGTTTTTAAAAGTTGCAATATCAATGTTATAACAATGAACTTAAGTGAACTTTTGAAGAACATATAATCAATAATAAACTAGTTTATATCCATTTTTATATTAGGTCATATTTTTATAGGCAGTCTTAGATTGTATCTCTTCCTTTCAACCTTCTGTTATCTTACACTCTTCTTATACTCCTGATTCATGTAGCTGACAATACCTTAGTTAACTAAGGTAAGGACAATAAATCAATTTCATGAATCACTAAACTCAAGAATTTTCCTTTAACTTTCCTCAAATACTTCTTAGAACTAACTACATGGAGCATTACAACTGTGGGGTCATTTTGGTAAGTGACTTTGAGAAAATAAAGTGCTTGTCCATCTTGCATCCAAAAGCCACTCAGTTCTTCCAACTTCTTAATATAAGGAGCAAGAAAAGAGTATTATCTGGGTCCAAATAAATGCCCAATCAAACAAATTGATTTTATTTTACCACCTGAAGAATCATTTGGGTTCAATGCACACAAATTATATTCAACCTAATAACTCCATCTTGATTTTCCTTGGAGTTTGCCAATTGTCAGCCATTTGAATAAATCTAAAGATATTTTTAGGCTAGTAATCCCAGTTTAAAAAAGCTGGTACTTCAGAGACTAGAGGATTCATTAATTACTGTTATCATCTTATATTGTAGTATCCTGCTGACAACATATAAAGGTACCACCTTTTGACCAACCATTCCATCACACAAAACAGTATAAATCAGTCTTTTCCACTCCTTCTTTCTTATCAACCTCTTACAATGACTTATTTGTATATACAGCTAAGAGGGTCCCAGTGAAATAAAATCCTGCCTTCAAGATTTCTGACTACTACCGAACTAGATGTATGCATATTTGTTATGTAATCATCATCAGATTGAATAAGCTATTTTACAAAACTTTGGGAATACAGTGTCTAGGAAAAGTAGAACAGAATGTAACATTATCTTCTCAGACTCTGAAAGCACGACTAGAACATCTTGGCACACAACCTATCTTTCTACAAATGAAATGCTCACTGTAAACTGTGAGGAGCTATAAACTCCCACCACCAAATGTTCCTAAGAAAGAATACTAGTTATATTAATTATATATTGGGCAAACCGTCTTTTGCTTATTATAAATGTGGCTCTCACTGGAGTGCAGTGACAGGGGGAAGAAGTTTTGTTAATGTTTTCCTGAAATCATATCTTGAAGGAAGACTGGTTCCCACAACTTCAGTTGCCTGCTGCTGTTTCTCTGACAAATACTAAACTTAAAATAGCCATTATGTCTAGTTGAGAGGCTACTGCTGCTTGGTTTCTATTGAAGTTTGAAGTCTATGTACCACTTTCTAAAATGACATGCCCAAAGTTTATTCAGCACTGATACTGAGACTCCATCTATGGGCAAAGGAATGGCTTAACACCTTTGTAACTATCCATATGCATGCAGGAAAGACTGTCCCATGTAGTGTAGTGTAGTAACTGAAAGCACTAGCACATACTTTTTTTTTTACCTTCCAAATAGATCATCTGGTCAAACATTGAATAAAGTCTAATATTGATGGCTTAAAAGCTATCATCGCTTAGTCCTAAATTCTGCTGAGGCTATGGATATAGTTCTTGTGTTGAGTGGAGAGGTTTATGTGATATATTTCTTCAGTTCTCTGGCATATGCTGCCAGTTGGGAGGTCTTACCAATTTTTACTCAGTTGTATATTATCCTCCATATCCTTTCCTTGGCCTTAAATTTTTAGACCAAAACTTGAGGTAATATACATTTTCTCTGATGATAAAATATCAAAGACATTTCTGTAGGTATCTGACTTAACTTGCCTTAATGACAACAACTCCTACAATTACCATTAGTCCAAAATTAAAAGAAAAAAAAAATCACCCAGTTATATAGTAAGTTTAACCAAGTATGAAGCAGTTCTGTCTTTCCAAATAAAACACTCTTTTCATGGTTATTTGAAGGCCTATAAATCTAGATGGCAGATGTACTCTATAAATGAGACTTTTCTTGACGGTTCTAAATACAATGATATGCTGAAGTGAGAGAAGTTGTCATCTTTAAGTATCCTATCTTCATTCCTTGATTTAAAAAAAAATCTTTCTTGAGATACATTCCATATACCGCAAAATTCACCCATTTAGGTTATACCATTCGAGGGTTTTTAGTATGTTCACAGATATGTGTCAGCATAAGGACAGTCATTTTTTTTTTAAAGATTTATTTATTTATTCATATAGAACTGGGGTACAGGCCAGAGATGTAGAGGGTGAGAGGATTCACCAGAGACAAGGTGGGGAGCAGAACAGGCAGATCGACAAAGTACACTGCTGAGGGGAGCAGCGGGCAGGTCAGGAGAGGTCTGCCACACCATGTGGATCTCCTCCGGGGCAGGCAGGGATCGAACTCATGCGGAAGTGGCTTAAGCTTCTTAGTGCAGTGCTTTAACCCACTGCGCCACGAGGAAGGGCCAGGACAGTCAATTTTAAAACGTTTCATCACCTCAAAAAAATCCCATCCCTTTTACTTGTCATTCCATTCCTATCACCTACAGCCCAAAGCAACTGCTGTCTACTTTCTAACTCTGCAGATCTAACTATTGTGGACATTTTATACAGTGGCATCATATAATACATGGTCTCTTAGCATAATACTTTCAAGGTTCATACTGTAGAATGTATCAGTACTTCATAACTTTTTTTTTCCACTGTAGTAAGCAACACATAATTTTAGTCTTAGCCATTATTGTGTCATTCAGAAGCATTAAGTAAATTCATATTGTTGTGAAACAAATCTATAGAACTTTTTCATACTGCAAATCTATACCCCTTAAACAGTCTACCCACAAAGCATACTCCTCATCCTAGCCCTCTGTAAATATCATTCTACTTTGTAAGAATGACTACTTTCAATGCCTCGTATAAGTGGAATCATGAAGTCTGTTTTTTGTAGCTGACTTATTTCACTAACATAATGGCTCCAAGTTTCCATCCATATTTTATCATGGATGTTCTTTCTCCATTCCCATCAGCAGATATTGGGGCTGCTTCCACCTCCCACTTCGTAGGTTACCTTTTTTAGTCTGCTGATTATATTTTTCAGTGCACAAAAGATTTTAAGTGCAATATACTTCCATTTGTTTGCTTTTGCTATAGTTGCCTGTGCTTTTGGTGTTATATCCAAGAAATCCCTTCCAAATCCAATGTCATAAAGCTTTTCCCCTTTGCTTTTAAGAATTCTGTAGTTTTAGGTCTTACAATTTAGTCATTAATCTATTTTGAATTATTTTTGTTTACATAGGATAAGAGTACAACTTTATTCTTTTGCCTTTGGATATCCAGTTTTTGCAGCACCATTTGTTGAAATGATCATCTTTTCCTCATTGAATGGTTTTAGTACCTACATCAAAGTTCCTTTTCCCATATACACAATGGTTTATTTCTATCCCATATATATTAGAGTTCTCCAAAGAAACAAAATCAACAAGATGGAAATAAAGATATATACATGGAGATTTAATTTTCTTATGTGATTTTAAACCCGGAAAATCCCATTATCCATCTTCTGCAATCTGGATACTCAGGAGACCCAGTAGTATAATTCTAGTCCACATCTGAAGGCTTGTAAACCAGAGAAGCTAATATTATAAATCCCAGTCATGTGGCATGAAATGACCAATGCCCCAAGTCAAACTGGCAGGCAGGAAGTAAAATTATCAAATGCCTTCCTCCACCTTTGTTCTATTTAGACTTTCATCTTACTGGATGAACCTGCCCACACCAGAAGGACAGTCTGCTTCTTTGAGTTTACTATTCAAGTGCTAATCTCTTTGAGGTTTTTATTTCTTATCTTCCATTTCCACCTCCTATTTACTTTTACTTTACTTTTTAAAAATAATAATTGTTAAGGGGAAGGATGTCCTAAAGGAACTCTGCAGAGTCTTATGGACTCCACCCCCTACTCCAGCTTTCTGGACCCTACACCCTACTCCAGTAATTGGAAACTACAACTCCCAGCAGTACCAGGGAGAGAACTGCGAGGACCCAAGGGCGGAGCTAGCAGGAATGGATTCTGGGACATTTGGGGGGATAAATAGGGCTCGATTGCATCTCAAGCTGCTCTGGCTCGCTCACTTGGGAAACAGCTCCCCAGACCACTTGACTTAGTGTGTTCAGTCAGCCTAGCCATAAGGTATTCCACTTACTTTGTATCCTGCTCTCTTTCCCTGGGTTGTTTCCTATTCCTTTTCCCTTTTGTAAATAAACCCATTATTGACCCTTTTGTATGTACCTGCAGTATAACTGAATTGTAATTGTGAGTGCATTGGTGAGGCCCCATAGACAGGCGGCCCAATCCACTCTGGGCTACCCTGTAACATAATGACAGATCCTGACTAGAAGATTAAGGAATTGGTCAAGACTCTTGAAACTTTTATTCTGTTGGTATGAATTCTAAATTCTTGACCTCTTGACAAAGCTGATTGCCACCCAGAGTGGTCTGAAAAATCTCACATGATAGGTTGTTATTTCTCTTCTTATACTAATGTTTTAGGTTGATAAAGTCAAAATAAAAACTAAAATTCAAATTAAATGATATAGAAGGTCCTTTACTTAAGAAAAAAATCGTTCTGGTTATAAAAAATGTGATTTTTTTTTTATGGAAAGCTCAGGAATTTTCAGGAGAGTACATACCAAAGGTAATAAAATCATGTATAATTATAATACACTGAAATAGTTAATGCTTTCTATTTTCATGTATGGCCTTCCCACATTTTTCTATTAGTATAAACACATATAGCTTAACATAGTTAAGGTTATTTACATGTACATTTATGCATGTTTTTTACATATATAGCATAAGAATTTTACTGTTAATGACCAAATATTCTTCTAAAAGTGAAATAAATATGAAAATTACCTTTCATCTGTTAAAGGATGATCAACTTAAATACACCTTTAATGACTAGCTATTCATAGTCAAATAATCTCCACAAATGTTAATACTACTTGCCATTAACTGAATCTGATCTTTTATTTCAGATCCAAGATATATCTCTTTGTCTGTCTTCTATTCTTTGTGAAAGAAATCAGGTCTGATTGAGCCCATATACAAACCTGTTGTTCACACATGCCCATTGCTCTCATTATTCTCTTTTTTTCCTCTTAGATGGAATGGGTCGAGTTCTAGCTCAAGACGTATATGCAAAAGACAACCTACCCCCTTTCCCAGCATCAGTAAAAGATGGCTATGCTGTCCGAGGTAAGTATTTTAGTTTTCTTCAGTATCATTTTACTTATACACTACTTTTCTTCTCAGATTGTGCTCAGTCCAGGCTCCTAGTGACTGTTGTATCTGTTTTTCCCTTTGATCTAAAAATAACTTCATTCACTGACAGCACTGTTAATATACACATTTTTTTTTTCTGGTAAGCCTTAGAGTTTTTTAGTGAAAGTACAAATTATGGTCACTTAAAAATTCTTGCTACAAATATTTAGAAATTGATAAAAATACTATGTGGCATCATAATTTAGTATTTTAGCCTATACCAGGAAGTTACCAGACAGGCTTGGTCTGGAAGTTTTCTAAATCCTTTCTAGTTGAAAAGTTATATTGACTAAGAAAGAAGAGCAGCTTCCTAACACAGAGATAAAGTAGGGCAGTTCTTTCCACCTGTGTAAACTCAAGCATTGAAAAAGGGCTTATTGAAAAGCCAGCATAAGGGAAACCTCTAATTCTCTAGAAGATACCACACTTCAAACTTTCAGTTCCCCAGATGATAGCAACAGCTCATCCCTTCAAAGTTGCCTAAGACTGAATAACTTAAAATGCAAACACCAAATAGCTTTCAAAAAGCAACTGAATTGCTTAGAAACTACTATTGGTTAGCGCAAGACTGATATCATTGAAGAAATGTATAAAAGTGTTTCCCATTTTATCAGCTATTAAAAAGGCCAGTCCTTTTTAACTGACATTTATAGAATTTCTCACTGCTTTTTGTTGTTGTCACTGCTAGACCCTAAACCTAGACCCTACACCTTTTTGTAATTAAATGCATCAATTAATCTCCATGTTCCATCACATCCTATTAGCAGTATCTTTTTATGTTGGAGTCTGGATAGGAAATGATTCAGGCTATAGGCTTTGAGCCAAGGGTGATTTGATTTCTAGTACCAGTTCCATCTATATAACTTTGAGCAAATCACTTAAATTTTTTGAGCCTCGGTTTTTCTCATCCATAAAATGGCAATAATTATAATGATACTTACTCCAGTGGCTTGTTGCAAGGATTAAATGAGACCATAGAAAGCCTTAGTAAACATTCTTGCATCCAAAATAAAACTACCTAATAGTCTTTTTTTTACATATTTATCAATCTTGCCCGCAGAGTTATCTTTGCAAATTTAACTACAGTAGCAATGGAAACAAAATAAAAAATCAACAAATGGGGCTACATAAAACTAAAAAGCTTTAGCACAGCAAAACAATCATTAAGACAAAAGACATCCACCCTACTAAATGGGGAAAAAATTTTCACATCATATATCCAACAATGGCTAATATCCAAAATCTACAAAGAATTCATACAATTAAACAATAAGAAAACAAAGAATCCAATCCAAAAATGGACAGAATACCTAAATAGAATCTTCTCCAGGGAAGACATACATATGGCCAACAAACATGGAAATATTTGTATCATTACTTATAGAGAAATGAAAATCAAAAAATCACAATGAGATAGTACTGCCCCAGAAATACATAATATTCTTGAAAGTATGGAGAAAAAGGAATCTTCAAACACTGTATATAGGATGTAAACTAGTCTAGCCTTTGGAAAACAGTATGGAGATTTCTCAAAATTTTAAAAGTGTATTTACTGTACAATCCATCATTGCTCTCCCAAGTATCTACCTGAAGAATGCAACAGAATAAAAGGAATTCCTATGTTTATTGCAGTACCATTTACAAAACTAAGTGTGGAAACAACTTATTTACTCAATGACAGATGAGTAGATAGAGAAAATGTATAAATACAAAATGGAATACTATTCCGCTTTATATTTAAAAAATAGAAAAGGATGCGGTTTTGCAATTTGCAACAATGTGAATGGATCTCAAGGAGATTGTGCTAAAGGAAATAAATCAGAAAGAGAAAAAGAAATACCAGATGATTTCACTTGTGTATAATACAAAGGCCAAAGCAAAGGAACAGACAAAAACAAGTCCTGGAAATATGGCTGCAGACTCTGGATGGGGATGAAAGCAAGGAGAGAAGAGAGCTCAGTGGACTGTAGTGACGGATTATTGGTGCTTTGGTGGTGAGCATTGTGTGATAATATCCATTTGTAGAGTTGTAAACCTACACACTTAAAATGTCTACAGTGTTATAAGTCAGTACTATCTCAATAAACATCATTTTAGTTGTAAATATTAAGAAAATCTTTGTGGAATATAAAGAAACAAAAGAAATGAACAAAACTGAAACAAAACAAACCCTAGAAATATGACTGCAGAATTGAGGCTCCTAAACAGGAAAAGGTAGGTAAAAGGAGGAGAGCCCATTGGTCTATATGGGAGGATTATGGGTACTTTGGTGGTAGATGTGATGTGTAACATGCATTTGAACATAGATGTATGAACCTATTGCCCTAACATATACAGTGTTGTAAATCAATATTACCTTATATCTTTAAAAGCTACAGAAAAATAAATACCAAAAAGTTTTATAATCTGTTACTATCACTATTTTTACTTTAAAAACTTTTTCTGGGCCCTCCCTGGTGGTGCAGCAGATTAAAGTGTAGCACTAAGAAACTAAAGCCACTTCAGCATGTGTTCGATTCCCGCCCCATATGGAATGGCAGGACTCTCCTGTCCCTCCCGCTGCCCCCCTCAGCAGTGTCAGTTGACCTGTTCTGCTCCCCACTCTGTCTCTGGTGAATCCTCTCATTGCCCCTGAACCTCTGGCCTATACCCCAGTTCTATATGAATAAATAATAAATCTTAAAAAAAAAAATTCTTAGACCACTTCTGAATAACATTTATCTAAATTATTATTCTCATGCTCTATGTAAATGAAATGATGGGACTATCAATTCCTACTAGTATATTCTTTCTCAGGAACACTATCTTCAATATACCTCATTCATTTTGCTCTCACTAAATTAGAATAGTTCTGATAATTTAAATAATAAATCCTAAATGGTATTTGTGGAGTTTTATTCTTGTAAATTTTTTTCTTCCACAGTATTAATTATAATGAATATTGTCCAGAAAGAAAATTTTAGTATCTCGTTGGCTGTTCTTGCTTTTTATTCCACATCCAAAATGTAGGTTCTGTTTTGATCTTATAGTTGGTAACCATATAGATTTACTATAAAATGGCAAAGAACTCTTACAGAGTAGAAAAAATAACTGTAACAGATGGAATACCAAAGGCACAATAAAGTATTTTTTTAATTGTTGGTTATATGAAATAGGAGAAAACAAAGGATTTGGCGACAACAAAATATTGTGCTGTGATTTTACATGAGGTAACAGCAGCTCAATAAAAAGAAACAATTACTTTTCTTGTCAAAATGAACAATAAGCCCATGTGGGCCATAAAAGAACTTTTCTGCTACTGTGAATCTGTCAAAGAAATTTTTATGTAAAATTACCATTTAGTACCTCACTTATTCTTTTGGTTTAGAGTGGGTTGTTTTAATTATTTTATACCCACCAAAAAAAACCTAAAATGACCTCTCACAGAAGATTACCTACAGTACAGCCAATTCACATTCTCCTTCTATGAGTTGTTGCTAGTTCTTTAAGATATGTAACGTATATCAGAGACAGCACTTTTTGTCTGTGTGGATGTGGTTCAGTCTCATTGCAGGAATGACTGGTGTCTCTCTCTCTCTCTCTCTCTCTCTCTCCATACATATATATATATATATCATATCATATCATATTTAAGGCAGCAAATGTCATCAGTGAACAAAAAAGCATGGTCTTAGTCTTTACTGCGTGATAATATCACTCCTACGCAGTTTCTCTGTTGTTGTTGTTGTGGTGGTGGTGGTGGTGGTGGTAAAGAATATCCTTAAAGTTATTGTGTACTCTAATTTGTGTATCTCCTTCGCTCCACCCAATCTTCTTTACTCTAGTACCCTTCTCCCAGCTCCCTTTATTCTCCCTTTTTTCTTCTTCTTCTTCTCTGCCTTTTCTTTAGCCCTTCTAGTAGTAACCAGTGGCACCTATGAGTATTGCTAATCCTATAGTTGTAAAGAGGTTGCTAACTTGCCTTGGATCACTAAGCATTAGCTAATATTCTTCAGAAACATATGGGATAAAACTCCAAACCAGTTGGAGGATCACGTGCTTTAAGGCATATGGGTTGAAAAACCACAAGAGTTAAAAAAAAAAAAAAGACTAAGGAAATCAGAAATAGGAGCAGCTTTAAAATGGAGGCAGGAAAGAGGGAATAGAGGCCATAAAGAAAACCTGAATCAAGTGGTGATGACATAAATAACAGGAAAACCAATAACTTAGTTATCCTGAAACTGCATTTACTGGAAGTGGATTTGAAAGTTGAAAGTGGAAAAAACTAAATGAAAGTAGCCTATTACCAATTAAAATCAATATAATATGTTTACTGTTGATATTTTTTAAGAGTTCTCTCACCCATCCCACTAGTTAAGCAACCATCCTCTTGATGCAGTCACACCATCTGTGAGATGTGGTGCTCATGGTCTCACAATTCCATCTTAGATGTTAATAAAGGCAAAAAAAAAAAATAGATCTGAGAATCCCAACTTCAGCTTTCTTGAAAATGATCAATTTGAGCTCTCCAGATAATTTGTATGCATATTAAGGGGTTAGAAGGATTGTTATAAGAAAAATAATCAAAATGACTCCTGTTGATACCAGGAAACTTCTATAATGTTAGTTGACTGAGCTTCCTTCGCCAGTGATATAAAGAGGAACATTTCTCAGATAGAAGGGTTTAGAGCAATGTGGAGAATATAGTTTAATGACCACACATCATCCCTCCCCAGTCAGCACGTCCTTCATGATAACAAAGACTGCTGTTTAGAATCAGCTAAGGGCTTTTTTGGATATTGGCTTCCCTGACACTATAAAAGGTTTACTGCAAATTATTTCCAGCCACTCAATATTCACTAACATTTATTTGGATCATTTGTGCAAAACATTGATGTGCAAGCAAAACATTTCAGTGCATGCTTTTGCATGCTTAGGGAACAGGAAACAAGAGAATGATTGAAGAGTAGAGGGCTTCAAAACAGAAATAAAGTAACCCCACCTCTAATGAGTACATAAGCTAGCTGATTTAGATAAATATACACACTGTATATTATACACACTGTAAACTTTAGAAAATTTACAAAGCACAATACTAACACCTGTAAGTCAGTTTGCAAACATTGCATGTATTATGGAAATTTCAAATTCATTTTTTGTTCTTTTAGCAAGTGTTTATTAATTATCAGTGATGAATTAAGGCACTAGGCTAAACAGAACACTAACATAATTTATATAGAATTAATCAGACTTCCTAAACATTGTAAAGATAGTGAATATTGACTCAAAGTTTGAAGGAAACTATACATGGATCAGAAGAAAATGAAATTCAAATACTTTTAAAATAGAGCATTTTTCTGCTGGAAAATATTTATTCCATGCATGCATACATCTTTCTAAAAAGTTCCTTAGGAGCCACACTCATCCATTTCTTCAACGTTTTGAATATTCTACATATTGAAATTTTATTGAATGCCTTTTATACAGCAAGTGCTAGGGATCCCCCTGGACAAATAACAAAAAATCACTGTAGGGAGTCATCATTAAAGTAATTTCAGAAATACTCAGGGGAAACAAAAGATAAAGTAGTGAACCTTGAAGGAAAGAGTGTCAGATACTACTTCATACAGGTGAGTTTTAAATGCTGTCTTTAATGAGAAGCAGGGATAGGAAGGAACACTCCAGGGAAATGGAAACTCCAACCAGCGAAGAAGCATATGTTAGAAAATTGAAATGAATTATCTTGGTACTCTTGGGAACGACATTGCTAGGTGTTGAGAATGACTAAAATATAAGATATAAAGAGGCCATAAACCAGAGTCCTTTACATATATTGTTCAGTCTTTAGTTGATACTCTTTGGATGGAACATTTCTGCTATCTCTCTTTCTCTCTTTCAATCACACACACACACACACACACACACACACACCACCCCTTTGCCTACTTAGCTCTTACTCATCTCCAAATCAGAACCTTTCTAACAGGGTGGATTTCCCTGACCCTCTGGTGTAGTTCAGATACTTTCATTGTATGCTTGCATAAAACTATGCTCATTTCCTTTACAGAGGTTTTCTTTTTTGTGTACTTATATATTCATTAATGTGGTTGTTTGATCAATACCTATCCACCCCTACATCAATGGCTTTAAGAGTGTTTTATCTACACACCTGGGAAGACACACATATATATTGTACATCAGAGTCAGTGATATATATATATACCTGTATTACATACACAAAACATAAAAATACAGACATACATCTATACAAAAGCAGGTTTCATGAAACTATTCATTCTTACATTGAAATATATTTTCTATTCTTTGTCATTAAAATTTTGTTTATACATTGAACTTTATAACAAAGCATGTATATGATCTAGAGTTTGAAAATCATTATAGTACACTGTATCACATTAGAATAAAAGCAAATAAGAAAAGAGAAAGAAGCAAATAATTTGATTTTATTTTATATTCTGTCCCTACAATCTGACACTTGTGGCATGGAAGACATGCAGAAAATATTTAGTGAATGGGTGAAAGGAGTTCAAAACTTTTTAAAGTTTTATTTTTAATATTTAGGTATTATGTTTTTTTTTTATTTTATTGAGGTTGCATTGATTCACAACATTGTATGTTTTGGGTATGTAGGATCTCACCTCTTCAAATATGTGTTATGCACCATACCTACAAAGCACAAATAACCCTCCACCATAGGCCATTGGGCCCTTTCCACACTTTGAACCTCGCCACATCCTCTCCTTGTGATAGCTTGAGTTGTGCAGTCAGATTTCAAGAGTTTATTTTGATGTGGTTTTACCTGTACCTCTGCTTTTTTCTTTATATTCTACATGAGTGAAATCACTCAGTGCTTATTTTTCTCCTGACTTACTTCAATTAGAACAACCTCTTCCCATTCCATCTGTGTTGTCACAAATGACAAGAGTTCATCATTTTAAAGTTGAGTAGTGTTTCATTGTGTATCTCTATGACCCACACTTTCTTTATCCACTCATCTGTAAATGATATTATTTTTTAGATATTGTCACCCCTGTTTTTGTCAACCAGAAATATGAAAGTTAGAGAGGTTAATTGCTGAATGCTCTAAGACTAAAAATAGGCAGAACCATGATTGGAAACTCAGCTTTGCTTTACTCTAAAACCATTCTAATCTGCCCTCGTACAGGAGCAAAATGAGGAAATGTTTAGCTTGCTGATGGGAAATGGCAAACTGGTAATTGCTCCAGTAGAGAAATGATTAAAGATAAGTTTATTCAAGTAATTGCATCAGTTAAGAGGCAATTAATGTGCAAGTTAGAAAGATAACTCACCTTTTTATTTTCTACAGCTAGAAAATCATGATTTGCTTTAAAAAACTACAAAAATAAGTGGAGGAGATAAAACTGTTAGTTGTTGAAACAATGAATGCTATGTGTGTTTTAAATTGTTCTTTTTTGTTTTAAGTTAAAAAATAGAACCCTTGAAAACAGCATAAGAGTAGCAGTTCAGGAAAACTATTCCTATTTTTACAAGTAAATGTGAAAATACAATAGGATCCAAATGCAATAAAATCAAGAGTTTATTAACTGAGATAATGTTTTCATAGCACAAAATCCAACATCTGGTATATAGAAGAAACTTAGTGTTCATTTTTTCCATCTCCACATCAGAGTAACCACAGTCATTTAGTCATCTGCCAAAAAATAAAGGGGAGAGTGTTATTCACTATAAATAATATTATAATGCCTTTTTAAAAAAACAAAACCTTTGCAGTCAATAAAGAAATAATAGATTTCACACTTCATATTTTCCTTTTCAATAAAACAAATACTTATTTTTATTAACATGATAACAGATAATTTAAACAGTCATATAAAAAGTGTTACTTTTTCTGTGTAGAACTCACCTCTGTGCAGGTGACTGAAGGTAATGACCACTATCATAAAGCTTGTTAGATGTGCATTGTCTTGATAGTCATATTTGTCTGAAGTCTATATTAGATTCCTTCTGAAAAAAATTTCTCTCTAGGAATATTTTTTACCCAGTCATTACTGTGCTAAATGCAGAAAAATAAAATGGGACACATTTTCCCATATTAATTCTATATCTCTTTCCATTTAAAAATAATCATTAAAAAATCTGAAATACCACTGCTTATGTATCCTGATTCAGAAAAATATTCTTACCCACCTTAAATGTGAATTTAACTAATTAATTAGATGTAATTAATTAAGGGACAGGATTTTAGTCTTAACTCTACCATTAACTAGAACTTATTTAAGACATTTAACATTTTTTTAATCTAAGTTCCTTCACTGTGTAATTCATTTCATTCAAATATAAAGTAATGAAAAGAATATATATTCTATTGCCTCGTTAGGTTATTATGAAAATCAGACTGGGTGATAAAGAAGAAAATATAATGAAATCCTTTAAAATTTTGCAAAAACATTGAGACATATGAATATATATTGCAATATATTGATATATATCACTGATTGTGCAAAGTCACTGGTGCATGCCCATGGATATGATGGTATTTATTTACGATGGTAGGTGAAAAGATTTACTGATCACTTAAGTTAAACTTTAGATTCCAACACTAGATTGCTATTCCTTGCTATAAATCTATTCTGATGTTTGTGCTTGGTTTATTTCACAGCTGCTGATGGACCAGGAGATCGTTTCATCATTGGAGAATCCCAAGCTGGTGAACAGGTAAGATTCATAGACCTCAAAGACCACAAAGTTTTCTGTTTTATGAACTTTTGACATCTAGTTCTAAACTTATACCATTTTGTAATGGAAATCTTAGAGAGGGATTATCAAGAGATTAAAGAGAATTTCCTATCTAGAGAACAAAAGAATTATTTTTTAACTGATGATTGGATCAAGAAGATGTGGAATAAACACAATGGAATACTACTCAATAATTTTTTAAAAAGTTAATAAATAAACTCATTCCATTTGAGCAACATGGACTGAGCTGGAAGGGATTATGCTCACTGAAGTAAGTCAGAAGGAAAAAGAAAAATATTGGATGGTATCACTTAGAGGGAGAATATAGGGAAGCTGAACAATGTGTCAAAAGGAAAAAAGACAAAAACATGTGGGCAAACTATAGATCTGAGGCATACAGCAGGGGAGGGACTCAAGAGGGCTCAAAACAGGGGAGGAAAGAACATAAAGGATGATGTGGTGGGAGATTTTCAGGGACTACACCTGAGGGGGAAATAAAATACTGTAAAAAAAAAAAAAAAGTACAATGATGTAAGAAAACTAAAAAGTTTTATTTAAAAAAAATTTGGTGTGGCCCTCCCTGGTGGAGTAGCGGGTTAAAGCACAGCACTGAGAAGCTAAAGCCACCTCCCATCCCACCTGCCTCCTGCCCCGGAGGTGACCACATGGTGTGGCAGACCTCTCCTGACCCGCCCGCTGCTCCCCTCAGCAGTGTACTTCATCAGTCTGCCTGTTCTGCTCCCCACTCTGTCTCTGGTGAAGCCGTTCGCTGGCCCTGAGCCTCTGGCCTGTACCCCAGTTCTGTATGCACAAATAAATAAATCTTTAAAAAAAAAATCTGGTTTATTAACATATGGTATGGTAGTGGTGGTTGTGTCTCACACACATTCCACAAGCATTTTTCCAACCCTCTAACTGGTTCATTCCTACTGTATACGTATTAATATTCTAAGAGAACTTAATTTTCAAGTGGTCTTCTCACATTTTCTCCAACTTGTGTCATAAACAAGGAAATTTAGAAGGAGCAAATTATTTAACCTTTCTAGCATGTCATTTAGATTAAATTTTCTCATTAGGGATTTAACAGGGAATGGGAATACATATATTTATATTAAGAAATAAAGCACTAATTAGCCATAATGGAAGTAGAATAGGAATTCTCTTATTTAATGCTTCTGGGGCCAGTAATTTACCATTTGATTGACAATGATTTAAGGTGGGAAATTACTTTATATCTTTAAGTAAATATATATTTAACTAAAGAAATGAATAAATATTTGTCAATAATGTAATAGAATGCCAATTGTATTATAAATAAGGTTTTCTCCACTACTTGAAAGAGACTCCTCCTTTTACATATGATTGATTTGGTAGGTTAGTTTTTGGGTCTGGGAACACTATTTTCATTATACAGAAAATTTCTAACCATTCTCAAAAAATCATCCACCAAGTCATACCAAATAAAAGGTTCTACTTTTGAATAGCAGATACACTATATTTGAATTTCTATCTGATCTTTTCTATATAAATCATAACCAAAAACACTATCAATTATTTCCAGTTTTGGTTTCTGTAGAGAAAAATTGAAGCACATTTGCAAAGTATCTGAGTATAAATCCTTTTAGATTTTTATTTTTATAAGTTTTATAGTTGCTTTGTATTTGCTTTTATAGTTTAACAGTTATTTTTAGCTGAATTTTTTAAATCAAGTTATTCCATAAGTTTAACTTTTATAGAAAATAATATTTTTCACATTCGTGTAGCATTGACTTATATATTTACTTAAATTACATAATTCAAAAACAAATATTGCCAGAAATTGCACAAGAGCTTGAGAACAAATTGAATTGAATCTTAGAACAGTAGTCCTGAGGTATACAAAAGAAGAATCTGTTTCAAACTTAAAATGTGCCATGAGCATCATTATATTTAAGAGGAAATAAAGATCATATGTTAATCTGGATGAGTTTGTAAATGCTAAGTAAAAGAACCCCAGTCTTATAAAACAGAAGCAGCGAAAAACAAAGTCACTTTCCTCTTCTGCTATTGTCAAGCATGCATAGCATCATACAAAAATAAAGGAGGAAATAAATAAATGTGGAAGTTATGGCAGAAGCTGTAAGCCATGCCTTTTTTTTCTTGCCTTAACATGTGCTACCGTATTTGCTAATAAAGAGGAGTGTGGAAGTAGGTAGGACAAAAATGGTGCCATTGATGGTTATCATTGCTCCTTCATCACTGTATTCAACCATTTAGGAGATCCATTTACGCATCTCTGAAGCTAAACTTGGCACTAGAATGATTAGGTCCTTACCCATGCTGTATGGGGTCAGTTCTTCAAAAGAAAACAGAACATCAAGAAAGATATTTAATAGTAATTACTTTAAAATTAGAGCCTCCTTGGTGTATGTATAGGTACCTGTTTATGGGTAGCTTTGGCCCAAAATGAATAAGACTGTAAGACTTTGCTTTTAGTGTTTATTTCTAAAAATGTTTCATCTCCTTCAAACATTTTCTTTGTGGTAACAAAATAAATCAATTCTTTTTTACATAATTGTATTTCCAGCCAACTCAGACAGTAATGCCTGGACAAGTCATGCGAGTTACAACAGGTGCTCCAATCCCATGCGGTGCTGATGCAGTAGTACAAGTCGAAGATACCGAACTTATCAGGGAATCTGATGATGTACGTGATAACCAGGTCTTACCACGCTAGTATGGCATTATTATAATTAAAGCCCACTTTCTCCAATGGTTATGAGAGTAACCTAGTTGTATTGCTTATGTTAGGATCTTACATTATAGTATATGGGTCTCAAGTAAATAAGGATTTGCCTTAACTTGAAAATCTTTTGCTACAGATTTTTTATGATCATTAATGTAGTCATAGCAGAACTTGAACACATTTGATCCAGTAATTTATGCATACAAACAAGTAGAAGAGCCTCAATTTATAAGAGCCTAGATATTGTTGACATACTTCTGGTTGAAAATTTTGCCCATGACTTTTTCTGATAAAATGTGAAGAAGAAATTAATAGAGAAGAATATAACAAAGAACACTTAGTAAATATTTTTAATATTACTCTAAGCCAACCTATATTTTCAACTCTGATTTTCTATAATTCAAAAAAATCTGTGCTACTAATGAAAAACTGGAAATACTAAATTTATGCAAGCTATTGTTCCATTGTCAAAAATAAAGGAACCTGAATTTTTTTGTCTAATCATGCTTTCATATTCCTAAAACCATTTGCAATTACTGAAATTTAGAGGACTAGCCACTAATAAAGGTAGAATAGTTTAAACTGAAGCTATATTGACTATCTTATTTTCTGAAAAAGTTTTAAAAGATCATAAATTTTAAAAACTGGAAGTAAAAATAAATATATATTCTCCTAAGCTGGGTATATAGTAAAGTTCAGACAACCTAAGAAAATGCCACTTTACTTATCTGGGGATTTTCTTTTTAATCACCTTCCTACTTGTCAGGCTTATAAAATTGAAACCCTAGCATACAGATAGCATTGCCTGCTGTTAAAAATGTCCAACAGATTTATTAGCATCAAGAAAGCTAGCAGAGCATTGAAATCCAGAACACATGCATTCACAGACTCTGCCAGATGACAAGACACAGTTCCAGTGTCACAATATTATTCACAGCCCATGAATGTAAAATTGATGATCACCATTAATTTACAGAAATCTACTACCACACAAACTATAACTTTTCCTCTGAAATTTCTGCAGATATTTGAGAACTTGATATAGTATTAAACCCATGATTCATGAGAACAAAAGAGACAGGTTATCTCCATGTACATGTATTGTATCTATTAGGGCTATATTATATATGTATATGTTTATATACATATATGCATACATATATATGTAGTTTTATCATGAGATTGCTACTTACATTCTCTAATATTGAATCAGACTTAGTAGTTAAATTGGTCCTCTTTTTAAGTGTGAACATTTTCTTTGTTTATCCTTGGCATCAAACCTAATTTTGTACAAGCCTGTAGTAGAAATTTATTATGTTCAAAAGTTAAGCAAATGATTTTCTGTTTCTCTATATTAGTATACATTCTGGGACTCTCAGATGATAAAAGCATCTGGATAGCTCAATTCTTTTCATCAGAAATTTTGTTAAATTTTTCTGTTCAAGATTACATGACTTGCTCTTAACTGTAGGGCACTGAGGAACTTGAAGTACGAATTCTGGTGCAAGCTCGACCAGGCCAAGATATCAGGTAAGTTCATAACATGTAGAATGTATGATCAACTTTGGTTTTGAAGTGATTATGAATTCTACATGATGATAACACAGCTCAATCAACTAATCATTAATCATCAGGACTTTTAACAGCAGCAAAATGAATTTTCTAAATTTTGCGTCCTCTACCCTACCAATTTTTTCATGAAGATTGTAAAGGTAAATGAAATAATCAAAAGCAATATGAGAAGGTAAAATTAATCTACATAATCCACAATTAATTCCACTTCCAGATAATCCAAAATCGTCTAACCCTACCTTTAAATAATCCAGAATTTATTATTAACACAGATAATGCCAAAAGTGAATATTTACAAGATTAACTCATAGCCTTTCCTCTGCTCAGCAGTAATGGAAGAGTCTACTGTTCTTTATATACAAAGATGAGGCCACTGTCCTACCATAAGCAGTTCATATACATTAAACTATTTTTCTTATTTTGGAATGTTTCCCCTGATCCCATTAATACTACTCAACATATCCTTGTAACAAAACTATACTTCTCCTACCCCTATGGCAAAGACTAACATGAATAGACACCTTCAGCCATAGAACTGGACCAATTTAAGTGGTCCAAATGGAAGTTAGCTTCTTTAATATAAATCATTAACATTTTTGTCCTTATCACAAAGTCAACAAGCTATGTACTTCTTATCACTATTGCCACTAGATATTTTCATATAAATTCTTTTATCAATAAAGGCTTGCAATTGGTGTTTTTGACAGTAAATTACAAAATAATTTGTAAAAGAATTTCCAAATATGAAGTAACATATTCCTGTATAGTAGTGATTGACATAAATCCTGTTTCATTATTCAGTTGTGCTTATAATTTTTAATTTAAAAAGTGTACTATTTTTAGAATCACTTCCTTTTATTATTCTGCTCCTTCCTTATCTCTTGACTTCTTTTATTCCTTTGAGTATCCTCTAACACTAAAATATTCCATTGAATTGAGAAAATACTGTTCTTATACTGCTTATAGTTATACTGTTTATGGTTCTGTTTTGATTTTCAGACCCATCGGCCATGACATTAAAAGAGGAGAATGTGTTTTGGCCAAAGGAACCCACATGGGCCCCTCAGAAATTGGTCTCCTGGCAACTGTAGGTGTCACAGAGGTTGAAGTTAATAAGTTTCCTGTGGTTGCAGTAATGTCAACAGGAAATGAGGTAAAAAGAGGGAATGGGATATGAGCAAGGCTTCAATTAAGAGTATACTTTAAATTATACATTTGGATTATAGGTCTTATCACATTCTGATAATTGGAAAATAATAAATTGGGCTCAGTATAGTTGAAATATAGAAAATAAGAATGAAGAACTAAAAATTACATGTTAAGAAATACTGCCTTTCATTTATTAAAATGAAATATTGCAACCAATAATCTTTCTATAACAAAGAGTATTAGATACTAGCCATAGATATTCATCTGTGCAAACTCAATACTTAGTCAATGACAGTTAATTATGCCCACTCTACTATTGAGATGATGGACAACCTCTGTGTGGGAAGAAATTTTGTGAATTTGGACACCAAAGCTAGTCCTTCTTCTTGCTAAAGTTCCATGTGATCATTAATCAATAGAAAGTGTTTGATAATCAATGTTGCTGGTTTTTTTTTTCCTTTTTAAAGATAACGTCATGTTCAGATGCTATCTAATTATAGCATCTCCTGACATTTTTATTCAGAATGTGTCAAAATACCATTTTAACCCTGGCTTAAGAAAGGGAATTTAGTCCCTCTTTTTCTGAGAATTCTTGAAAAACTGCCTGTTCATAGTTTTGCTTAGGTTATAGAAAACTTCATTTGCAGCCTCTAGGTCAATCTGAAAAAATTAAAAAGTGAATCTGCTAGAAATACAAAGCCTATAAGCAGAATCAGAAACTACTGAGATTTTTTTTTAATAATTTTTGGTAGGCAGGACATGATAGTGGCAGAATGAAAATGCTTGTCTCATCTGTGCCACATACAGATAGAGGAATTCTAGAAGACAAAATGCCCAGAAACACCTGAAAGAAAACAGACAATTGTAGCACACACTAGAGGATAGAGACCCCAATATGCAAGGAACAGACCCACCTGAGCAGATGTTGTGAATACCAGCAGCTTGACAGGCCCAAAAGCAGCAAAACAGATCTGGCAAGACATAGACCCAGCAACCCTTGATAGATTTCCGCAGGCCCCATGTCATTATTGAACCTTTAAATAGAAAAAAAAAACCAAAAATACAGGATGTAAAAAAGATGAATAGATAAGATTGAAAGATTCTCAGTAAATCTATGGAAATAAAATAGACCAAATGGAAGACCAAATCAGTTACCCTGAAGATAACACAAAAAGAATCTAAGGGGAAAAAGAAAAAATTGAAGAAACACTTTGGGAATTATCTGAGGAAAGGCAATATAAGAATAATTGGGTATCACAGAGAGAGAAGAGAAGAGAGAACTCGTTTAAAGAAATAACAGAGGAAAACTTCTTCAACTTGGAGAAGGAACTTAGTATACAAGTTCATAAAGCTAAAAGAAGACCAAGGTACCTTAAAAAGAGAGAGAGACCTAAGATACATATTAGTGAAGTTTTCAAACATTCAAGACAAAGATAGCATATTGAAATTGGTTAGGGGGAAGAAGTATTTAACCTATAAAGTAACCCCCATCAAGATAAGGTCAAACTTCTCTGAAGAAATACTACAGGCAAAGAGAGAATGAAATAATATGATCAGAATGCTTTAAGATGAGATCTGCCACCCAAGAATGTTATGAAAAGCTCTCCTTCAGATAAGATGGGAAAATGAAGTCCTTCACAAACAGAAACTGACAGAATTTGCAAACACTAAATATCCCCGTTCCAAAAAAAAAAAAAAATGTAGAAAAATATATTGAACCAAAGAGAAAACAGAACTAGCACTAGTTGTGCTATGATTGACTTCATTATGGACCTGCTACATTAATAGACAAGTGAAATTTCTTTTAACCTATCTGAAAACAAATTATTTTTCTCTATTGTTTTCTGACTATTTCAGGATCTCAAAGTTTCAGGGAAAGTGTATAAATTATCTTTTTCTTTTTCCAATAAAGTGCCTAACGTAGAGGTACCCAATAAGTATTTGTTGAACTAAACTAAACTATATGATCATAGAGAATTAGAACATTATCTAAATGGGAGTGGAGGGGAGGGATGTAAATCTCTCTGGAACCAGAGATTATGGAGTTGGAAGTATTATTACCTTGTTAAATACAACAGGTCAGAGAAGGCAGGGGGAGAGAATCATATAAAATCTAGCAAAGCCTCTCCACAGATAATGATTCTTGGGAGCAGAAAACTGGGACTATAAATTCTAAGACCTAAGTGCCATCTCTATTCTTACCCCATCACTCTTCTCTACCATTAGTAAAAAATAACTTTAAAAAAATATATCCAGTGTCATCTGGGTGATAACTGAGAACTATTAGTGCAACTCTATAAAGGCATTAGGAAAAATACAGTAAATAAAGCTTAATTAAACTTGCCTAATCCCAGTTATTTACAAGATCACCATCTAGATCAGAATCTATGTAGATTTGATCTCAATAACTATACTAGTTATTTACACTGCCACTCATACTATTTAACTTTCCCAAACCCCATTAACCAAGATGCACAAAGTAGATAAATAAACCACAAATAAGAATATATCATTAACTTAACTGGTTTAACAGAAATTTCTTTCTGATGCTAAAAATAATGGCAGTTGATCCTAGGGACATTTTGTAGCTCAACTGAAAGAATTTTGGTGTAAGTTAATCGCACTAAGAGATGACTAGTGCATCTGATTGGAATGCATGCAAATCTAGAATGTTGATTTATCTCTCTATTAGCAAAACAAAATATCCTACTTGTCCTTCTCCAAAAAATCTATAAAGGTAATAAAGAGAACCTCGAAAACATTCATTCCCAAGAGAGTAAAATAAATGAAATGAATGACTTATTCCTAGAAGAAAGAGCTTAAAAGAGAATATAAAAGAGACCCTGTTGCTCTTTACAGGAAAAAAAAAAGGTCTAAGGAACTATTGCTATTTTTAAGATCTTTTTCTTTTCTTAATTGAAGTAACATTGGTTTACAAAGCTGTTTGTTTTAGAAACATAGGGTCTCCCCTTTCAGGTCTTATCACCCTATACCCACCACCAAAACACACATAGTCTACCACCTTAACCCCTTATGTTCTTCCCCACTTTGATCTTGCCTCACCCTCTTTCCCTTTCCCTCTGGTAATTTAAATTTCATCATCAGCTTTTTAGTAGGATTCATAGTTTGGCTTCAGCCTTGGTTTGGCTTCTCTATATTATACATATAAGTGACATCATTCAACATTTTTTTCCTTCTTCTGACATTTTTCACTTAGCATAATCCCTTCCAGCTCCATCCATGTTTCTGTATAAGGCCAGGGTTGATTATTTGATTTCTGAATAGTATTCTTTTGAACATATATACCACAACTTCCTAATCCGATCATTGTATTTTGAAACTTAAGTCACTTCTAAGACTCAAGTCACTTCTGTAGCTTGGCTGTTTTACATAGTACTGCAATGAGCATGGGGCTGCAAATATCCCTTCAAATTATTGTTTTTATATCCTTCAGGTAGATACCTAGGAGTGGAATTGCTGGGTCATATGACAGATGTATTTTTAATCTTTTGAGAAAACTCCATACTGTTTTCCATAGGAAATGGACCAGTCTACTTTCCTACCAACACTGTAAGAGGATTCTTTTTTCTCTACATCCACACCAGCACTTGCTATTTCATCTTTTTGATATGGGCCATTCTCAAAGGTGTGAGGTGGTTATCTCATTGTGGTTTTGATTTGCATTTCCCTGATGACAAGGGATGATAAGCATTGTCTTCATATGCCTGTTGGGCATCTGTATGTCTTCTTTGAGAAGTGCCTATTTAGCTCTCCTGTCCATATTTGTTGAGTGTATGCGTTCTTTGTAGATCTTTGAGTAGACTAAGATGTAGTGTATTATGGAATACTCCTCAGTTATTAAAAAAAAAAAGATGAACTCATCATTTGCAACAGCATGAATGAGCCAGAAAGATTTATGTTAGGCAAAATAATTCAGAAGGAGAAAGGTAAATATCACATGACTTCACTTATATGTGGAATATAAAGAACAAAACAAACTATCAGCCAAAAAAACCTGGAAATCTGACTATAAAAGGGTTTATCAGAGGAGGAGGGTAGAGGAAAGAAGGAAAGGGAACACAATGGACTATGATAGAAATCCACAGATACCTTGGTGGTGGCTGTGGTGTGTTAACACACACCTGAAGAGGTGGGATACTATATTTCTGAATCATACAGTGTTGTAAATTAATTGTTTTAATTATAAACGAACAAAAACAGAAACATAAAAAAAAGAAGAAAGCAGAAACGGTAGGTGTAAGGCCTAACATATCAATAATTACATTAAGTATAAATGATCTAGTTGTTTGTAATAACAAACAACTAGATATTGCAGTTAAAAATGTGTATAAACTGGGCCTCCCAAGTGGCACAAGGGTTAAAGTCCCAATGCTATCAAACTATTGCCAGCCACTGCAGTATATATTCAATACACAGGTCAGGGAGCTAATCCACATGGCTAGGCAGACATTTCTTGTCTTAGCCACTGCTCCCCTTAGGATGGTATTTTAGTAGACCCGCCTTTTCTGCTCCCCTCTCTGTCTCTGGTGAGTACCCACACACACACACACCACTGGCCTACACCCCAATTCTTGTATGCATAAATAAATTTAAAATAAAAAATTTTTTTAAAAAGGTATGAACTATGCTTCAACCTGAATGAATTGTGATAGTACACTATGCGAAAACAAAATTTCAAAAGTTCGCTTAGCACAAGATTCTAATTATATAAAATTCTTTAAATGACAAAATTATAAATTTGAAAATCATATTAGTGGTTGTTATAAGTTGCTGATAGGAGAGAGGGAGACTGCATCTATAAGGGTTTATCACAGGGGCTATCTTTGTGATCATGAAATATCTATGTATGTTGATTAAGATGGCAGTTATACATATCTACATATGTAGTAAAATGCTAAAGAAATATATATGCAGTGTCAGTCTCCTAGTTTTGATATTATCCTGTATTTATATAAAATGTTACCATTGGGAGAAACTGTAAAGGATACAGGGAATTTCTCTATACTATTTCTGTAGTATCTGTGAATATATAATTATTTTAAAATATAAAGAAATGTTATGAAATATTTACATATAAAAATGGGGGATAAAAGTTTACTAATAATAATTTACTAGTGCTAAATATAGATTAAATTCTAGAAGAATGCAGTTGGATGAGATAAAAAAAATTTTTAAAGATTTATTTATTTATGCATATAGAACTGGGGTACAGGCCAGAAATGCAGGTGTGGTGAGAGGCTTCACCAGAGACAGAGTGGGGAGCAGAACAGGCAGACCAACAAGGTACACTGCTGAGGGTAGCAGTAGACGGGCCAAGAGAGGTCCACCGCACCATGTGGATCACCTCCGGGCCAGGTATTGAACTCATGTCAAAGTGGCTTTAGCTTGTTAGTGCTGCGCTTTAACCTGCTGCACCACCACCGAGGGCCAGATGAGATAAAATTTTAAATGGTAGCTTTTTTAAGAGAAGGCAAACATTACCTTTCTATAACATTTAAGCAATTTAAAATATCTAAGAATTGGCAGACTAGGGTACTATACTGAGTAAAGTTGAAGAAAAGAAAGTAATAAAATTGGTAATTGAGAAAGATCAAATACTTATGCTACTTACTGAACTATAGAAGTGTCAGAGTCCCATTCAAAGAATGCCAGAAAAATATGTCGATTTTTTAGGCAGGATATTATATTTGAAGACAGGGAAAGTATCACCTTAACAAAATCATAATATTATCTCAAAAGGAGAAGTTACAAGTTACATATAAAGTATTGAATTGCTACTAAATCAGAAGGCAAATTTTCTGTAAGGTAAGGGAGATCTGGATAGAACTTAGTCAGAATTTGTAATGTAGGCAAGTTGCAGGGACAGTCAGTATAGTATATCTTTGGGACACGTGAGTCTGTTTGAAATTACTATTAAATCACTTCATTCATGGTCTTACAATATATAGTTCTGAATGAGCTGATGTTAAAATAATTTAATCTAAGGTAATTCTCTGCTATAGTTTAGCACAATTTATCTGTTTTAGAAGTCATAGTACATATGTTTTGCAAGACTTTATTTCCATTTCAATTCTCACCCACCTCCTTATATTTCTGGTGATTCAGACTAAGTTAATATATCTTCTGGAGACAGGATCACTCCAGGTTTATATCACTTTTTCATGGGCTGTGATAGTGTATTAGGGTTTTGGTGGTATCATTTTGGTGGTATCTCTACAAGTATCAGGGCTTCATGTTCTCTTTATTGTTTGATAATTTGTTGAACTATATAATTTAACAACAGATGTGCAATAGCATTTAAGGTTATAAATATTACATATTTGGCACTGTTATACAGACAAACATTAAGACAAATTTATTACCAAAGTCTTCAAGGTACTTCAAAGTCATGATTCTAGACTTCAAAATCTGGATGTGAAAAAATGTCAATATGTTAGCATTCTTCCTTTACTAAAGATGAAGGCACAAATCTTTGCATTACCTATTTAAAAATAGTTAAAAGGTACAAAAGCTCTTAACAGTTTTATTTTTAATTTGGTAAAGTCAACAAGAGTTGTCAAAGGCAATAAGATGTTAACATAAATCATAAACTAAAGCAAGAAATATTTACAAATAATATTTTTATTTTTTATTTTTTTAGATGCATTTTTATTTTTTCCCCCTTTTTTTATTACAAAAGTTTATTTTTACATCATTTTGTACATTTTTTTTTCCATCCCGATTGTAAGCCCCGCAGGTTTCCCATCACCAAATCACCCGTGTGCCCTCACCATAATCCCGTGCATTCAAATAATATTTTTAAACCAAAAATAAATTGTTTGTTTAAAACAAGATAAGAAGAAGCCATAAACCAGATTGTTAATAAAATATTTTGGTTATAAAAAGAAACTGTTGTTACTCGGAGCACAAAATAACTTGTCCTTTTTTTTTAAAGATTTATTTATTTGTGCATACAGAACTGGGGAACAGGCCAGAGGCTCAGGGGTGGTGAGAGGCTTCACCAGAGACAGAACAGGGAACAGAACAGGCAGATCGACGAAGTACACTGCTGAGGGGAGCAGCGGGCGGGTCAGGAGAGGTCTGCCACGCCATGTGGTCACCTCCAGGGCAGGCGGGAATCAAACTCATGTGGAAGTGGCTTTAGCTTCTCAGTGCAGTGCTTTAACCCGCTGCGCCACCAGGGAGGGCCAACTTGTCCTTTTTTTAACAAAAAGAAAAAACAAATTCAAGTAACAACCTGCAATTAAGGACTTATTATGAATAAAATCCATGAAACCAAATTTGCCAATAATTTTAATTCATCTTTTTCTGCCTCTGAATTTATTATATGTAGTTATTATTCCCAAACAATAGGTCATTTCTTTTTAGCCCTTATATACTTAATACTTAATACCACAAATTTTATATTCTATTTTCTTCATATTTTCTGGCCCAGCCAGCTAACTTTTATTTTAAAAACACTGTTCCCCGCTCCTGCATTATTGGTGGGAATGCAGACTAGTACAACCACTTTGGAAAACTGTTTGGCGATTTCTCAAACTGCTAAAAATGGAGCTTCCATAGGACCCAGCAATCCCGCTCCTAGGTATCTACCCAAAAGACACTGATTCAAAAAGACACCTGCACCCCCATGTTTATTGCTACTTTATTTACAATTGGAAAGACATGGAAACAACCCAAATGCCTAAAAGTAGATGATCAGATTAAAAAAATCAATGTGATACATATACACAATGGAATAATACTCAGCAAAAAAAAATAATAATAATAAGCACACGCCTTTTGCAGCAACATGGATGGAGCTGGAAAAGATCATGCTTAGTGAAATAAGCCAGAAAGAAAAGGAAAAATATATCAGATGGTTTCACTCATAGCAGGAGTATAAAGGACTAGGCAAGAAAATAATAATAATTGTGAACAACTATATACCAGAGACATTTTGTGTGGGTAGAATTGAGAATGGGATCAAAAATTGTGGGGGGAGGGAAATGCACTGGACTACGGTGATGGCACATGGGTGATTTGGTGATGGGAAGCCCTCGGGGATTACAACTGAGATGGGAAAAGGCACAAAATGATATAAAATAAACTATTATATTAGTTTTTAAAAAAATAAATGTGAAATATAAAAGAGAAGTTGATTAGCATTAAAGTTGGTAAGAGCTAAAAAATAAATATTCCTAATAAAACATGCTCAGGGCCTTCCTGGTAGTGCAAGGGGTTAAGTCTCAGCACTATCAAGCTGTCACCAGCCACTACAGCATGCATTTGATCCCTGACCAGGGAGCCAACCCACATGACACAGCAGACCTCTCCTGTCTCACTGGATGTTCCCCTCAGCAGTGTATTTTAGTAGATCCACCTGTTTTACTCCCCACTCTGTCTGGTGAATCCTCTCACCTCACCCCCATACCTCTGCCCTATACCCCAGTTCTTATATACATAACTAAAGAAAAAAAACTTTAAAAAATATTAAAACATGTTCATCATTTTGTATAAGCATTCCTCTAACTTTATACATCCTTTTTAATCTGTTAATGATAGTTAACTTTAGAATGTACTTAATATGAGCACTTTTATACTAAGCTTTATATTTTCCACATACTCAAGATGATTTCTCAATTGCTTAAAATATTCATTTCTTAGCATTAAGTATCTGGAAATGAACATTTTAATTTCATATAAAATGGTATAATTTAATAGATGCATAAAAACTCATTTTGTAGAAGAAAAATGTGTTTTTCTTCTAACTTTTCTAATTTCCCAGATTCTAAATTTTGTTACCTGTAACAAAAAACAGATTAACAAGAAAAAAAGTATACATATTTGTTTAATGTTTCATGGCATGAATCTTTATAAAAACATGAAGACCTGAAGAAATGTTGATACCTGAACATTTTTATATTAATTTAGGTAAAGAGTAGAAAATCATGGGTAAATATGATAGGACAAAATATATTTAATAGGTAAAGGCCTGTTTGTTCAGATTCTTTTCTGTGTTCCTTTCTCTCCAGATGTAAGGATGCTCCTTTCTTCTGGGCACAGAGAAGGTACCTATTGGTAGCAGATCTAATGATCTGCTTCATCATCCTTCCTGCACATGCCATTTCTCCAATTTCTTTAGCATAAAATATTCTATATACCAGATGCTATATTTTGGGGTAGTCTTTTTTGAATACTATTAGTCTCTTTTCACAGATGAATTTTATATCATCATTCCAAGATTTAGATGAACACAAACTTTGCTATTTTCCAGCAAAACCAATAGAAGAAATTTAGAAGACTGAAATTGGGATTTTTTGATGAAAAATAAATCTGAAAATTGAAAGCTAGAATATTATTTTAATGTAATTAACTGACATGGAGATAAATACAGGAAACAGTGCAGGACAGTTTTTTAAGCCAAAAATATTAAATCAATCTAAGTTATCTAAATGCTAACCATAATAAATGTAGTATTTGAACTTTTTTAAATGTAATTTGTAAACCTCTATATTTATAAACCAAATTTGTAAGTACTCTATCATATTTAAAAGCTCTGAATGTTCCATTTTTCTCCTTCTCTTTTAACTTAGTAACTTAGATAGTCATTTCTCAATTAAAACTTTTTCAGTTTAATTAAAAGCCATTTAGAATAGGAACATGACATGCTTCTTTAGAGTCCATAATCTCACTCCCCACCACCACCACTTTTTTTCATGTTAGATCTGTTTATCTAAACTATCTGAATATTTCTGAGTTTTGTTCATAATAGTCAGGAGTATTTTGTTGTCAGCTAATCAACTACATTTTCCAGAAGAGAGAAAAAATGAAAATGTAAGGGAGCTATTTGTAATGAATATGGACAGTTACTAGCCACTATAAATATCTAATCATCTATCTACATTTCAGTACCTAAAGAAGAGAAAGTGAATCATTACAACCAGTGTTAGGCCCTTTGACAACTTCATTAAGAACACTGGACTAAAACAAAGGCTATCTCTTAAAATAAACCAATAATTCTTCCTTTAAACAAATAAAAAAGAGACTATCCCCTGAGTATTTGACAGAAGAACTTTTAAAATTTTTACATTTTTGTTTAATTTTTTGAAATTTTGCATAATGATAAAAATAGTAATCATTCAAAATTGTAATTCTTTTTGTTTTAAAAGTGTTTTCAAGTAAATAACTGTGATCATAACAAAGGTACTCCAAAACAACCACTGCAATTTCAAACAGTCCTTGATCAAATTATGCTTTTTTACAAAATGCAAGAAAGATGAAAACAGAAGCCAGAGTTATGACAGAATGTAGGAAACACATTAATTATTGGATGAACCCATTAGTTCATTAGCTAAAGGTCAGTCAAAGGGAAACTATCATTTAAGTATTATCTAAAGTCTTTAACACCAATGTTGAGCCCCTCACAGTTGATCCTAAAAGTCAGCAAGTCAGAAAGGGTAGAGATATCTCTCCCAAAGCCAATTTCTCAAACATAAGCAGCAGACATGAAAATTTAGCCAATTGACAAACAAGATATGTAATTTCAAATGAATGCTGTCACATACTTTCACCAAGGAAAACCAAAATTAGTACAAACTTGATCAAAGAAGCAGAAATTCCTGAGACTTACTATAAGTAAAATAAACATCTGCTAGCTTTGAGACCTCAACAGAAAGGACCAAAATTTAGCATAGGTATGGGACTTATCGTACTGAATGCTGATCTTGTTTTCCCTTAGCCAGTTAAAGGACACAGAGTTTGAGAAGGAAAGTATTTAACTTGTCAACAAACTTAGGAAGGCAGCAGACTCATGTCTAAAAGACCACCATCCTGATCTTTGACAGATTGTAGGTGTATTTATACAAAGGAGTAAAAAGGGGAGATGAGCAAGGGTCAGCATGTCCTATTGATGCAGACATCTGGAGATTTCTGGGGAGATTCCATAGGCGCCAACTTGCTTTGTTAACTCCTGGTGTTTTCCATATTATCTTCTTAGGAATGTTCTTTCAAGAAGACAAGGTTGTTAAATTGGGGAAGGTTGTTAAACAAGGAGGGTAAATTAAGAAAATAGGAATGTTCCATTATCATCACAGATAAAGAACTACCCCATACCCTACTGAGCCATGAAGCTCAAGAGAGCTCAGTGAAGTGCAGTGTAGCCAATATGAGATTAGTGGTAGCAAGGAGTCTTGCTCAAGTCTTTGTGGGATCTGTATGAATATCAAAGTCCTAAGGTAAAGGCCACCAGGCAAACTTGTTGATCATATATGACTGTATGTAGTGTCATTTCTGAATAAGAGAAAGCAATAAAGTTAAAGAAGTATACATTTATAGGCTCATGAGGACTAGGGTTAGTCAAAGGACGATTTTAAGACTAGTAAATAAGATCTACTCAGAGATTAAACAGATTTTGTAAAACAGGTGAGTTGCTGAAACAGTCAATCTTATCTTTGGAGCATGTGAATTCATGTGAAGTAACCATGTTCTCAATTTATCCACAGTCTTACCTTGGTGTTTATGGGTCTCAAAAAGCTTGTGTTAAAACAAAGTTTGATTACATGTCATGTTTTGGTATATTATACAAGTAATAAGCCCAGTTTACAATTTGCTGTTTCTGTTTTATTTCTCAGAAGGGAAAAGTTTATTGGCAAGATAACCAATTGTAACACTTTTGCAGAAATTCACACATAATGAATGCCTGAAAATGGGGAGTAGGAGGGTGAAAAAGGAGATTTTGTAAGCAGGTCAAAGAGGAAAGTGGATTGGAATGGAGTGATTGAGACCTTTGGGAAGATAATAGGCTATAAAGAAGAAGAAAAGTTCAGTGTTTGAAAGCTGGGAAGATGGTGAAATCATTGACAATAACAGAAACAGGAAATTGAAATTTAACATTTGGCACACAGGAAGGTAACAAAGGATGGAGAGATGAGTTATTTTTTTATTTTACTTCATAATTTTTTTCTTTTGTATTTTTAACTATAATAACTTTTAGTCACCATTCAGTGAGGACCAGAAGATATAAGAAAATAAAATTCAGTTTTCAAGAGAATACTGTTAACTTATCCTAGGATGTGCAGCCTTATAATCTTCCACTTAGTTCTGTATTCTTTAAAAAGACTTAAAATTCACAGTAAATCTCACACCCTCATTTAACTATTATTTCATATGTCAATTTTACAGACAAATAACTGGTTCTCCAATGATCTCTAATTGTTCTATTATTTCTGGAATAGTTTGCAGCAAAATAACATAGAGGAATATGAATAGCAAAGAAATTCCCAAATAATGGAAATCTTAGTTGGTAGACAGTACACTTTTATGGGGGAAAAAATGTATATAACCACCCAGTTTTCATTCTGAAGTAACTTGAAATAATAAGTCGAGTTAAACAACTATGTCTTTATAAAATTATTACTTCTATAACTATATATTAATTAAGATTAGAAAATTAATCTATGTTAGCACTGCAATGAAATTTTGCAAACCCTGCTAATAAGTAAGGATAAAAGGAAGTTGCAATGTCATATGGTACCTAAGTTAAATTAGTACAGCATTTGAAGGAAAGTCTCCCAGTGATCCTGAAAAAGTGATCTATTTTTATCCAGACTTTGTAAGGGGACACTTAGTTGTAAAGCCATGACTTCAACATAATGCCAAAGGTCTGGTCACACAGTGTTACTGATGAGTCAGAAGAAAGCATAAAGGCACTCAAGTAACTGTTTAGGAGAACTAAGATATGAATCCCAAAGTATTGGCCTTATTAACACCCTAAGTGTCTAAAATGTATAGTTTTGTTTTCAGTCCCCCAAAATAGTATTCTAGATTTTCTCATTTCAAACTTGTATTTTTTTCTTTTTTTAATAGTTCTGAGATCAAAGTACATCTTAAATCAATATGTAAATTGAAGTTATATATTGTATATGTCTGTGTGTGTTAAGGACTCCTTACTCTTAAATATTTTTAATCTGGGCCCTCCTTGATGGCACAGTGGGTTAAAGCACAGCACTGAGAAGCTAAAGCCACTTCAGCATGAGTTCAACCCCCACCCCAGAGGTGATCCACATGGTGCGACAAACCTCACCTGACTTGCCCACTGTTCCCCACAGCGGTGTACTTCATCAGTCTGCCTGTTCTGCTCCTCACTCTGTCTCTGGTGACTCCTCTCACTGCCCCTGCACCTCTGGCCTGTATCCCAGTTATGTATGCATAAATAAATAAATATTTTTTTAAAAATTTAATAAATATAAATCTGCATTCACATTATAAACTAATTACATCTGTACTTGCATCTAGGAATAACAATAAGAGAACAGTTGGAGGAAAACAGATATTCTAGAGAGTGATATTATAAATCTATAATAATAGGGTAATCATTATCTCACTTAGTCCTAGTGTTTCAGGGCAATCCAATGTGAACTGGGTCATCTGTGAGTCTTCACCCATGCACTTAAGATTTAGTTGTATACTACAGGCAACACAAAAAGATCAACAATGGGTTTATTTACAAAGGGGAAAGAAAAAGGAACAACCCAGGGAAAGAGAGAGATACAAGTTAACTAAAGCATCCTACTAGTTCTGCTGACTTGGAACTCCAGTAGCACACTGAAAGCTCATCAAGAGCCAAACAACCAGCCACCAACCATGAGGCCAAGGAGAGAGAGCCAACATATACAAGGAGAGGGAGCCATATATACATACATATAAAAAAAAAAAAAAAATATATATATATATATATATATATATATATATATTCCCAAAGAGGTTGCTTAGCAAAACTCTTGGGTCCTCACAGTTCTCCCCTTGGTATTGCTGGGAGTTCTGTGACTGGAGTAGGGGGTAGAGCCCACAAAACTCTGCAGAGTTCCTTCAGGACATCCTTTCCCCCTAACACTAGTAGTTGCTATTATGTATCATAAATGAAAAAAGAAGGCATAACTTGTTTGGACAACTTGATATTGAACTTGTCTGAATCTCAAACTCTCCCCACTGTCTCACTGGAATATAAAATAAGTTTGTTTTCTTCATAGATGTAATAGTAGATATCAAATCTCCAAAGAGTGACTCAGTTCAGAGTCATGGCATTTTAGGTATATGTGATTACTTGTTTAAGTTAATTAGTAAAAAGACATCTCTCTACCTCTCCTGATAATTTTAACTTCTGTGCTGTCCACCCCACTTCAGAAAAGGAATTGAAAAAGATAAACAGGGCAGTGAACCAATGTTACCTCACTAAAAAAATACCATTTTTAAAATAAAAAAAAATTAATAAATCTTTCTTATCAGAACTAACAATAAATCACACAGTCTCCACCTCAATGTGCTCAATGAATGACAAATTTACCAGGGCCCTCCCTGGTGGCGCAGGGGTTAAAGCACAGCACTAAGAAGCTGAAGCCACTTCAGCATGAGTTCCATCCCTGCCCTGGAGGTGATGCACATAGCATTGCAAACCTCTCCTCATCCATCTGCTCCCCTCAGCAATGTACTTCATCATTCTGCCTGTTCTGCTCCCCACTCCATCTCTGGTGAATCCTCTCATCGCCCCTGCATTTCTGGCCTGTATCCAGTTCTGTATGCATAAATAAATAAATCTTTTTAAAAACTAAAATAATACCAGAAGGGAAAAAAAAGAGAGAATTATTTCATATCACTTGCCCTATAAACAATCACTGGGAAGGCTAGTATCTCCAGGGACATTGTCAAAGCTGGTGTGATATTTAGCCTACTGCTTGTCACTACTTAAATTTGTGCTTTTTTTTTTTAATTCTGTAGGAATAGCCTACTATATACTTTCAATGTTTACTTTAAGACCCTTTGGGTATATATCTTCTACTTATCAGATCAATGCTAGATATGCTGGATTTATTGACTATCTTTTTTGTAATAAAAATAGGCAACATTATTAAAGAATAACATTAAATTAACATTAAAGAATAATTTGTGGGTTTTGCTTGTTTGTTTTCTACTTTATAGCTGCTAAATCCTGAAGATGACCTCTTACCAGGAAAGATTCGAGACAGCAATCGTTCAACACTCTTAGCAACAATTCAAGAACATGGTTACCCCACAATCAACCTGGGAATTGTGGGAGACAAGTAGGTATTGGATTTTAATTTGAAGCTGGTCTTGTACAAATATAAATTTTGAGAGCTAACTGTGATCTTTACTAATGAGAACTTTAATACCATGATTTTTGTTTATTTTATTCTTCAGAAGTCAAAGAATTATGCAGGTCTCTATGTCCTTTAGGCTAGGCATTTTCTGGAATACTTATTACAATGGGAGAAGTAGTTTGCACTCTTCCAGGTATATCCTAGTGGAACTAATAGTGATGGTGTTATTCCTGTCCAAATTTTTATTTGTTTAAAGAAAGAGAAAACAGATAAGAAAATCAAAATTAGCACTAACAGGATTTTTATATTGATTTTTAAAATTATTAATATATCCCAAGTTTCTTCAGGCTTCACACACTTGTAAATACTACAAAGTAAAGCACATTGACTGAAATTAATAGGCTCTTTTTAAGAGCCTATTACCCCCCTTTAGAAATTAACTCAGTCCTCTGCTGAATTCCCCTAAGTATTTCTGCAGATCTCCAATGTGTCTTTCGTAGGCTCAGAAGCAAGTCTGCTCTTTCTGAGCATCCCACTACCTATCAAGATTCCCCAGCCATATTTCAACCAGATTTTATTTCCAATTCACCAGGAATGTGCCCACTTTTTGTAGTATCTAAACATGAGACTGGTGAAGACAAAATTAGGAGATAAACTTCAGTGTTGGATACCATGATGTCTCTGTCACCCACATTAACCCTTTTCTAGCTCACCACCATCTTGTCATTAACTCTTTATGCCTGTATATTTCTTCCCTTAAGATGAGACTCAACTGTGTTTTTGAAGAGACTCTGCCCTACCATTTCAATGTATATCCTCTGATGCCATAAACCTCATCTTTGGCCAAATTGGACACAACACAGTACAAACTTTAGGCATAGCATCTTGACATAATGGCCTAATAAGTAGTAGCTTTTATGTCATCTCTCCTTTTAAAGTTCTCTTCTTTTCTTCAAATTTTTTTCTTTCTCAGAAGACGCTGGAATAGAGACTATTAGACATATTTCCTAACTACTTTCTTTTAGAATCTTCCCTATTTGTAATTATCTAGATGTATAGTTCTGAAGAAGTCTATGGCTGAGTATCCATCCAGCTTAAATTCATGCTTATGAAGTCAGTCTCATGGTTTACATAGTATCATCATTGTGGTCCATGTTCCTAGCCTAGGAAAAAACCTTATGAAAAGTAAAGGGGAATAAGGAGGTGGTTCTTTGAATTTAGACCTGACCAATAATATGTCCTTTCATGTAAACTTCAAGCAGCAAAAACTATCCAGATATAGACACCTTTAAAGAAGATAAAAGTTAACTTTTGAGAAAAGATGGGGCAAATCCAAGATTTCCAAAAGCACAGAGCAGACCTGAAATACTAGGGAGCAACTCACCAAATTGTTTGATTTATTTCCTGCCTTCCACTGTGTCAGACACTGCCGCCAAGTACATTAATGAGGATCCAATATAAGATAAAGGCGGTCTTTTTTTTATCTGTCTTCTCAAAGATTCCAAGATGTTCTGGACTATAATTGTGTCTCTTTTCACCTGTATGGTTGTGCTTTTTTATACCAAAAAAAATTACTTAATGTTCTATATATACTGCCATTACTATAAAGTAAACTGTACTATAAAGGCACATGTGTTGGTGTATAAATATTTAATTTTCCGGGGCCTACACTCATGACTTGTGATAGATATCTTCTAACAATTAATGTTAATATCACATATAACTCCAAAAATGTATCTGAAAAACAGCATATAAAGAATGAGAAAGCCATAAGCAAAATATAGACAATTCAGAGACTGTATGCATTTCTAATACTTTTTTTTCAAACAAAAAACCTTATATAAAACCAAGAACAATTTTTTGAGATATGATTCTAGCAAATGTAGACTTTATCGGTCTTAGAGTGCTATAGAAGAGACCCAAAGTAAATGGTTTAAAATGCAAAGGTGGAATGTGGGAGGAATGAATTTCTAATTATTCTGACAGAAATCTATGCTGAGTTTAGCAAAAGAAACAAGGTACTTTTAATCTGCAGCATGTTGATATTCTGTGAAGGTTGCCTCCTTCTTCATTTTTCTCCATTTATAGATGAAAGCAAAATTCTTTTATACAGAGTCCTCCATGTGAAGCACTGCAGTGAAACAAAGATGGTTATAGGAGAAACCACTCTATGTTTAAATCAGGGAAAGAAATAACTCAAGAATGTCAGTGAGCACAGAATCCCAACTCAACCATGACAGTTAAGAGTAGGGAACAAGAGATCTATTCTTGTTAAAAGGCTCGGGTATAGTTTTTAAATTCTGTTTGATTCTATTTTTCAGCTCTTATTGTTACCACTTACCATAGTTTTAACAAAAAATGTTAAAGTTGAAGAGTAAACATTTAGATTGAAGTAGGCTGAATTTTGTCTTTATTCATTGTGTATTTTATTTTTAAAGAGGGTACAATTAAGATTACAAGTGGGATGCTTCAAATACCTTAGAACTAACAATTATATTTTAAAGGTACTCTTTTATGAATATTATGTGTATTTCAAATACATTCTTTAAACCATTGTTTTTCACATTGTATAAAATACAATACAGTATTCTTTAAATTGTTTTAATCCAAACATGCTAACTGAACTTGCCCAGCATTTTAGAAGTTAGTGGTAAAGATAGAAATGGAATCTAAGTTATTTTTTTAAGTTAACAAATGACAATTCTCTGCTACCATTATGAAGACAGGGTAATAAATTATAATTATGTCAGAAGCATCACTAAAGGCTGGAGTCATCAGAGAGTTCTATAAAGGTGCAATTTAAGCTAGGACATGAAGGATGAATAAGATTTGTATAATTATAAAAAGAGAATATCTTAATTAAGAAGAAAACATGGAATGAGCAAAAATGGGAAAGGAAATACAAAAATGGAGAAGTATAAATGAACAGCCTTTAGGCCAGACAAACTAAAACAGGACATTTAGGTAGAAAGATAATATACTAAATTTGGTAGCAATCTAGAAGCCTTTTGAAAGGCTTTGCTACCTAGGTAGAACTATGATTCAGTTGAGTTTGAAGTCTTTTTTTTTTTTTTTAAGCAAAATTGACACGGTAAGCCTTTATTTAAGAAAGGTGTTTTACATAGGCTGATGTTGGAGATGGACTAAGAATAAAGAATATATATAATTTTGAGATCTTATACTTACATGATAATTCTAAATCAAGAAATCTGGAATGATCCAAGATTTTATATTTCTAAAAGCTCCGAAGGATACCAGCTGTTGGTCCATGGATCACAGGAAGTAACAAGGATGTAGTAAATTTAATTGTGCATCTACTATGAATTGTGAGCCAAAAGCTATTGAAGATACAAAATTGGAAGACATACCTCTTTCCTTGAAATTCTATGTGCTAGTTATTACAGCCTAGTAATCAAAGTATTTTGGAAAGCTAGAGTTTAAACTCAAAGTTTAAAATAGAATTGAAAATAAAGAGACTAACTCAAAACACATTATGAAGGCTGTTACATATAAGTGTGTCAGTGTTGATTTATCTTCATCTGCATTACAAATGATATGCCTAATAAGATGACTAAAAAATCCAGTTATCTCTACCACAATTTTATATACCTCTATGGCAATATACCATTTCCACATCTTTATTTTGCATTTATAGTATATTCCTTTTTGATTCTCATAGCTTGTTTTCCTATGTTCATTCCTTAATATAGGTGTCCTTATGGCTTACTTGTGGCCTTCTGTGCTTCTAATTCCTTATTCTGATGAATCCCAAATCTCTGTCTTGAGCTTCATGCCTAGATCCACCTGCTTACCAGGTGGATTTCCTTTAAATTCATAGGCACGGCCAACTCAGCATGTCTGAAACTAAATTCATCTCAACACCCACTACCATTTCGTTCCATTTCCTTTAGCTCTTCCACCTCAGTGACTGCAACCACAAACCACTACCCTATCATCCAAGCTAGAAGAAACCTAAATAGAAGTCAGCATAACACCTCACTTTCACTCATCTCTATATTTAAGCTCTATACATTTTCCCTCCTAGGTATTTCTTCTCTGCATTTCTGTCTCTTCATTCCAGGACCTCTATTTTTGTCTAGACATAAGACATTAGCCTCTTAACTAGTCTCCCTGTTTAAGTCATATTCCCTTCAAATTTACTCTCTATTCTACTACCAATAGTCTCTCTAAGGCATAAATTGTATACCTATGGCAAAATTGGGCTTTATATAATTAATCTAACAAATAATAATAATAATCTAACAAACTTATGCTCTCAGGCATTATACTAGTCTTTGGTACTATAGAGATTAATAAAATGGCTATCAGTGAGAACGACAAAAAAAATTTTTTTTCAATTCTTTTCCACTTTTCTCTTCTCAACTGAAATCATATCATGTTCAGTCTTATTCCAAACATGTCAGTCTTTACCTGTGAAGACACACTAATCTTTACTAAATACCTGCTATATATACAGCACCACTTACATTCTTTCAGTTACTTTAACTTAGAAACAGCACAGCCAGGTAAGTATTTTTTTATCCTGCTTGTACACAATAATAGTGAAGCTCAAAAATAAAATAATAAAAAACCTGCTAGTAATCCAGACTGAAGAGTCCATCTCAGGCTATTTAATTCAAAGATCATTTCTCCTCCCACTTTTCCATGGTGTACTTTTAACTGGGCTTAGCACCCACAATTCATTAATATTAAAGCTAATAAACTAAAGAGACTGTACCCATTTTAATGACTAAAACCCTCAAATAAATGACTGTGAATGTTTCAAATGCCAAAGAAGGAAATTTTATCTTTAAATTTGGAACTAAAATGAACTATATAAAAATGAACTATAAAGATATGAGTAGCAAAATTCTAAATTTTTAGGTGACATAAAACTGGGGGTTAAGTGAATGGCAGGAGGATTTATTGAAATAGTTCACACATGCATTCTGTACCCCTAAATAAAGCTTCTTGTTCAATACAAAAGAGACAACTCTCCCTCCTGTAGAGAGAAAACCTCTCCCTTTCCCCTTATTCCCACAATTGCTGGGGCTGCTTTTGCAGTATTTATTACTTTTGGGCAATTAGTTATATTAAGCGCATAGAGCAGTCTCTAGGAGAGAGGGAGGGAACAGTAAAGCCGCAGGCTATAAAATCAATATTGAAAACTCAGTTGTGTACCAGTATACAAATAATGCCGTGTTGTGTTTTCATTCACTTCTTCTTTTTCTGTTTCCTTAAAATAGGTCAGATTTTCTTTTAATTTTTCTTATTTTCTTTTTTAGGCCTATATTGCAATATCCCTACTAGTACCACTTTTGCTGCATCCCATAGGTTCTGGTAGTCTTTGTCTACATTTTTATTTTTCTGCAGGTATTTTTTAATGTTTTCCTTGACTTCTTACTTAAATCAATAACCTTTCAGTAGCAAGTTGTTAGTTGCCACATATTTCAGCTTTTTCTACCTTTTTTTTCTTTGTGGTTTATTTCTGGTGTGAAAACTTTGTGATCAGAGAATATGATTGCAATCTGGAATTTATTGACAATTGTTTTCTTCCCAACATGTGGTTGTCCCTGAAAATGTTTCATGTGCACCTAAAAATAATGTATATTCAGCTTTGGTAGAAATGTGATTCCTTATTAATGTTTACTAATCCCATCTGGTCTAATTCCTTATCTAAGGCTATTAACAAAACATACTTTTATCTTTACCTTCCTTTTCTTAGACAGGCTTATTTATATCTTTACTTTCTTGCATCGTTATTAATTTTTGGACATATTTGATTATTTTTTCCCACAGGTGTATTCTTTTTACTTCCCCCACCACCATAACACCCATCATCCATCTCCCCCATCTTCTTTTTTTACTAATATGTCAATTGCATCTGCCCATATCTTTAAATGGCCCTTCGCTATCTTACTTTAATATCCACATGTCATTCTCTAGTATAAAATATGAGTTATTGGGGACTTCCTTAAAGCACAGCATTATGAAGGCATTGTAGCCACTGCAGCATGAGTTTGATCCCTGGCCTGGGAGGTGACCCACATGGTGTGGCAGACCTCTCCTGACCAGCTCAGCAGTGTATTTCAGTACAGCTGCCTATTCAGCTCCCCACTCTGTCTCTGGTGAATCCTCTCACCCCCACACCTCTGGCCTGTACACCAGTTCTGTATGCATAAATAAGATATATGAGTTATTCATATGACTTCTTATAAGACATTAGGTTTTTACTAATCATTCTCACTCATAAGTAAATCAAGATCAGCTTTATAACTTAATCTTGGCATATGTCCACAAATACCTGGGAGCATTTTAAAGTTTTGTTTTACTCATTTTATGATGATTTATTCAACATATAACATAGCAAAACTAGGTTGAAAAGAAGGGTAAATGAAAACTAAAACAACTGCTGTCTTACCTCCTGTGAGTGGCATGTAAAACAAGTTTCCCATGACTTTATCCTCAGCAACTAGAACAGTGCCAATAAATTCCAAGGAGTAACAGAAACGGAATGAGGACACTTAAGTTTATAGGTATAAGCCTCTTTTAAGCTCCATCCTATTTCTACCTTGAATATAGAACAGTAGATGTCCTACTTTTCTTTTCCCTATGGCTGATTCAGTAATTTGTTAGCCTCTTTTTGTCTATCTAGGCAGTCTAAGCTACCCTTTCCCTACTGGGGTGAAAGAGTTTAAGATTAATGAGGAGATGTGCATAGGTAAATAAATACAGACTACTATCTGTGCCAGCCAACATAACTGTGGCCAGAGTTGTTTAAGATATTGACCATTTGACCAATACTTATCTGGTTTTGCATTTTTTTTTCTTTTTCTTCAGTTAATTGTGTTTCTTATTTGAAAGGTTTCTTAAAGAAATTGCTGCATGTGTGGCCTCAATAGGATGGGAAAAGAATTTGTTCATATTGAGTCTGGCTTGTTTTCTTGCTCACTAGACAATAAGTTTCAGAACAAGGCATGTCTTGATAATCCCTATGTCCACAGCACTTAGTATCAGTACATCACCTAGAGTCAACAATCCTGTCTTCTTTATCACCCTCATTTTCTAACTCAGTAGCTGTTTAGAAAGGTCTTACAACATCTCTTAAAAGTGAGTTTTAAAAACCTGAGCCATTGAAGCAGTCTTAAAGTATGACCCTGATGACAAAATTGCATTGGCAGTTGAGATACAAACCCCCAAACGTGCACAATGTAAAACTTTTCAGAAGATTTGTTCAACATCTAACATCATAGCAAAACTATGTTGAAAGGAAGGGTAAAATGAAAACTAAAACAACTGCTGCTTTACCTCCTGCTAATAGGCATGTAAAACAAGTTTCTGTTTGGAAAGATAAAAGTGGAAAGAGATGGAATTCCAAATAGATTTAGGAAGCTTCTTATTTTAAAAGTAGCAGAATTGCTCCCTTGTGCTTAAACATATGCTCTTAGACACTTAACACTAACCTCTTGATTATAATAAATAGTCATCATGATTCAAATACACAGAATTCACTCGTTTAAGGAAATTTTTTAAATAATGTACAACATTAATTAAATTAATATCAATCCTTATACCTAACTATGTTTATATTTCTACATCTGTAGCAAAAGGACCACTTGGTAATACAAATTCCAAACTGTTGACTTGTACCTTCTAATATTTAAGGTCTGAAGACTGGGAAATTCCCATAATTAAGATAAATGCTCCCCTTTTTGGGAAAAATGCCATCACAGAAGCCTTCCCCATTCACATCATGCTGAGCTTGCTTGGCTCTGGCATAGGTTGGTGTTTTGGATTTAATTTACTTGCTCTTGCTGCTACCAGTTTGTGAAGGTGCCTCTTCATATTAATATGAAACAGAAGGGGAACAAACAAAGCAATAGCAAATTGGATTCCTATAAAACTGGCACATTTAGGGCCTCCCTGGTGGAGCATGGGATTAAGACTAAGCACTATGAAGTTATCAGCAGCCATTGCAGCACAAGTTTGATCCCCGACCAGGGCAACAGACCTCTCCTGTCTTACCCGCTGCTCCCCTCAGTACTAGATTTCAGTCAGTCTGCCTGTTCTGCTCACCACTTTGTCTCTAGTGAATCCTTTGACACACACACACACACACACACACACACGAACACAAACACACACATACCTCTGGCCTACCCCCCAGCTCTTGTATGCATCAATAAGTTAAATAAATCTTAAAAAAATAAAACTGACACAGTAGGAATTATCAAGATAGATTTAACAGTATAGTAATTATTTGGATAAAGCCCAGAGCCTTACAATTTGTAAACCATATATATCCTTACATCCTATTGCCTACTTCATGTTCTGAAAGAATTTCTGATTATGAGGAGAATTTAGATCTGAATTTAATTTATTCTTGCTATCTCTATAAATCACCTTCTTTGTTTATAAAGTAAATACCTTTCTGCAAACATTTTCTGCTCAAAATGTAAAGTCTTACATTACAGCTAATATATTTATTTTCTGATCAGAAGTCTTTCATTTTCTATTGATTAGCCAAAAATATTCTATATTCATTAGCAGTTATTTTAACGACAAGATTCTCAGTAACAGTCATTTTTAGTGATTATTACAGTTGCCTTTCTTAATCCTTAAGACTTGCTCTTACAATTTACGTTAGTAATTCTTCTAAGAGTAAGCATTAGGTATTACTGTACTTCTAGAAATTGTTTTCTTACCTAACTACCTTGAAAAGGTAGTGTCTCCCAGAAAGCTTTTTCTAATCATCCTAAACCAATTCTGATCATTCTTTTCCATTTAACATTTATATCATTTCTCCATTATGTGTTTTTATTTTAATGAATGTATTAAAGTAATGATATTAATTTCATTCATTTTCTTAAGTTTTCTGTTATGTTTTCTGTACTCCCTTATAAATTTGAAGGTAGGGACCATGACTTACTCTTTTTTACATGACACCATGGGTCTGAACATCCAGTGAAAATGAACTAAAAGGTGGCTATATATATAGTATGTGGCTTGAATACATGCAAGAAGTAGAAATCAAAAAATATTTGTTGCTGAGGAGTTCATTTTTACCTCTGAAGAAATCAGTATGTGATTAGTATGTGTCCTAATTTGTTTTTTATTTTGAAATACCATTATTTATTCCTTAATCTTCAATTCTAGAATTTTTTACACTCTACTGTCATCTTCAGTCATCTTAAAATGATACAGCTCACAGTTGGTATAACAGATGAAACAGGAAGCTAATTCGCAGCTGTTGTCCATCTGTGTGTTTACATTAAATATTTTAAAATAAAACTACATTTGCATTCTGAATACTCTATCTGGAATCCATAATCTCTAAATGTGGGTAAAGGATCTGTCTAGGTTTGAAATTTTAAGGCAGACTTCATGGTTTGGGGAGAAAATTTTATGCCAGAATCAGAATTATACTAATTTAAGGCAGATATAAATTTTAAAAAGCAAGAATATCTGAACTGTAAGAAGCCCCCAAAACAGTAAGATTAAATCTGAAAAGATGTAATTTCAAAAGATACAATACCCACTTCCTTCATATGCTTCCTTCATAGAAACTCATGTTGGTAAAGTTATAAGAAAATTACATTCTTTCTGTGATAGACTTATTCTGAAATAAGCTTCTCCTTTCTCTTTTATCTACCATCCTATTAGGCTTTAAATTTCTTTGACACTTGATTAACTTAGAATACTAAAAAGAGTGTTCTTTTACTGGTAGCCACCTCCCAAGTTGCATGTGAATGGTAAAGATTCAGGAGGAAAAATGTGCTCTTATTTTTCAAATAATTAAATATCCCCAGTGTTCAAAAAGTGATAAGGCGAAGAGTATGATCTGTAAGATATTACATTACAATGCTCTAGTTAGTTCTCCTTTGTGCTTCACTTTATGTAAAAAGTCATTGTATTAACTTTCAGTAATTCCACAGAATCACAATATTTTAAATTAAAAGGAACTTTTGATACTATTTAGTCCAATCTTTCACCCAATGAAGTGTTAGAGAAAATTTTTGACAGCTAAACATTAGGTTTTTGTTGGATGCTTTTAGTGAGGAAGATTTTATTTGCTTCATGAGACAGCACATTCTATTGTTAGATGACTATTATGGTCAGAATGTTTTTCTGTTATACTGAGTCAAAGTCTTTGTTCCTGCTTCTTCCTTTCATTAATCCTAGTTCTGCCCTCTGAAGCAGCGTTGAATAAGTTGACTCCCTTTTCTACATGACAACCTTCCAAAGAAAATCCTATGTATGATTATATAAATATGAAGTAGTGTCTTAATACTCTTCCATTTGTAAACCATATCATTTACATGTAATATCATTGAAGTTATAGTAATTATACACAACTCATTTTTTGAGTGTCTTCAATGTGTAGGGATTTGGTGGGGCAATCAAAAGTCCTAATAAAATGAGACCCTATCTTATGAGCCAATTATGTATCACCTTTATAAATATGGCTTTTTTTGACAATTTTTGCCTTTATCTTTTTCAGTAGTTTTAAGTTCCACTTTGACATTAATACTGCCATTCCTATCTTTTTTCATATTTATTTTCTATGTACATTGCTATTTTTTTTGCCCCATCCTTTACTTTCAATCTTTCATCACTTTAAATGTAGCCTTTATAAATAACATTCAGATGAATTTGGACTTAAAAAAGAGGTTCAATCTTGAATCTGCATTAAGTTACTGTGCTAGTGTAACCCTCGGCATGAAGTTTGTTCTGGTTTGCATGAAGTTGGCAATAAATGATACCCTTGATTTTTTTTTTATGTTTCACTTTTCTTTATGTTTACTATTTATACAATTTTATTATTTCTTCCCTTCCTTTTCCCTATTGTTGGTTTACTCCAGATACTATTTCTTCCTTTTATACATTATGGCCCTACTATTTTGGAATTTAGGCTGTAGTTTACCATCACCCTTATGCTTTCATCGGGGATAATATTTACCTTCATGACTTAAAGATAAAATTCATGGGTTTTGTTCTGGAACATATTTCTAATGTTGTAAGTGATTCTCCATTTATGTTTTAGTTTTGTGTTGTTAAAATTATCTGTTTTCCAGCAGTTTTATTTTTCTCAGGTCTGTCCAAATTTGTGTGCTTTTTCTTCCACCCTCCAATTGCTGGCTTCTTAAATTGCTCATATTCCCCTTTGCCTACTGAGAATTCTATTCACCCTTAGCACTCAGGAAGGTGCTAGGATACCTTATACCTGAGAGAAATGCAGTGTGGTGGAAAAGAGGATCACAAGAGTAAATGACACAGAAGTCATAATTCCTGAACTGATAAAGCACCAGTGGCAAGCTGCCAGTGTTCTGCTGAAGAACAAAATTATTTTGGAAAATAAAAAATATATCTGTGCTTCTTGGACATTGGGTTGCCAAAGTATAGGCTTTGCCAGCTTTTAAGGATAAGTATTTTTAAAATAGACTGCTGGATACACTTAAAAATGATACCTTTGTGCTCAAACTGAATTACAGTCAACTTCAAATGCTTTCAATCAGTGAAGTTAGGGACGGAAAGGACCTACTCCAAATGTTCTCATTTTACAAACAAGATAATGAGATCTGAAAAAGTGATATCAACTTTATAGAATCATCTCAGCAATATAGAAAAAAACTGGATTCTAGAACATATGACTCTAGCCTCAATTAACAGTTCTATTTTCTGTCACCTAGTATTTACATTCTTTAGTACTAAATGAAATTTCCTATAGAATGTTATTATATAATATTGGTATTGTACTTAATAATTCAAGTGAAGATAGTTATTAGTAAATCAAAACTAATGCTAGAAGAGGTTTACCTTAAAGACATGGTTAATCACCATGTAAATTTAACTAAAATTGCAGTTGTTAATGAAGAAGATATAATGATAATCTTTAAGATCTGCTGCTCCTTGTGAAAAGGGAGCCTCTATCATATACTTAAGAAAAATTAACCTGCTAGATCTGACATCACTTCAAGTGTCCATGTGAGAAAATATTTCAGATTTTTAAAAAATTTTTTTAATCATTTTTGGCATAGTCAAAAATATGTAGTCACATTAAATAATAATAAATTTTATCTGACAGTATGCTATATATAATAAAGTGTAAGTCATAATATGGGTATTACTGCAGTTTAAAAGAGTAACTGGATGAACATAGAGTCACCTTCAACCTGTCACTACCTCTGTGAACTTCAGTGTCCTCTCTTGCCCTACCTGCCTCTTAAAGCTGTAAAAATAACACTTGGATATGAAAATTCTTTTAAAACATAAGTATTATTTAACTGTCAAGTGACCTCATAGGAAATAATTTCATATATATTATATATAAAGCCATTTTATATAACACAAGGTGAGATTAATGTTCCACAGTTTTGTTCAGACATTCTTGAGAAAATTAATACACTATGTTCTTTTGAACAAAACTGAGAAAATTATGAATTGCTTTTTTTCTTACTATAATGTCCATGATTATAATCCATGTTACTCACCTATTTCTTCTTATTATTATGCAGAGTAATCTGTTAGTCTTAGTACACTCAGAATATAAAATAAATATTGGAAAATATTATCATGTATCAAATCCTAGAGATGAACGCATGGGTGTTTGTTATACTACTTATATTGGGAATATTTCATTATTTCAAATAATAATAAAAAAGACCAAATTTATGACTTGTAAAACAAGCCTTAATATTATGTTACTAAAACTCTTAGTTCCATCTGAATATAATATTCAGGATCATGTTTGTTTCATTTTGAACTATACTAGTATGTCCGTATATGCATTCTTTTTGTCATTTCAGACAGATCCCCACCTTAAGCCTTAGAGTCCTCTATTTGATGCTTTTTCACAGGATTAGTGCTCATGAGAATTTTCTTTTTTTTTTTTTTT
>NW_004567114.1:26502542-26559631 GCF_000260355.1 Condylura cristata | reverse complement strand
GATCTGCCTGTTCTGCTCCCCACTCTGTCTCTGGTGAAGCCTCTCGCCGCCCCTGAGCCTCTGGCCTATACTCCAGTTCTATATGCACAAATAAATAAATCTTTTTTAAAAAATTAATTAAAAAAAAGTCACTGAAAGTATTTTTATCTGTAGTCATCAATTAGCCTGTCCCAGGGCCTCTATCCACTTGCAGAGACTAATGTAATATAATGATGTGCTTGTCACTGCCACATTTTTTCCCCAATGTTTTTTCATATTTCTGCAGAGTTGACATGTCACATATATAAGACTGGTGAAATTAGCTAGTAACTTTTGTACTAATACAACATTGTTATTTTGTTGAAAATATTCATGGCCCATTCATGTGAAATGGACCACAATCCACATTATTCTGTATTTTTTATGTTTTCCCATAAATGCCATTGTCCAGCCATTTGATTTAGCATAAATATAATATGACCCAGCTAGGCAAGGCACCTGGACTGCAGGGCAAGCAGTGATCAGGAACCTATCACATGTATATTTTACGGTATTTCAATACAACAGAACAATTTTATCTTTTTCCCTAAAGAATATAAGCAAGAGCAAAAAAAAAATGAATATAAGAATATAAACAAGATTGATGGGAGATCTCTTCAAAAAACTTTGTTCAAAAGTATTTTAAATAACACACATTCCCCAATATATTTCTTCTAAGATGTTTGCCCTTCCAGTTAAATTTTGAAATCCATGTCAATTCATGGGTTTTTTTTAAGTTTTTATGTTTTGCACATAAATCCCACCTCCACTGAACACCTACATACCTTTTGGCTGCATAAGCAATTAATTGGATGACCTCAAAAGATCCCTCTGTTGGAAGGTTACACCTCATGTGAACCATTTTTAAACTTACTTTTGTCTCTTCTCCTTGAGTTATAGCTCCCCAAAGCCACTCAACCCCTTGAGAAGAAAGGTAGTCAGATCCAAGAAGAGAACCCAACAGTAAATATAATTATTCGGGCTAAAGCCAGACCTAACATGCTATTGAGCCATTTGAGCTCTTTCCCTACAGCTCTGTGGATGTCCTGAGATCCAGTATATGGCTTTCTTCTGTGTTAATCATAGATATTCTCCAGAATAAAACTGCCAAATATACTGAAGTTGAACTTTGCCACGTTGTTAGCTGTGTTTGCCTGATAAACTTCTGTTGGAATGATAAACAATAAATAAGCTTTCTTTAAAACTTAAGTTTGTACTAGGTGCTATTACATAAACTGTTTTATTTGTATTATGCCACTTAATTTTCATAACAAGCTTTTATTATTCTCACTTTATAGATGGGAAACTCAAGGAAAGAATAGTTAAGCAATGTGTACAAAGTTCTTTATTCTAACTATGGCACCAGGAGTTAAACTCTGGCAGTCTGACTCCAGAGTTCATGCTCTTAATCTCTGCGCTGCACCACTTCCCAGCCAGCATATTTCTTGTAAAGCCTATGAAGGTAGCCTCCTTGGATATCTCAGTTTCCTCTCTTTGCCTCTGTCACTCTGTATAAAAAGTGAAATGATGTCCTAATTACAAGTCATGCCATCTGGAATCTCTAACTTAACTTCCCTCCCTCACCCTCTTCCCTCTTCTGTTCTTCTTCCCTTCCATTTCCTTCCTCCTGTGCTTCCTCCTCTCATCAGTTAATTCATAAAGGTAGAGGCATAGGAACAAATTTCACTACCTCAAGAAATTAGACAAAACATACTCTGCATCATTCAGACCTTATTTTGTTTCAAGGTAGCAAAAACATGCTGAATCTAGCTTATTACAAAGGGGATTTACAGAAAGATATGAAGTTATTCCATGGAACCCAGGAGCCATAATAAATCTCAAGAGGATCTAAAAGTAGAAACTAGATAATCATAGACTAGGATCACATCCCTTTTTTCAGATGTAACATGTTAGATGTCTTTAGGGGAGAAAGGGTAGCATCTCATTTCCACTCAGAGTAAGAAATTTCTTGAAAAACAAGGGTGGACAAATATCCCTCAAAAGGTATCTTTTCTGCACTCCATCATTTGGAAGGAAATTTAAGTACAATACACATTGGCATTTGCATGGATTTAAATTAGTAAACAAGCAGTCCCTTTAAGTCACTATCTGCCTTCTTGTCGCACCATAAGATCTGATGCCTGGCATTTTGTCCTTTTCTCATGTATTCATTTTCATAAGTCCTCTATTACCCTTCTAACATCCAAATATCAGATTCTTGATTTTGTTTCATCTGCTCTTCCTAGATCTTTGAGTTTTGATATTAAAAGACTTGGCACCCTTGTCTTTTCACTTAACTCAGGAACGTGCCTACTTTTATTCCCTATTATTCATTCTATTCCTTTACCCTTCCCTATTGTCTTTGCCTTCCTCATTCTTCATATTTCTAAAGGACCCCCCACCTACCCTTTCCTGTTAGATGAAGTCTACACTCTTGAGAACTTTCCAAAATTATGTACCATCCCAGTCAATCCAACTTAAATCCTTCATTCTAAACTGGTCATTTTCCACTTATCTATACTTAACACATCTTCATCATTATACTACACTTTTACAATTGCCAGTTCTCTTACTTACCAGGCCCTTTCTCAATGCTTTCTACCTACTAAAATTTACCCATTCAGACCAGTCTCAACTAATTTGAGTCATATTCTCTCTAAAGTGCCAAAATTTTGTACAAGTAACAGTAGCCACTACTTTCACGCATAAAATTATTTCTCCACAATAAGAGTTATGCTCCTAATGGAAGGGGACCCTTTTGATTCCCACTTCATATGGAATGTGATATAGTCTGTATTCATGCAAATGCCTTCCCAGTGAATATAGTAGTTTCATTTTAGGTTTGAGCTATATCTAAAATCAGTCTTTTCCTTGTGTGTTAATTTATTTGTCTTTATTTTTTTCCAGCCCAGATGACTTACTCAATGCCTTGAATGAGGGTATCAGTCGTGCTGATGTCATCATCACATCAGGGGGTGTATCCATGGGGGAAAAGGTATGAAAAACCAGGCTTATGAAAATCTATCTACCACAGTGTCCTTTCACCTAGTTGATTCATTGTGGTCTGGTAGATGTCTAATCCCATAATAAAACTCTTATAAAGCTGAAAATCTATGGGGCTTATAAAATTTGTTGACTTTCTAACAGGTATACATTACAGGTAGAGTTTACATCATAAGCAACATGGAGAATCCCACAACATGCAGAATAGTTTTGATGACCCCCTGAAGATTTCTAATTTGTTGCTCACTCAACTTTACTGCAGTTAAGACTTATTTTACATATGATAGTTTACCCCCAATCTAAGCTCCAAGATCCTTCCTTTTACTAAACTTTAAATTAAAGATGACCTCCCCCAGCATATTTTCCAAACTACTAAAGAACCCTTAATTCCCCACAAAGAAGAAAGGTTTAGGCACTAAACCTTTCCCACTAGCTAATACTTATAATCATAATGATGAAGATAAAATACAAATATATATATGATTTTATAGGACTAAGTATATTTGCATATGACATACACTTCATCCCATAAATCACAATTTGAATTTCTCAGTATAATTAACATTATATATCTTAATGAAACATGTTCATTTATGATTATTATTGAGTTCACTGAAAAATATTTTAAAAACAAAATATTGTTTACTACAATAACCAGTTATTGTTTACTACAATAACCAGTCATGTTTTACTAATCATATTTTAGGTCACAAAATATCTTGCCAGTCTATAATCCTTTTCCATGTATTCATTTGTCCCTAATGACTGAACTGAAAAATTGTTATATAAGCTCTTACTAAAAATTATATGTTCTGAGAGTTTTATTTATTTTAAGCTAGGACTTATGTATGTGATTAATTGTCTGCCTTCCCTCTGTAACTATAAAGCATAAAACTGCATAAATGTATAACCTGGCTTTGAGCAGTGAACTCTACTGTCCCTGAGAGCAAATGTCAGGATACATTACCATGAACTGAGAATTCCTGCCTTCCATTTACAAACTTTAATTTAAAAGTATTTTACAATGCTTCAGCTACCAAAAACCTTAGAAGAAAGAAAGGGACTCTCAGTCCAAGGTCACCATCTCAGTTTACATCAAAGGGTAAAGGTGTTGAACAAGTAGGTATTTTCATGGCAAACATAGTGCCTGGTTAGTAGTCTCCCCTCCAAGTATCCTCTAAGTCTTTAACCTACTTGGAACAAATTGTACTGAGACCACTGCTGAGATCACAAAGGCTAGGAACTGAAATTTACATTGCAGGAGATCTATAAGAAATAATTGGCAGCATTTCTGTTTTTCATTACCATAGAACTGCCTCTCTGGTGATCTGAGTACCACAAGAACTTGTACTCAAGGGTCACAAAAGCAAATTCTGAAGTTAGGATTTTACTTAGATGTTAAATTTGTTATCTCCAGAGAATATTTCATACATAATTTACCTTGGGTGCTAATTAATTTATGGGACAGTACCAATTTGACAACCTAAAATTTGCCTTTTCCATACTTTTGAAAAGTATGTGGCATACATTGATTTGGTAATTGTGGTTCAATCCTGATAAGTAACTATATAGGATAAGAACACTTACCAACTTTAGTTTTCTTCCTTAGTATTAACAAAGATGCATTTATCTTAGAGGTTTTCTGACAAAATAGTCAACATAGTAAATCATTAGTTTTACAAATTTTATCCTCTATGTACCCTGACCCTTCAAGTTACTAGGAAAGATACGTTAGGAGTTGGCCACCCCAAGTTATTCCATATGCACTAATGATTGTCATTGCTACATCCTTGAGTGGGAATGAGATGAAAAGAGAAACCAAGAAGAAAGATAAACCATAAATGACACAAACTCCAACCATACAGGCTCTAGTGCCCCCCAAAATTTCTACCTTATCAAAAAGCAGAAAGAAAGGAAATCATAAATAATAGGGCATCTACTTCAACCTAAGGGCTAACCCTGAAAGCCTGTCATAGTAAAGACAGGTAGGTTAATTAAGGAAAGATCCAGAAGCATGACGATAAAGAAGTAGGCATAAATCTTAAACCCAGAATCTCAGGTATGTAAATTTTAATTAATTGAACTTGAATCTTGCTATGAGTACTTACTTATGCTATAGAACCGACAAGAAATGTTAAGCCACTTCTGGGGCTCACCCACTCCAAGAAGTATGCCAAGAATCTAGGAGGGGCTTGGAAGGCAACAGTACATGTACAAGACACATCTGATCACTAGTCTGCACTAAATGTGTCTAGAGTGTCCATGTAGTACCATAGATCTTAGGTGTTTGCTACTCTGGTTCATATTAGCAGCATTAGGATCATGGGGAGACGGAGATGGACAATTCCTGCTGTTTGTGAGATATACAGGCCTTTATCCTCTTCTCAGCCAAGGAGACAATATTTCCACAGTTGCTCTCTCAAATCTCTTCCAACCCTCACCTCACCCTAACTCACATAGTTTTCCCAAAGATTTTTTTCATTTTTTTAAACATCTTTTTAACATTTTTTTAATTGAAAGTTTCAATTAAACAGTATCTGTCTTATGTCCTTAGAACTAGAGTCATATTTATTGCTATAAATTTTCCACAAACTGCAATATTATAAAATAGCTCAAAGACAATGAAATCTACAGATAAATGAGAAAGATGAACTAAACTGAACATCCTATAATTTTTTGGCCTCCTTTAAGTCTCATAGTTTTTCCTGACTGTGTCTCCCCAATCTCATATCAAAGTAAACACAAATATCATTATTGATCACAAAAGCCTAGTCTTGTCCTGATTAATTGGCAGTAAAAATGTTAATTAACCATTATTAAACTTGTTTTGCAAATCTAGAATCATGCAACAATAGTATATCAAAGCTAATCAACAATGTTCCAAATAAACACAATAAAATTTTTCTTATTATTTCATTTAGCTCAATTTTGTTCCTGTTTTGCTTTTTCTTGGTTTAATAATGTGGTTCTGCTTTCATACTCATGAGTCCTGGGATTCCTGACTCTGTCCACTGCTACTATTTAAAAGTTATCTAAGCTATGTCACCTCGGAAGCCTTCACACAACAAACTATTCTTTGTAGTACCAATAGTTTAGAGTACCTCTGAGAGTCCTTTTCCCTAATACCCTGAATTTATCTTTGTTGCAGACACAATTTTTTTTGTAATAAACATGAAGCATTTTTTCTCCAAAAAGTGAATTAAGGGCAAGTTAGTATTATTGTATCTTTGGTGTTTATAGGTTTAAACTTCTGAAAGTGTATATATTCACATTATGCCCACCACCGATGCCCCCATAATTTTCCACCACATTTCACTGAGCCTCCCCCTTGTCAGTTTTCACCCTGTCACCCTCCTTTTCTGGTAGCTTCAGTTATGCAGTCAAATATTACAAGTTTGTTATTATTGCAGTTTGAATGGTTCTTTACATTTCTCTATATTCTACATACAAGTGAAACCACCAAGTATTTGTCTTTCTCCTGATTTATTTTTCTTAGCTTTGTTCTCTGCAGTTCCATCCATATTGCTGCTAGTGGGATAAGTTCAACCCTTTTATAGTTGAGTAGTATTCCCTGGTGTAAATATAATATATTTTTTGATCCATTCCTTTGCCCTTAGTTTGTTTCCACAACTTAGCTGTTGTAAATGGTCTGCAGCGAACACAGGAATACATATACCCCTTAGTGTCTTTGTATTTTTCAGGCAGATACCTATACATGGAATTGGTAGGTCATATGGTTAGGTCTATTTTTAATCTTTTAAACAAACTTTACCTGTTTTCTGTGGGAGCAAGACCAGCCTACATTTCTACCAACAAAGTGCAAAGTTTCCTTTTTCCTCACAACCTTGCCAGCACTTGTTTCCAGACTTTTTGATGTGAGCCATTCTCATAGATTTAAGATGTTATCTCACTGTAGTTTTATGTTTCTGTGATACTAAGTGATGATCCACAATTTCTCATGTGCCTGTTGGTCATCTATCTGTATGTCTTCTTTGGAGAAGTATCTTTTCTAACACTTCTGCTAATTTTTTGATTGGGTTGTTTTTGTCAACTTGTATGAGTTCTTCATGTATTCTGAATATCAGTCCTTTGTCATGTGTTATGTGCAAATATTTTCTGCAGTTTGGTAGTGTGTCTCTTTCTTTTACGGAAGTATTTTTTCACTGTGCAGAAACTTATTAGTTTGATATAACCCCATTGTTTGTTTGCCTTTGCTTCTCTTATCATTTGAGATGAATCCTTAAAAACATTTCTGAAGCCAATATCATGGAGTTTTTTGTCTGTATTTCCTTCACTATATTTTCTAGTTTCCTCTCTTACATTCTTGTTGTGTAAGTCCATTTTGAGTTAAATTTTGTGTAATTTTAGTGAGATATGATTTGGTTTTATTCTTTTCCAAGCAGCTGTCCAGTTTTCCCAGTACCATTTGGTGAATATACTCTCCTTTCTCCAGTGAATATCTTTATCTCCTTTGTCATAGACTGTCCATAGATGAATGTTCATTTATTTCTGGGCTCTCAATCTGTTCTATTAGCTTTTGTGTCTTTTTTTGTTCCAATACCATACTTCCTTGATTATTATCACTCTATAGGATATATTGAAGTCTGGGAGTATGATACTCCCACTCTTTCCCTTATTTATTTGGGTTGTTTTCTCTATTCATTGTCTTTTATGCATCCTTAATAAAGATGGCCTTGAATTTATATATTGCTTTGATTAGGATGGCTATTTTTTTTAAGTTTTTTTTAATGTTATAGTAGTTTACTTTTACATATTTCTGTGCATTTTTCCATCTCAGTTGCAATCCCCTTGGGTTTCCCATCACCAAATCACCCATGTGAGGATGCCTATTTTAACGATGTTTGTTCTTCAATCCATGAACAAGGAATATCTTTCCATTTCTTTGTGTCTTCTATTTCTTTTAACAATGTGTTAATAGTTTTCATTGTGTATATCCTTCACCTCTTTTGTTAATTTTACTGCAAGGTATCTAATTTTTGTTGTAAATGGGATTGTTTTCTGTATTTCTTTCTCTACAAACTCTTTATTTCTATATAGAAATGCAACTGGTTTTTGCAGACTGATTTTGTTTCCTGCCACTTTACTGAATTTATTTATTATTTCAATTAGTTTCTTTAATAGCATCTTTAGGGTTTTACGTGTATACTATGTTATCTGCAAATAATGAGACTTTTACTTCTTCTTTGCCAACTTTTATTCCTTTTATGTATTTCTCCTGCCTAATTTCTCTAACTAGGTACCTAATGCAATGGTAAATAGTAGTGGTAAAAGTAGACATCCTTACGTTGTTATAGATATTAGAAGAAAAGCTTTCAGTTTTTCACCATTATGATGTTGGCTGTAGGTTTGTATAAATAACTTTTATTATGTTAAGGAATATTCCATCTATCCTGCCTTTTGAGAGTTTTTAATCATATATAAATGCTGATTGAATCTTATCAAAGTCTATAGATATTTATTTAGATATTTATGGTTTTGTCTTTCCTTTTGTTAATGTGATGAATTACACTGGTTGATTTTCAAATGTTAAGCCATCCCTTTGTCCCTGTAGTAAATCCCATTTGGTCATTATATGTAATCTTTTTGATGTATTTTTGGGTTTTTTGTGGAATATTTTTGAGTATTTTTGCATCTATCTTCAGAGAAATTGGTCTGTAATTCTCTTTGTGATGTCTTTGTCAGGTTTTAGAATCAGTGATGTCACTCAGCCTCAGAATTTGGAAGTTTTCTATCTTTCTCCACTTTCTGATAGAGTTTGAATAAGATAAATATTAGTTCATCTTTGAAGATTTGGTAGATCTCAGTAGTGAAACCATTTGGACCTAGACTTTTTGTACTTTGGGAGACTTTTGATTAGTTTTAATTTCCTGAATTGTGATTAGTCTGCTCAGATTTTTGAGATCTTCCTGGCTCAGTCTTGGAGGGTTGTGGATTACTAACAATTTCTCTGTTTAACCTAGATTATTCAAGTTGTTGGCAAATAGGTACTTATTGTAATCTCTCATGATCTTCTGTATTTCTTAAGTGTCTGTTTTATTAATTTTTCTCTTTCATTTCTGATTCTATTTATTAAATTTTTTTCCAACTTTTTTCTTAATAAGTCTAGCTAGAATTTGATTATTTTCAAAGACTTCTTTTTGGTTCTTTGGGCTGTCTTTATTTCATAGTTCTGTGCTAATTTTTATTATTTCCTTCCTTCTACTGTCATTTGCCATCATTTGTTCTTCCTTTTCTAATATCTTGAGGTGAGATTAAGGCTGTTTATTTGAGCTCTCTCTTGTTTGTTTGTTTTTGTTTTTTGTTTTTTGTTTTTTTTTTTTTTTGCTGTGGCCTGAATTGCTATATACTTTCCTCTTAGAATCACTTGTGATACTAAGTGGTAAACAAAGTTACTGAATAAAAGTGTCTATATACTACTTTAATTGATAATAACAGAATAGAAAATAAGGAAAATTATTTTGGGAGATGCAGTATATAATTATTCTCTAAAAGATTGATCAGTGTTTTTCCTAAAGGTGAAAACATGTGTACATCAAGGGCATTGTAAAATTTTCATGCACTTCACATAAAGCATGTGATTTCTAAAATGTTTATATTAATAACACATGTATGACTCTGACCTAGGGCACAGTGAGTATCTCTTCTCAGATATGACAGTTTTTCCCCTCCCATGAAACTCTTATATGGTAACAAATCTTTGTGATTTTCAAGGTCTGTTCAGGAAATTCCAAAGACAGTTTTTGATAAAAAAGATAATGTTTTGGGTTTTGTAAATTTAGTTCTCATCATTAAAAGGCAAAATCAAGAGTTATCAATAACATAGACTTAAAGTAAAATAGAGCAATTTACACAAAAAGAATAATCTTTCCTCTCATAGGGAAAATATTAATCAAAAATCCAAAGAAGTGAAATTTATAAGCTTGCTAAAAGCTTAATATATTTCTCAGTATTATAAAACAAGGCAAATAAAACTCACTTTCAAAATGTGTCCTTTATTATGTTGTTTTTTTATATATATATTTTTTAGAACAAGCTTACAGTTTACTTTCGAACAAAAAAATGGCCCCCAGATATATAAAGGCTCCTGAACCTTGTTATATGTCTTAAAGTCAAAACTATCTCAAAAAAAATACCAAGGCCTCATTTGATTTTATTGTCGTATGAGGATACACAGTTTTTCCACGTATGACATATGATATCTCATTAGGCTGAATGCTAAAACAAGAGAATCCAACTGAATTCTATTAAGCTAAATGTTACAGACTTTCAAAATCATGAAACAATGCTTAAAAATAAATTACTTATGTTAATAGGAAATGACTTTATCATTGCTATAAACAATTTTTAATTTATTACATTTTTCATTTTTAATATTCATGTCAATTTTTTTTTTTAGGTAACATTGATTTTCTATACTATATATGATTCAGAGGTATAGAATAGTTACAGGACACCCCAATGTGAATTGGGTTGCCTGTCTGTGGGTCCTCACTCACGTGCCTAAGATTCAATCGTACTGCGGACACATACAAAAAGTTCGATAATGGGCTTATTTACAAGGAGAAAGGTAAAGGGAAAGAGGAAGAGAAATACAAGTTAACTAGAATGTCCTACCAGTTCTGCTGACTTGAACTCCAAATAGCATGCTGAAAGCTGATCAGGAGCCAAACGACCAGCTGTGAACCACCAGGCCAAGAGACCCCCAGAGCCCACATGTCCAGTTTTATCCCAACCTGGCTGCTCAGTTCCGCCCTCACATCCCAGCGTGCTTCTCATTGGTATTGATGGGATTTGTAGTTTCAGTATTGGGAGTGGGGGCGCAGTCCATGAACCTGAATCTGTTACAGGTTCACACCTCTTCAGTTGTATGTTACCACACCCACCACCAAGGCACCCATATTCCTCAACCATAGGCCATTGAGCCCCTTACACACTCTGCTAGCTACCCTCCCCCTTTCCTCTTGTGACACCCTCAATTCTACACTCAGGCTTCAGGGACTATCTATTGGTTCAATTCTGTCTGACCCTTTGTTTAGTTTCTCTATATTCCACATTTAAGTAAAACTATCCAGTATTTACTTAGCGTCATCCCCTCCAGTTCCATCCATGTAGTCGCAAATGGCAAAAGTTCATCTTTTTTATAGCTGAATGATAGTCCATTCTGTATATATACTATATCTTCTTAATCAGCTCATCCCTCCTTGGACACTTAGGTTGTTTCCATAACTGGGCTATTATAAATAGTGCTACAGTAAACATAGAAATGCACATATCCCTTCAAATAAGCATTTTTGCAATAAGCATTTTGCATTCTTAATTCCCAGTACTAAATATTAATAGATATACCACATAAGCAAAGAAAACTATAGAAATCTGTAATAAAAGCATGCAAACGGTCCTGAGATCCTTTTTGAGAACACACATTATTTCTCCGTTAAAACAAAAGAATTACAGTTATACTTCACTGCCATTATTGCTCCTAATATAATTATAGTCCCCATATTTTAGAAAATTACTAATTTCTATTTCACAGGGAAAACTAGAGAGTATAGCTAATTGAAAAATCACATGTAAGTATTTTAGCAGACTAACAGAACTCATAAACACACTGAATACAACTTTCTTCGACCACACACATCCCTTTTGTACCTTCTTAATGTAGCAAAGATGAAAAAGCATATCAACATGGCCTAAAGATGTAATGTCTCTGTAGCATATAAAATGAGTAACTTAGAAACAAAAGCATTTTAAATCATGTTAATTAAAGGTAAAATAATATTTGCTCTTACTTGAAAATCATCTGGATATTTGATGATTATTCATAAATGATTATGAATGCCAGATTTTAAAGTTCTTAAAAACTATTTGTATGCTGACAGACTGTAAACATAGTTTCTAGTGAAACTAAAAGGCTTTTAGGATAATGGGCTCTATTTCACTGAACCAAATTTTATATTTTTCATAATCTTAAATATTATGTAAGAATAATGTCAGTTTATTTGATAAAGAAACCTATATAAGTTGAAGAAAAACAAATCCAAGTAGGAAAAAATGCTTTTGTCTAATTATACTTAACATTCATAAATAAGAGAAAAAATATTGCTGGGTTTTCTTAATAACCAAAATAATTGAAGTATTTCATCTTAACTATGCAAACTTTGATTCTAATAATTATTAGAATTTTCTTAGTGCAGCACATTTAAAATATTATGTTAAATTTCCTTATTATCTGGGTACTTTAGGAGTATTCTGTTTACTTAAGGATTTAATTCTAATCAATCAGATCAGAGGGCCTTTAGTTTCCAGAGACAATATAATTGTTTTGGTGTTTTGTATTGTTTTGTCTTGCTGGCAAATGAAAATTTATTATGGTTCTGTGGTCAAGACCTCTTTCTCCAGAACCTGCTAAAACTAGAAAGTTGAGAGTGAGAGACCCACAGGTCCCACTACCCCAGCCAGCATTTTTGTCACATTCAGAATCAGATGGAAAGGGGCCAGGATATGGGGCCACCTCGATCCCTAGCACATGACAAAGCTAGCTTTGCATGATCATCTGGTAGGCATAAAGTTTATGTGCCCTCCAGAGATAGGGAAATAATTCACACTCACACAGCAAGATAAACAGATGATTATACTATAAAACCAAATTTGCCATCAAATGCCACAAAGGGCAATGCACAGAAATAAAATCAGAATCAAAATCAGTAGAGAGGACAAAATGGAGACCCCAAAAGGTAATATAGTTCAGTTTTTTTTCCTTCATGGCATTCATTTCAAGAATCACGGAAAAGAATTTCCCCAGGTTTAAGCCACCCATAAAGTGTACTGTTCTGACAAGAAGGTTTACCCTTTAAAAAAGGACAATAACGTACCCAGTAATGATATTATATGTTCATGTGGTTTGGGTTTATTAGCTAGCTACTCCTACTTGAATGTACTTCTTTGTGGGGCCAGAGACATTGTCTCCTTTGTTCAAGGTTATATCCCTCTGTTCCTAGACTGGCTGTCAGCATATATCAGGAGGTGCTCAGTAAATAAATTTTTATTTAATGACTGAATGAATAAGTGAGGAACGAAGAGATAAAGAAGTATTTGTCTTAAGAAAATTAACTTCAGTAATACAAGGTGTTTCTTTTCCTTTAAATCTAGTTTATTTTATTTTCTAAAGCTTTGGAAATATATTAGAATACTTGAAAATAAAGTGATTATTTTTCATATTTGCAGGACTATCTCAAGCAGGTGCTGGACATTGATCTTCATGCTCAGATCCATTTTGGCAGGGTTTTTATGAAACCAGGGTATGCAAATAATCTTATTATCGCATATATGGGGTTGACTTGACTTGCTTTGACTAGTAATTTTAAATGCTTTCTTTTACTTTTTCTATTATGAATTATTCTAATGAAATAAACATTAGATGTAGTATTAGAAATCTTTGCAGAAATGTAGCTCCTATTTAAAATGGGAATTCATCTTCTTTATGAATCATTGGTTTTGCTATCATCAAAGCAAAGCAGCTTTTTAATTGGACTGGTCTACTCTCAGAAATTATAGATTGGTTACGTAAAATAATTGAACAACAAAAAAATAAACAAAACAAAGCAAACCTTTCCAAACTTTTTTTCCCCTTAATACCCATGTCTTGTTCCTTCTTTCTCCTTTTCTCTCCATGCTGCTTCTTTCTCTCTTTTTAGTAATATTTTAGTATAAAAATTCTCATAAACAAACCTACATGGGGAGAATAATGAAACTTCTGTTTATCCATCTCCTAACTTCAGAACGTTTTCCCATGATTCTTTTATCAATCTCCTTCGTACCTTTCTGGAAGGACAAAAGGCTAGATTGTTCTAAAGCAAATTCTATACACCATGTCATTTTTGTATATATCACAAATAATAAAAACAGCATTCACTTATGTAATTACATTAGTGTTATCTACCTTACAAAATTAATAAGAATGTTTCCATATCATCTAGTACCATATCATTTGAATATGAGTGATCATATTCAAAATTCTCCTAAATGTCAAGAAAAAGAATGTCCTATTATGTTTCGTTTGAATTAGGATTCCAATCACATCCACTTTTGCTGTATTTGTTAAATCTTCACTAAATCTGAACATTTACTCCCACTTCTTCTTTTGTTAGGTCATTGACTTTTCCTGAGAAATGTATTTGGTTGAATGCTTGCTTTTTTTTTTTTTAAAGATTTATTTATTATTTATGTTTTCAGAACTTGGGTACAGGCCAGAGATGTGGTGGGTAAGAGGATTCACCAGAGACAGAGTAGGGAACAGAACAGGCAAATCTACAGAAATACACTGCTGAGGCAAGCAGCGGGAGGGTCAGGAAAGGTCTGCCATGCCATGTGGGTCAGCTCAGCTCCCTGGCCACTGGTCAAACTTGTGTTGCAGTGGCTTCAGAGAGCTTCATACTGTGGTGCTTATTTAACCCGTTGCACCACCAGTTGCCCTGGTTGACTGCTTTCTGTAGTGGTAATAAATATTTCCTTCTCACCAATATATCTTTAGACTAGGAATTAGATATAAGGTCCAGATTAGGTAAAGATTTAATTTTTTGCCTTTACAATAGTACTTCATAATTAGTATTTCATAATGCTTCTGATTCCCACAAGGAAAGAAAAACAACCACATACAAAAATTTTGCACATTACCTGTGGAAGAGCTGCTGGAAGTTCTGTAATTGTTGTAAATTCTCAAATAATGACAAATACCGGTGTGGCTGAACATGTGTGGACATATCTTTAAGCAATAGTTTACGTGTTCAGACCCCTGTAACCCTGTACACCTTTGATACCCTCATTCAAAGGAGTATTCCAACACACTTCCATCGCAAATTCCAGAAATCCTTTTTTCAGTGTTAAGCCAGCCCTCCTAATCTCCCTAATTTATCAGGTAGCTAGTGTCAGTTTTAGAGGTCAGGCTTTTTCCTCCATGATTTTACCACTTAAGTATGAATGTGTAATTATCCCTTTACGCTTTCTCCACAATTGACAGGATTTAGAACTCCTGGTATTATATTTCTATAGTTGTCCCTAGGCTTTTTTATTACTGAAACGATTAAATTGGGATGATTAAGAACATTTTATCTAAGTAAGTATCATGCCATGGGTACACAGGCTTTTCTCCCCCATCCCTATGGCAGTGCTAACTTGAGTAGATAGAAAACAGCACCACAGCATGTCAATGTGCTGCTCACACATTATTTTCAATCCATTGTTTACTTACCACTTCAACTTTAATTTCATCAGTTGCAAATGTTTTGACCTTCCCTAAAGTCATAACACTGTGACTTAAGTCATTATATAAATGCCATTACATTTTGATCTCAAGAGAATTGAATAATGGTGTTGAGTTTGAAGGAAAGAGCTTTTCATTTAAACAAAAACTTCACAGCCTAGCAAACGGACACTCATGATAGCAATGCGTAACTTTAAAACAAAAATATTTTGTTTTGACAGAATCTTTTAAAATTAATCACTTTAGACAAATCATTCTATCTGCCTATAAGATGCAAAAGATAAATTAGCTTAATACAGTAAGGAAGGAAGGTATTATACATCCCCTTCTCACTTTTATTGTATGTTTTTGTTTGTTTTAATGAAGAAGCTTTAAATCAATTAAATTACTTTAATTTACCATAATTTTTCACACTTGTCTAGAGTTAAGAAATATTTGGATATAATTGCATTTTAAAAGTAGAACAAGAAAAATTTAAAAAGTCTAGAATAATTTAGCTTTGCTCTTCCAACATACAGTGCATTCAGAAAACAACCTTTCATTTTAGACACAGAGATACTGAAAAAAAGTACACTTGAAGTATTATCAGCCAGGTCTACTAATCATCCACAGTTTTTATGGGCCATTCTACAGTCAACATAGCTGTCATTGACAATGTGTCTTGGAAATTATTTTTATCATACAGTAACAATCATTACTAAATAACCTATCCATAAATTGTTATAACAATTTAATCTCATTTTTCTAAAATAGCAATGAGCAATAAGCAAAAGGGACTCAGAGGAGTCATAAAGTTAGAAAAACTTTGGTCAAATTGCTTAATCTCTGAGTTTCAATTTCCGAATCTGTAAAATGGGATTATAATTGTCACCTCACAGAATTGTGAGGATTAAGTGAAATAATCAAGTGTGATGCATAGGTATCTCTTTGGAAATAGTAATTTTTATTATTGCTATAATTAGCATTCTAATAATATATCTATTAGTACTACTTTCTAGTACTCAAATCTAAAGCTAGCTTTAGAATCAATGGTAGCAGCCCATCATTTAGGGAATCCAAGGGGGGTAGGGAGGGAAGGGAAAACAATAGAAAGAAGAACTTCAGAAAAATAGCAGTGTGTGTTGGATTATGATTTATAGGTAAAGCAATACATAATATCATCTGACCCAACATCACTGCATTATTATCAAAGTACAATAAGTTAATAATGATTGTTGTGGATCATCAAGAAACAGTGAATGTTTTGTCTGCAAGAAGTAATGAATGAGTGATCCATTTTTGGAAGGCCAATATGTAAAAAATTAAAACTGTCTGGTGCTTAAAAGAGTGTTTTTCAACTGTATGAAAACTTAAGCATTTCTTAAGCATCACTCAAGTTTCAATAATGAAAATTTGAGCTGAATTTCTGTATAAACAGCAATCAATAGGAAAAAAAAGTTGCTTTCTTTTTTTGTTTTAGTTGAGGTAAAGTTGGTCTACATTGTTGGAATTTTGGAAATTTAGGATCCCCTCCTTCAGATGTAGTTACCATAGCACTCCCTCCACCACCCTTGCCCACTGTGTTTCCTCCCCACCTGCTCTTGTCTTTCCCCTTCCTGTCGCCTCCCCCCTTCCTTCGTGCCCACTCTTCCCTGAAACTCGCTTACCCCTTTCTGCATCAATCCACCATAAGGATTCACTTCAGAATGTGGAGGAGGTGTAATTTTAAAATATTTTTTAATTATAATCACTTTAATTTTGTTCCTGCCATGATATTTTATTTATCTTCACATTCCTAAAAAACATTTGTAAAAGAGAGGTTTTTATGTTTATTGCTGAGTATAGTTTTAAAGAATTCAGAACTACTCATCTTGTTCATTCAGTAGGCATTTATCTGATAATGGAACGATTGTTATTAATCTCCCGCAAAATAGTTTAGACCTTATTATCTGGAGGGATACAGAAACTCCTAGATTTGCAATACACATCAATGACACTGGCAGGAAGGAGAGGAGGAAAGTTAGCTACAGATAACACTTAGTTTAGTTATTTCAAAACAAAAGATACCACAAATTGATTACTCTTGAAACACCTAGGGTGTAAAAGTTTAAAGCAGAGTCAAGAGAAAAGTTGTGCTTTTTTTTTTTTCAATGGTAAATTATCTGTAAGGAGAGCCACTAAAAAAAAAAAAAAAACTGGAGTACTTAATTTACTTATTGCAAATACTTAGAAGTTACTAACAGGTAACCTCTATTTTTCCTCTAGCCTACCAACAACATTTGCAACTTTGGATATTGATGGTGTGAGAAAAATAATCTTTGCACTACCAGGTAAGAATAACTGAAATAGTTTATTTTTTCTTAAGAAATGATCCAAATCTCTTTTTAATCTTAGGTGATGATAAATACCCATCAAAATATATGATGTGGAATATGAAAGACCTGGGCTCAAATTCCAACTTTACTTACTTACTTGAACAATCACTTAACCTCTCTGTTGATGTTTCTTCAACTATAAGTGGGGCTAATATCTGCATCATAGGGTTGGTGTGAAAGCTAAATTACATAGTATATTCAAAACATACTCTAAATTGTAAGATAATAGTTGAATATTAGCTGTCATTAGAACTTCCTGGTGTACTTTTCATTATAGGAAGTTGGCCTAAGCAGACCAGTCACCTCCCATTGCTAGAATTATTGTATTCAAAGAGCCAAAGAGCCTGGAATCACTTATGCAAATGGTGGAGCAAAAAATACAAAACTGCCGTTTTTCCTTGCCAGATTCAGACTGGTAGGGGGAAAGAGAGGGGAAAAAGAGGCATGACTAGTAGTAGAGCTTCTCAACTACTTGACTACATCATTGTCCCCACCCTCTACTCCCTTTTGAACAGAAATGTACTTGTGCGGATATAGAAAAGGTAAAGTAGTTCAGTTTGGAAAGACCTTTCCGCATTCAATTTTTTGCTGATTTTTGCCTATTCATCTAAATCCATGGCTCTGTAGCCATTACTAATCTTGGTAAATTCTTAATCAGTTTAGAAGTTTTATGTATCTACTTATTTGGTCAATTTTTAAAATTATCTTCTGATCGGTAACAGTATCCCATTCTGTATTTTTCACACAAATTTCTTCAAAAAATTACCTACTTAACAACTTTCAGCTACATAAATCTGGTGGCTTTGGGATGTTTATCTGATTTTTATATAATAAATCTCAAAAGAGTTATAAAGTAAGAAAGGCAGAATAATTTAGAACTGCAAGAACATTTTTAAAAATTGTGTCTATAAACATAGACTAAATGTTTATGATACAAGTAAATTGTAAGAGAAAGTACATGTAAGTAAAGTAGTTCACAAAATGTCTTTAGAACAGTTAGTATATCCTTGGATACTTAAAAAAAATCATATAAAGAGGTATGATCTCCCTCTTAGCCTTTATTTTGCCTAAAAGAGGCCTTATTTTGCTGTTTATTTTGTGTACAGGTATGAGTTGACCTAAATATGTAGTGAAAATTTAACAAATATTATTAGAATTGGAGTTTATTTCACCATTACAAAGTACTGTTTATCTGCCAAAGAAGTTAATAAAAACGCATATTCAAACTGATACTTTGACATCTTCTCTGCTCCACCTGAAGGAACCAAAAGAGGGCAGCAACAATTCACATGTTTAGATTGTGAGTCAAGAAGTATTTTCTTTTATAAGAATTTAAAATTTTAAATTGTATTTCTACCTTCCTGAGGGCCATGCATTTAAAACCATTACTAACTTTGATTTGCTTTAACACAGTTTAAAAGTTTTGAGTAGCTACTTGCTCTTTATTGTTTTTTTTTAAGTTGCTGTAGTAACATTTTCAAAAATACAAATAAACTTTAAGAAATGTTATCCATGTTCCTCTCTGTGAAATAATCAGTTTGTAATTTTCAGAAAACACCCTCCCAATCCTTTTTCTTATATAAAGCAGCTTACTTTTTATAGAGTAATGTTATAAAACAATAGGAGTTCTGTAACTATTTTTAACAATGGCTTGGGAAAAGTAATCAATTCTCATTAGAGCTTGCTGCGTTTTTTTTATTGAAATTATTAGTATCACTTATCATTTTTTACAACTTAAAAAATCTATTCTTAGCTGCTTTTGTGGACAGAAGAAATTAAAGGTATGATTTTAACTAATAATGGGTTGAATGAACCATTGCCTTTCACTTCAGTGATGTAATTAGCAGCATGTAGCTAGGTCATGAGAACTTAAAAAGTGACTACCCATGTCCCACCCTTAGTGTATGCATACATACTCTATACAACTGTATATATTAATAAAGCTAGAATTTTAGAACCAGCAAGAATATTGAGAATCATATGGTATAAAACTTCCATTTTATCAATGACTAAATTTAGACAAAAAGGTTTGTAACTCATCAGGTCACTCAGCTTAGTTAATTTACCAGTCCCACACAGGAAATTAAATTTGTTATTCTCTGCCCTGTTGTTTTTTTCATAGTCTACTTTTCCTCCCTTTGAAGTCCATGACATGCTCATATTTTTTCTTGGAGAAGAGCAGTTACATTTCTCAAACACTTCTTGCAACTTTAAAAGATCTTGGTATTTGTATTAGTATTCTCAGGCTTCCATAACAGAATGTCACAGACTAGATGAATGAATAACAGACAGCAGAAATTAATTTGAAGACTAATAATCTGAGATCAAGATGATGGCACTGTTGGTTCTGTTGAGGTCTTTCTTCCTGACTTGCAGATAGTCACCTTCCACTGTGACCTCACATACCCTTTCTGCTGAGTACTCACTCTCCTGGTATACCATACTTTGTGCTTTTTTTTTTTTTTAACTTCTAACATTATAGGACTATTTGTTGTTCTGGATTTTATTTTTATTTTATATTTATGTGATATTAGCTTACAATATTGTATATGAGTTCTTACCTCCTCAGATTTAAGTTTCAACCACCAAAGCATTCATTAGCATTCACCATAGTCCATTGGGCTCCTTCCTCTTTTGCCTCCCATCCCCTCTCCTCTGAGTAGTCTCAATTCTACAGTCATATTTCTAGGTTTTGTTTTGGTTTAGTTTTGTCTGTTCTTTTTTTTTCTCTAAGTTTCACATATGAATGAAGTCATCTAGTATTTTTTTTTCTCTGACATTTCATTTAACATAATCCTCTCCAGTTCCATCTATGTTGCCACAAATGACAAGATTTCATCATCTGTTATAGCTGAATAGTAAATAGTATTCCTCTGTGTGTGTGTGTGTGTGTGTGTGTGTGTTTGTATACACACCTCATCTTCTGTATCCATTCATCTATCATTGGGCACCTAAAGTTGTTTCCAAAACTGGACTATTGTAAATAGTGCTACAGTGCACATAGGAGTGCATATATCCCTTCAAATTAGTGTTTGTGTTCTTTTGGTGAATACATCTTTATTCATTGAATACAATTGCTGGATCGTATGGCGGATCTGCTTTTAATGTTTTGAGGAATCTGAATGTTGTTTTTCCATGTGGACTGTACCAGTCTACATTCTTACTGACAGTGTATAAGATACCTCTTTCTCCACACCCTCTACAACAGTTGTTGATTCTAGTGTTGGGGGCCATTCTTGCAGGTGTGAGATGGTCTTGCTTTGCAAATCCCTGTGTACCCCTATACAGTGATGTATCCCTGATAATAAGTGATGTTGAACAGACATCTTCATCTTCATAAGCCGGTTCCCCTTTTATATGTCATCTATAGCTTTTCTACCCATTTTTCAGCTGGGTGATTTGTTTTCTTTCTGTTGCGTTGTATGAGTTCTTTTTAGATCTTGGATCTTAGCTCTTAGTCAGATGTATGATTTGTAAGTATTTTCTGATCAATTTTCATGTCTTTTCAATTTGTTAATAGTTTATTTCACTGTTTAATGCTTTTAAGTTTGATATAGTCCCCATTTGTTTATTTTTGCTTTTGTTTTCTTTGCCATTGGTGTCAAATACAAGAAAGATCCCTGAGGCCAATGTTGTGGAGTGTTTGCCTGTTTTCTTCTGTGTATTTTATTTGCAGTTCTCACATCCAAATCTTTAATCAATTTTGAGTTAATTCTTGTGTATGGTGTAAGAGAGTGGTCTAATTTCATTTTTCTACATGTGACAGTCTAGTTTTCCCAACATCATTTGTAGAAGAAACTTTCCTTCTTCACAATTTTCCATTTCCCTTTGTTAAGATTAACTGTCCATACAAGTGTGGTTTATGGGATCTCAACTTCCTCTTTTTCTAAGGGTTCCAGTCTTGTTAGATTAGTGGCTCACTCTTTGACCTCGTGTAATTTTAATTACCTCTTTGAAGGTCCTTTTTCCAAAGACAGTTAATTTGTGGGTTAAGACCTCAACATCTGAGTTTGAAGGTGCATAATAGTATTCATACAAATCCTTCATACCTTAAATTTTCTAGTTGTATTTTTAATAGATATTTGGGTAGAGAGGGTTATGGGTAAATTTCTTTATGCTTATTCTATTTTCATATTCTTTGAAACTGATGCTATATTACTATGGTAATGAAAATATGTTGAAAATAGCAAGTTAGAAACTGCTTCAGAAATTATCAAGATTAGTATTTATGGCTCTCAGGAATGCAGAAATAAATGATCTTGAACAGCTTCTGGACATCAGAAGTCTCTGCATTTTACTGATTGACCCAAATGTTCATACTTTCTGTAGCATTTGGTTGACTATAGCTTTATTCTGACATCCTTTTGTATTCAAAGTAATTTATATCTTTCATTGCTTCCATCTATATAAAACCTGAAGTTATAGACAGACATAATTATCTGGTATTTTTATGAGAGTACAATAAATAACTGCCTTATTGACTTTCAGGGAATCCTGTGTCAGCTGTTGTCACCTGCAATCTCTTTGTTGTGCCTGCACTGAGAAAGATGCAGGGCATCTTGGATCCTCGACCAACCATCATCAAAGCCAGGGTAATATTTTCTAATGAGCAGTCATCAAAACTGAATCCAAATAATAAGGACATGACTTCCTAACTTCCCAAAAGAAACACTTGGAGTTGTGTGTGTTAGCATTGAGAGAACATGCAGTTATAATCACCCCTTCGAGTTGAAGAAGAAAACTTTCATTGACTTTTATTCCCCTCCCACATTTTTTCTGTAATTTCTGAGGTGAACAATTTTCTTCATCTGGAAGTCCATATGGAAGTAGATACGTAATGACAAAGTGGTTAGTAGAATGTGCCTTACTACCAAACCTACATGGAGTTAGAGACCAGAATTCTCTTTCCTTGGTATAAACTGACAGAGAACAGTTGACCTACTAGTTATTTTGTGGACTTACTGGTAGATGCATTTTAAGCTGTTCAGGTAAAGACAAAAGACTAGAAAGAGACTCTATTGGGCCAGAAGAAAGTGTGACTATGTTATTTAGATAAGAACTACCAAGGTTGAGAATTACAATTATGATAGAAGTCACTTAAAAATTAAACTGCCTTTCTCTGCCAGGACTTTCAATTTGATTTACTACTTTCAACTTAGTGAGTAAAACAAACTTCTACAAAATTAATGAATAATTTTCTTCACAATATAACCCATAATACCAAGCCACTACTTTTTATTATTTAAACTTTATTATGGTGTAACTGATGTACAAAAATATATGCATTCAATGTATACAATTTGATTAGTTTGGACATGTGCATGCACCCAGGATGCCATCACCACAATTAAGGCACTAAACAGTCATCACCTCCAAAATATTCCATGCAACTTCTTGTGGTTTGTTTTATGCTGTTTTGTTTGTTTTTTTCTTTTGAGTTTGGGGGTTATGGCTTTTTTTTTTTAATTTTATATATATTTTACATGATTCTTCATTTTTATACAATATATGCTTTTTCATCTCGGTTATAGTCCTGATGGAATTCCCACCATGTCATCTGTTCACCAACACCATAGTCCCTTGTGCTCTTCCCACCCTTATTTTGGTTCTACTCCCTTCCCCCTTCCCTCTCCACTCCCCCACTCCTGCAGAATACCTCTGGTTTATAGTTGCTTGTTTTTGTTTTTTACTTTAATTACTTCTTTTTCTCCCTGATCCGTTACATTCCTGGTAAAAGTGACACCATCAGGAATTTTTCTTTTTCTTTCAGGCTTATTTCACTGAGCATGATCTTCTTGTGGTTTGTTTTGTTTGTCTCATGCTAAGAACATATTACGTGAGAACTCTTAACATATCCTCTTAACATAGTTTAAGTACTGCAGTAACTGTAGGTACTATGTTATACAGTAGACCTCTGGAATTTTTCTATCTTGCAAAACAGACACTAGATACCCACCAAGCAACAATACCTCACCTCGGTCCTTGGCAACCACCATTCTATTCTCTACTGCTATGAGTTTATTTTAGATACCTAACAAAAGTGAATCATACAGTATTTGTCTTTCTGTGACCAGTTTGTTTCATTTAGCATAATATACTCTAGGCGTGTCCTTGTTGTCACAAGTGATAGGATTTCCTTCTTTTTTAAGAGTAAATAATACATGACATTTTCCTTACCCATTCATGTTGATGGAGAGGCAGATATTTTTCATTCCTTGGTTATTGTGAATAATGCTACATTGAATATGGAGGTGCAGATATCTCTTTGAAATCCTTATTTTACTTCTTTTGGACATACTCAGAAGGGTGATTGCTGAATCATATGTCATATGATAGGTCTGTTTTTAATTTTTGAAGAACCTCAAAATTTCGGAGGAAACTCCATAGCGGCAGAATCATTCCACATAAGGGTTCCAGTTTCTCTGCATATATATATATATTTTTTTTTTTACAGAAGGTGGAACAGTTTCTCTGTATATTTAATACCACTTGTCATCTTTTATTGTTATTTATTTACATAATATTTTTGGTTAATGGCCAACAGGTCTGAAGTGATATCTCACTATGGTTTTGATCTGTATTTCCCTGATGACTACTGTTGCTGAGAATGTTTTCACATATTTTTTGTCCATTTGAATGTATTCTTTGGAGAAATATCTAGTCAAGTCCTTTGCTTAATTTTCAACCAGATTATTTGACTTTTTTGTAAATATTGACTTACAAGAGGTTCTTATATATTTTGGACTTTAACCCCTTATTAATTAGTATGAAAATGTCATCTCCCCCTACTTAGGTTGTTTTTTCATTCTGCTGATGGTTTCTTTTGCTACATGGAAACTTTTTTGTTTCCTATAATCCGACTTGCCTATTTTTGGTGTTTTTGCCTGTGCTTTTGCTGTCAGATCCAAAAAATCATTGCCAAAACTAGTGTCAAAAAGCAATCCAATGTTTTCTTTTAGAAGTTAAAAGAAAAGTTGTTTGTAGTTTCATATCTTACATTTCGGCCTTCAATCCACTTTTAGTTGATTTTTGTGTTTTATGTAAGGTAGTAGTCCAACTTTATTCTTTTGCAGGAACATATCCACTTTCCTTAATATCCAAATCATTACTTCTCAAAAACTCTGAAATAAAATCAGATATGATAAAATGTTATGATTAATTGATAGGAAAAATATAGACAAGAAAGAGACAATATTAACAAAATATTATTCTGATAATACACAGAATTAAACATTAAGAAAATCTATATTCTTTTTTCTGTTGCCAAAATTTCTTTTAATTTTTGTCCCTAAACAAGCACAAAATAATCTAGAAATAAATCCTCTGAGTAGATTTGAAATAGAGTTAAACATAAGCTATATCAAGTGAAAGATTTGAGTGATTTAATCAAGAAAAAAAATACCCTCAAACTGAATTTTATTCTGCATTCCAGAGGAAAAGCATGGATTATCCAAATGACTGTTTAAAATGTTTTAAAATGTAGTAATTAGAATGAATTGGCAATAATTTTACTTAAATCAAAAATTCCAGGATATTCACATTTTAATCATGTCATCTGATATGAGCAATGTCTGTTTTAGTTAAACAGTGATTTCTAGACAATTTTAAGATAGAATAATTTAAATGATTATTTGCTAATAGAAAATGTTATTTCCCTATATACTGGAACAAGTCCTCCTTTCTGCCAACATTTAACTAATCTAATTACACTTTATAAAATTGTTCAAAGAATATCTCATAGGCACTGACTTCTTATCAGACTTTAAGATGAATTATTTTTACCTAGATTTAAAAAAAAATAATGGATCCAGGTTGAAGATTGATTAGTCATTCTATGTTATGTGTGTCAGCTAAAGTTGCTGTGTTAGAAAATATTTTTGTCCTTGTTAAAAAGATATGAAAGCTGCCATTCCACAGCAAAGACTCATTCAGAGGAATTCTTTTAGTGATGTAACTAAGGTAAAATGGTATAACATTTGGTAGAGACTACTCTTATTTGCTTTAATGAAATTATATGTCAGTAATATAACACTAGAAAAAAGTAACTAGCCTTTTTTATGTTGAAGATATTTTAAAGAATGGGTAACTGAATAGCACCTCAAAATTTACCAGATAAATGAGTTAATGGGTGTACAGGTAAACATACAAATAAATGGATATTGAACTTTTTGTTTAGGTCCACCTTCTTTATTTTCAGTGTTGACAAAATCTGAATTCATAGGTCAAGGCTTATTCTTCTATCTAAATTAATGGGTATGTGGACAGATAATCTGTCCACATACCCATTAATTTAGATAGAAGAATAAGCCTTGTCCTTTTCATCTCCCTTTTCCCCACATTGTGAGCAGCAACTTCTTAGCCTTTTCTTTTCCCTCTAAAATAATACAACGTATGGACTTCCAGTATTAGGAATATAAGGTAACAGTAGTGGAAAAAATAGAATGCCAAGAAATTTACCATGCCTATTATATTCTTTGAACAACATCCACCACTTTGTAATTTTAGAGGTGATCAATTTGTTTCCTTTACTTTTTACTAATTAGTTATCATGTGATGTAAAACTGGATCCTCGCCCAGAATACCATCGGTGTATACTGACTTGGCATCACCAAGAACCACTGCCTTGGGCACAAAGTACAGGTTAGTCACTCACATGTGTAAGTATCTCAGTACACCCATATACATAGGTCCTCTTTCCTTGGATCTTTTGAAAAGACTAGATGAGTTATATTTTTCCTATACAATATGGTATAAAGAGACAGTAAGTAAAAATATCTTCAACAAAGGGCTAATTATTCCATGGAGCCATATTTTCTAGATAAACATCTTAAATAAAAATCTAGAATTACAGAATGTTATCTCTTGTTTAACCAGTAAGTCGTGAGCATAGATTTGATTATAGGGAAAAGAGGGAACTATAGCTATATCACCATGAAATGTGTGATTAAAATGCAATGATAATGTGATTCTCTGAAGCTTCTACTATGCCATAAAGACTGGTAAATTTTAAGAACTGAAAATCTACATTGATCATTCATATTTCCATAAGTACCTTCTCTGGACTTTAAACTTATGTCCCCAACTCCTCTAGTTATATTTCACCTAACTTTTAATAAGACTCCAGAAAAATTGTTTTGTCCTTTAAGTAAAGGTCATTTCATATGAATATGTAAGCTAACACATTGACTAAATACACAAACTTTGCTATTCATTCAAATTGGTAACAAACTACTTAATAGGACTGCAGGCAAGTTACCTAATCTCTTTGAGTCTTGTGAGAGTTGAATAAGATAGTTAAGTAAAACACCTCCCATCTTATCTGGTACCTAATAAACACTAAAGAAATGGTAGATACTGATATAGATATAGATAGATAGATAGATAGATAGATAGATAGATAGATAGATAGATAGATAGATAGATGATAGATAGATAATACTTTACATATATATATATATAATCAGTATTATTTTAATGCATTTTAAAGGCTTCTCTTCAGGTACACATACATTTCAGTGTATCTCAAGAAATTCTATGGCACTTTATGTAATGTTACACAATCCTGGCTTTATTCTTTTAAACAATATTTTTTAATGTTTCTTTTTAAAGATTAATAATAATGTAGTAGGATGCAGTTATATCGCCACCTGCATAAGATATTAGGAAGTCTGGTCACTTCCCTTCCTCTTAAAGACTTGTGTTTCTGTTCATCAATTCTTATTTTGAAAAGAACTGCAAGGGCTTCAGATGTATTCCTTGTGCTGCTTATGCTGCTGTAATGAGAGTATTTCTCCCTAGGTAATCAGATGAGCAGCCGTCTGATGAGTATGCGCAGCGCCAACGGATTATTGATGCTACCTCCAAAGACAGAGCAGTACGTAGAGCTGCACAAGGGCGAGGTGGTAGATGTTATGGTCATTGGGCGGCTATGATGATCGCCAGCGGCAGAAAGCTTTGATGCATGTCCACATATCATTGACTGTATCCTGTAATATGCAACGGCACAGCTAGTTTTTCTGATCTGGATAAAAGTTGATCTGTATAGTCAACATCTTGAACTATATTTCAAAAGAATTTAAATACCTTTTAAAGAAAAAAAAACTCCTAAAAATAAATCTTAACAGACAACTCTATTCTGATTATATCAAAGCAAATTTTTCCTTTCTTGCAAATTGCTTTGTGTGTTCAATGCTAGGTCTGATAGCGATAGCTTTTAGTAGACAGCAGTAGGTGCCTGCAGAACTTGTGTTTTTCTCATCTTTAAAATACAACTACTTATGCTCTTAAATCAAGGCTGTCTGCTTATTTATACTAGTGTAGGCAACACTTGGATTTCCCTTCTTAGTATGCTTCATAACTGCTTTACAGAGAGCTTTTGCTTGTTCTTTATCATGTATCTCGTGTTTATGTGCGCAGTGCCAACAGAAGAGTGACTGGGTGGAGGCCTGCCCTGCCTCAAGGAAAACCTTCCCCAGCAGAGCATCTGGGGAGGTTTCTCACCCCAGAATCCTAACGGCACAGTACTCTTGGGCAGTAACTGGATACCTTTTATTTGAACAAACTGGGGGGGAAATGCTTCCTAAAGTGCTGACAGCCTTTTTAACCAATACATTTAAAATTGTACAGAACAAAAAATAAAATCAAAGACTGATCTTGTACAGATATTAGTGTTACCAGCATTCATGTGGAAATCAAGAGCAAAGAAAAAAATGTTAAACAACTCTGTACCATACATTTTCTGTAATGATACTGAAACTTAATGAATAAAAAAAAAATCCTTGATCATTATTTAAAATTCATTGTCTTGGACTTGTTATTAAAAATGAAGATTGCCAATTTAAGACCTGATATATATTTGTTTACATATTTTGACTATTCTTTTTATTCATAACTGGAAATTAGCTAGCAGATTTACAGTAAAGAAGCTTGATAATATAGCTAAAGACAAATTTCACCATCTATAGTTCTTTGAAATGAAGCAGGGAAAAAATAAGGAAAGAAGCAGGAAAACACAGATTAGCATATGGACATTTTTTGATCATTTAGAAAAAAAGTAAGAAATGGAAAAATCTGTACTGGCCAAAGAAAATGCCACAAATGAAATATACTTAATCCTCAGTGACTCTTTTAATAAAAATGCAGGAATACCTTTTAAATTATACTAACAAAAGATTAAATATATTTCAAGTATACTTAGTAAAGCAAACAACAAAAATTGACCTTCCTATAAAAATGGTACCAAATGATAAATAAAGCCAAGTAATAAAAAAGTATTTCATACTGATGTTTGATATTTCTAGGGTAGAAAATAAATGTTCTATATTTTAAGTTAGTTTTATATTCATAATTAAAGAAGATATATAAAATGCTATGCGCTTAGATACAAGGTACATCATGCTATTATTTACAAAGATGAATAGGGATAGTTCCTGATATTATACTACCTCAAGAGAGAAGAAAGAAGGAACATTTTCCTTCTGAGTTAGAAAATGGAAAAAATAAGAGCACATTTGAAATAGATAGAGGAAATTTTCATTTAAAAATTAAAGTTCAGGGCCCTCCCTGGTGGCACAGCAGGTTAAAGCACAGCACTGAGAAGCTAAAGCCACTTCCACATGAGTTCGATCCCCGCCTGCCTGGGAGGTGACCACATGTCACAGCAGACCTCTCCTGACCCGCCTGCTGCTCAGAGTGTACTTCGCTAGTCGGCCTGTTTTGCTCCCCACTCTGTCTCTGGTGAATCCTCTCACCACCCCTGCACCTCTGGCCAGTTCTGTATGCATAAATAAATCTTAAAAAATAAATGAATGAATGAATGAATAAATAAATAAATAGATAAATGGATGAAAATTAAAGTTCAATATCTCATGGTAACCACAAAGCAAAAACCTATATAATAAATTTTCAAAGAAGATGAAAAAAGGAAATCAAATACACACTGAAGAAAACATCACACCTCAATGGAAGAGAAAAAGAAAAGAAAAGAAGAGGGAACTATGAATATGACCAGAAATAAACTAGCAATTTGGCAATGAATACCTATATCAGTTATACCTTAAATGTAAATGTCTAAATTCTTTGATCAAAAAACAGAGTAAATGGGTTAAAAATCAAGGCCCAACAATATGCTGCCTATGGGAGACCCACTTCGGGGTTAAAGATACTCATAGATGGAAAGTGAAAGGAGGGTGGGAAGTTACATGCAAACAGAGCTAAAAATAAAGTTGAGATGATAATACTCATATCAAACAAAATGGACTTCAGAACAAAGACTGTAGTAAAAAAGATAGGCCTTATATAATGATAAAGGAAGCAATCCATTAGGAAAAAATAGCATTCATCAGTGTATATGCACCAACATAAGAGTGCAAACCACATGATGTTTGTATGGGGAAAATTGATAGCAATGCATTAATAGTAGGGGATTTAACATTCCACTTAAATTAATGGATAGATCCTCCAGACAGAAAAACCAATATGGAAACATCACACTAAAGTGATATGCTAAACCAGATGACATAAGAGGTACAGAGAATATTCCCTCCAAAGGAAGCAAAATATATATTCTCATGTATATTTATATGTATTTTAAAAGTATCTCTGACTATATTGGTATGAGGTTAGAAATCAAGTGTAAGGAAAATGGAAAGGACACCACAAATAGTGAAGATTAAACAACATGCTACAGAACAACTATTTGGTGGCTGAAGTAATCAAAAAAGATATAAAATGTATTTAGAAATGAATAGGAATGAAAATACCATGCACCAGAATATTTGGGATGTAGTAGAAGCACTAATAAGAGAGAAGTTTAAAGCAATAGACATAAATCTTAAAAATAAGAAAAAGCTCAAATAAACAATCTTACCTTTTATCTAAATGAAGCAGAAAAAGAAGAAAAAATGAAAGGGAGATGGAGGGAAATAATAAAATCAGAGTGGAAATAAATGGACTAAAAATCAATACAAAAGATCGATGAAACCACTCATTTTTTTTGAAAGAGTCAACAAAATTAACAAGCATTTGGCCAGACTCATTAAGAAAAAAAGAAACTAAAACAAATACAGGGCCTCCCTTGTGGCACAGGGGTTAAAGTTTCAGCACTATCAAGCTATTGCCAGCCACTGCAACATGAGTTCAAACCCCAGCCAGGGAACTAATCCACAGATGACACAAGACTTCTCCTTTCTCACCTGCTGCTTCTCTCAGCAGTGTATTTCAGTAGATCCACCCGTTCTGCTTCCTCTCTATCTCTGGTGAATCCTCTTACTCCCACACCTTTGGCCTACACCCCAGTTCTTGTATGCATAATAAATCTTTAGAAAAAAATAAAACTAATACAATCATCTAAGCCAACTTTACCTAAATAAATATAATTGGGGGAGGAGGAAAAAAAGAAAAAACCCAAATGAAAGCAGTTGCAACAGATACCATAGGAATACAAAAGATCATAAGAAATAACTGTGATATCTATATGCCACAAATTGGAAAACCTAGAAGAATTAGATAAATTCTTTGAATTATACAACTTCTCAAAATTGAGTTATGGGAGAGTCAAAAATCTGAGTAGACCTATCACAAGTAAAGAATTGAGGTAATCTAAAACCTACCCCCAAACAAAAGTTCAGAATCTAAAGTCTCCACTGGATAATTCTACAAAACATTCATTCAAGGAAAATATAAAACCCACCCCTCATAAACTATTCCAAATAATTGAAAGAGAGGGGATGTTTCCTAACTCCTGTTATAAGGCCAGCATAATATTGATACCAAAACCAGAAAAAGGTAGTAGCAAAAAATGAAAATTACAGGCTAAGTTCCCTGATGAACATAGATGCAAAATCCTTAATAAAATAGTATAGTAAATGCAGCGCATTAGAAAGGTCATACACCACAACCAATTAGGATTTACATCAGGGATGAAAGATGTTTCAACATGCAACAAATCTATCAATGCATCTCATCAACAAAACCATATAATCATCTCTGTAGATGCAGGAAAAGCATTTGATAAAATTCATCATCTCTTTATGATTAAAAACTCTCAAAATGGATATAGAAGGAACATACCTCAAGATAATAAATGTCATATTTGACAAGCTCACATCCAGCAATATATGCATAGGGGAAAGCTGAGACATCCTCTAACATCAGGAAGAAAACAAGGATGCCTTCTCCCACCACTGTTATTTAACTTATTAAATGTCCTGGGCAGAACAATTTTGCAAGAAATAAAAAGTATCCAGATTGGAAGGAAGAAATAAAACAGTCACTAAATGCAGATTATGTTATACACATAGGAAACCCTACAGAATCCAACAAAAACTATGAGAAACAATAAACGAATAAAGCAAAATTGTAGGCTACAAAATATTGTTTCTCTGTGCAAACTATGAACTAGCAGAACTAGACAAGTGCTGAAAACAGTATCATTCACAGTCTCACCAAAAGTGTAAAATATCTAAAAATAAAATTAACCACGGAAGTGAAGTGAAGTGAAAACTAGAAAATACTGCTGAAAAGAAATTAAAGAAATGGAAATGCATTCTATACTCCTGAATTGGATTAATGTTCTCAAAATGGCCATTCAACCTAGAGCAATCTACAAACAGTGCAACCCCTGTTAGGATTCCTATTGCATTCTTCATAAAATAGGAAAAAAAAAAAAAAAACTAAAATTTGTGTAGAGCTCAAAAAATACCTCAGAGAGCTAAAATAATTCTGTGAATAAGGACAATGGGGGTATCAGTTCTCTGATTTCAAACTATGCTACAAAACTACAAAAGTACAGCACTGGAATAGAAACAATCAATGAAATAGAGAACTCAGGAATAAAACCACTCATGTGGGTAAATACTAGGTGACAAGCCAAGAGCATACAGTAAGAAAGAAAAGTCTGCAATAAATGGTGCTGGGAAAGCTGAACAGCCACATGGAAAAGAATAAAATTAGGCTGCTGTTTCATACCAGATGTTAAAATCAACTCAAAAGGGATCAAAGACTTAACTATAAGACCCCAAACCATAAACATACAAGAAAACATAGGTAAAAAGCTCTTTGACATTAGTTTTCGTGATGTCTTTGTGGATTTCTAACAGTAAAAGAGTATACAAAGGGGATCACATCAAACTAAAAAGCTTCTGCATAGTAAAAAGTACCTATCATTACAATGAAAAGGCAGCCTACTGAATGAAAGATATGAAAGATATTTGTAGACAATTTATCAAAGAATTAATAACCAAAATAGATAAACATGTTCATACAACTCAACAATAAAAACTATACAACTTGATTTAAAAATGGGCAGAGAATCTAAAAAGACATTTCAGTAAAGACATACAAATAACCAACAGGCACGTACACACAAAAAAATAATGTTGCATATCAAAACTACAGTGAGATTTCAACACTAAAATTTAGAATGACTATTACTAAAAAGTCAAGAAATAATAAATTAGTGAGGATGCCAAGAAAAAGGAACCTTTATCTTCACCAATTACATAATATAAGTTGATGCAGTCATTATAGAAAACAATAGTTTCCTTAAAAATTAAAAAAACAACTATATGATCTAGTGATTCCATTTCTGGATATTTACCCAAAGATTATAAAACATTAACTTAAAAAAAATGCACCCCTATCTTCACTGCAGCAACATTCACAATAGCCTAGGTGTTAAAAGCAACCCAAGTGTCCACCAGGAAAGGAATGGATGAAGAAGGTGTGGTACATATACACAGTGGAATGCTACTCAGTCATAAAAAAGGTGTTATCTTTCTATTTGGTACAACATGGATGGAACTTGGGTTATGCTAAGTGAAATAATTCAGGAGGAAAAAGATGAATACCTCATGATTTTACTCATTTGTGGAATATAAAGAAAATTCAAACTCTTCAACTCTGACAACATGGTGGATGGTGACATGGAGCTGGGTATGGTAAGAAAATGTAAGCTTGGAATCTATACAGAGTTGTAAGTTCATGTTACTTCAATTTTAAAAAAAAGTGAAGGTCTGATTTAATGTTTCTAATACAACTCTAATGTTTCTAATTCCAACTAAGCAGGGTAGCTTAGTTGGCTAGAGCATAATTCTATAATGCTGATAATTTAATGGTTCTACTTGGCATAGTAAAATTCAATGCTGTGTAATCTATTTGTATTTATTTTGCCAGTTATTTTGAATCAAGTACATATGATGTATGAGGTAAGATCTATGACACATAAGATATGGGACATATCTTATGTGTATATTATATATATATATATAATCCATATATTTGAGGTAAGAATGGGTCATATCTTATGCATATTATATATATATATTTGAGGTAAGAATTCTGTCTTAGTAATTAGTTTTCAGGTTCTTATAATTGTGTGACAGTTAAACAGATCCTTTTTTTCATATTTATATATATTTTACATCATTCTTCCATCCATACATTTTGTACAATGTATGCTTTCTCCTCTCAGGAGTAGTCCCTGTATAATTCCCATCACCAGTTCACCTGTGTATTATCACCATAATTCTTTTGTGCTGTTCCCTCCCATTTTGAATATTCTCCCTCTCCCTCCCCTGCAGACAGTCTCTGGTTTGTAGTTGCCTGTTAATTTTTTTTTTTATTTATTATGATTATTTTTTTCCTGATCCTTTATTTGGTTCCCCTATATTCTTCCCATATGATTTTTTCTTTTTCTTTCTGGCTTATTTCGCTGAGCAAAATCCCTTCCAGCTCCACCCATATTGCTGTGAATGGAATGGGCTTATCTTTTTGATTGCTGAGTAATACTCCATCGTGTATCTATACCACATCTTCTTAATCCAATCATTACTTTGGGGGCATTTTGGGTTTTTTCCATATCTCACCTATTATAAATAGTGCTGCAGTAAACATAGAGGTGCAGGTATCCTTTTGAATTAATGTTTTTGAGGTGACCTTTGGGTTAATTCCTAGGAGTAGAATTGCTGGGTCATATGGAAGCTCAATGTTTAGTAGTTTAAGGAAACTCCACACAGCTTTCCAAAGTGGTTGGACCAGTCTGCATTTTTATCAGCAGTGTAGGAGTGTTTCTTTCTCCCCACATCCTCATCAATATTTGTTGTTTCCTGATTTTCTAATATGAGCCATCGTCACTGGTGTAAAATAGTATCTCATTGTGGTTTTGATTTTCATTTCCCTGATTACAAATGATGTTGAACTTTTTCATCTACCTGTTGGCCATTTGCATTTCCTCTTTAGAGAACTATCTTTTTAGCTCTTCTAAGCAGATCCTTTTAAACTGTTGTTTGTTCTATTCTATTCTATTCTATTCTGCTCTATTCTGTTCTATGTCCTGGTTGTTCAAACCATCTCATACAATGAAAAAATAATAAAATCAACAGATTAAGTTTATCAAATAAATGTTATTAAGTTACATGTGTTACATGTGGAGTCTCTGGTTGTTTTCTTTTTCTTTTGAATTATTTGCTAATCAACTAACCTACAACCAACTCTCAATCTTCATGAGACCCTAAAAGGTGAGTCATTATCATTCCCAGTTATAAAAAGTGGAGATTTATCTAAGTACAAAGTTCAAAACAGATTATATATCTTGTTATTCCAATGATGTACACACTCTAACATGCTTATAGATGTAATAAGTTTGACTATAATAATATAAGTTCATTATCACAGAATTCATCAATAATTTGGCCTAGGGCCAAAGATTAAAGAAGTGTTCAATTCTGACTATTTTGTGTGGTTATTTACCAATATTCTTCCTGTTGTCTTTTATAATAATAATTTATTTAACAAGCATTTACTAAATTCATGTAATACACCTGTTTCATACTAAGGACACAGTAGTGAATAAGACAAAGATCTGACATCCGAGTGGAGAAGAGAGATTGTGAGAAAGTAATAAAAAAATTTGAATAGATTACAAAGTCTATGAAATATCCAATGATATATTAGAGCATGGTTTGCTGGAGGCCCAAATTATATTTGATTGTTGTATCAGAGCCCAGTCATTTAAAAAGGCAGAAATCATAAGAGACTTGAATGTAGGAATAAGCTAAGTAGGTATTAGAATCCTGAAAAATACAAAGGAAAAGTTGAAGAAATCAGAGATAATAACCACAAGAAGCAACTACAGAGGGTTTGTGGAGTAGTTAGGGGTACAGGGTACTGCTGAAATAGGAAGGAAAGGTCATTGTGATCAGAATCTGCAAGTTCAGAGGTCAGATCCTTTGGAGTTGGGATTCAACCCTCTTAAGGACAGAGCACTGCCCAGCTACAGATCCTGAGAGTTCCAGAAGAAAAACAAAAATAGGAGGCCAGAGTCAGTTGCTATTGCCAGAGTAACACTGAAAGAAATAAGAAACAGACTAACAGAATCAATAGCAATCACTTCTGCTTCCTAACTTCCTAGGAGTTTAATGCAACCTATTGCTGAACCTAAGAGGAAGCTAATTTTTGGAAAGAAGTATAGTTTGCAGTTACAAACACAGCACCACAAGGCAGAATGCGATAATGGATTTAAAGCTGAAAGTGAATTATAGTCAGTATTGATGTCAGACAATAATACATACCTTCTCTAGTGATTTTAGTAGGGATTGTTTTTGCAATGAATTTTTTATTTAATCTCTTTCTAAATCAGAATAAAGAAGTGTTAAAGCATTTGTTGGTTAGAAGAATTCATGAATTAATCAAGAAATTGTTCTTTCTACAGGTGACATTTGAGCTCACATCTGAAGGATGAAAATAAGCACCATGTGTTAAATATTGAGAGAAGAGACTTTAGACCTGGGAAAGGGCATCGCAAATATAATATCACAAAGGAGACAGAAGTATGATTCAGGGGTGGTGGGATGCACAAAGGGTTAGTGGGCCACAGATGTGGTTGGAGAAAACTGAAGCCAGCCAGGATGGAGCCAGAACATGCCCATAATAGCCTTCTTGGATGTAATATTAAGTGCACACACACATATACTTCTTGGATGTAATATTAAGTGCACACACACAACATATGATATATGTTGAATTGTCTAAGGTCATTAGGAAGCCACTAAAGTTTTTTTTTTTTTTTTTAAGGGTTATGTACTAACTACTTCTTAAATACAGGGCACCATGCTAGGTAAAGGTTTCTGAATAGGAATTCATTCTCTCCCCTCCTACACCTCTTTCTCTGCCTGTATTTTCTTCCCTGCTTAATTGGCACCACCATTAGCCAGTTTCCCAAACCACAAATCTATGAATCATTCTTTCTTCTTCCTCCCATCCAGTTAGTCATCAAATTCTGTCAAGTTCACTAATATATCTTCTCTTTTCTGTTTCTACTTCCACTACCATGGTCTCTGTGCCTTCAGAATTGCTCTCCCCAAATCCATCATTCATTTTGTTGCCAGAGTGATCAATTTGGAACATAACTGAAATTTAACTCTGGAAAAACTACAGCAGAGGAAATCCAAGTCCTCAGGGCATTCAAAGCCCTCAAGATCTAGATCCCTCTCCTCAAACTTTATGTAACACCAGACTATTTTCAGTCACCCTTCACACCATCTCATTTTATGCCTCAGTATTTTTGTTCAAACTAATCTTTCAAGATTTAGTTGGGGATTAACTCTTCTGGAAACCTTTCTTAATTCCCCCCAAATTGGACTAAGGGCCCTTCATCTGTGCGCCCACTTGTCACTACACCTTTCTTGGATGATCTGCTTACATGTTGCCTCCTCCTCTTAATGGTAAATTCCTTAAGGGTGGAGACTGTTGACCTTCGTACTTCAGCATGGCCTTGTGCCCAGTAAATAGTAAATGACTCGTTAATAAACTAACAGAATAACCTTGTATATCACTTATGGAGAGCAGAGGCTGCATCTGGCTAGAAAATTTCGTATCCCAAACTTAGGACATCCAGCAGTCAGGACCCCCATGCAGGCACGAACAAGTGGCCAACTCTCATGACAGAGGGACAGAGGACTAATTGGTCATGGACTTTGTTTCAAAAAAGTCCATCAAGATCTGATTTGTGATGTTGGTTCCAAATGAAATTATAAATATGGTTTCATAGTCTGTGCACCTTTAAAAATACTAATATTTTAAAGGTAAATATTTTAAATACATGATTTTTATTTCTCTTTTTTATTATTCCCTTACTTTTTAATACTCCAGTAGCGTCAAAAATGGAAGTGAGACAATACCAAAGAGTTTCATTGTCAAGGTATATCAAAGCAAAATAACATCAACGTGGAAGAAATGGGATCAGGTTTATGTAAAGTGTTTCCTGGCCAAGACAGGAAAAACAGGAACATGGCGAGTGGTGTTCATGCAATCACTAAGCTGAGTGACGAAATGGTGACTAAAAATCTGGTATTTATGACTAGAAGAATTTGAACCTCCAAGAGCACTCAGGAGAGAAGCCTGGAAAGGGAGCATCCAGGGCAAAGAGCACAGGATACCCTTTGAGCCTGCAGATGGAGCCGCCGCCAGTGCCTGCAGACAGTGGAGACCTGGCACCAGAGCCTGATGCCATTGAACAGTCATTCACACACCTGGCCCACAACTTTGCCTCTGGGGAAACTGCCTGATATACAGTGAGTCTGGATACCATAGTCTCCCTTGATACCACACCTAGCCCCAGGTGGGAAGTAACATTTCTTTTTTTTTTCTTGCCAATTTCTTTTATTTATTTTTTTCCTTATTGTTATCCATTGATCACTTATTGTTATTTTTAAATCCCCTGGGTGTCTTTTTTTTTTTTACACCTTTCTTCATTTGTACATCTCTTTATCTCAGTTGTGATCCCCTTGGACTTCCCACAGAAACACTATCATCTTCTCCAAAACTCAGATAGTTCATGTTTGCCCTGACAGACTAGATATTCTGGGACACACCTGTCAAAAGAAAGTATTTGGGTCTTGTATATGGAGACCCAAATAAAGTGAACTCACCATGGTAATGCCCCATCCTAAGTCTGGGTGCCCAGCTAGATGCCCGCTTGAGAACCATTATTGAATGCCTACAACAGACATGTCCAGAATACACCAGAAGCTACCAGTTTGAAGATCAAGAGGTCTCTGCCTTCTAAGAATGCTGCTTTCTTAGCTCATAGTGACATAAATACATTTAAGTCTCTGAAAATAGGAATAAAGGGAGACTGAGTGATCCACTAGACAGAGTGCTTGCAACCTTTTCATAGGATTTCTTACTCATGGTTGGCCTACTCCTACATTGACTTTCCACTGAAAACTTCACACCACGACCGGAACTTCCACTCCTGTGCAGTCTGCGGTCCTGAGAACACTGGCAATGAGAATCTCAGGGGCTTCCCTTCAGGGCTGCGCCTTCCCAGTTCGCTTACTTCAGAGACTATGTCAGCACATTATGATGCAGGGGCAATAGAACAATGCTCAGAGCAGCCTGGCCTCCTGCGCTGCTTTTACTAAGCAGTAAGTTGCCTGCCAGAGGGCATCAACACCTTCTGCCAAAGAAATGTGAAAAGAGTCGGAAACGTGCTATTTGGAGACTGTTCTCCTAGTTGACATCCAGGAGATCTCCAGGGATCTGTTTCAGCCTCACCTCTTTGTAAGTGACTCTCTGGCAGCTAAAATCTTGGTATGCACCAGAGATGGATACCAAGGAAGGAAATGTATATGAATTCTACTAATTGAAGGGCAGAATGTCTATTTTCTTTCTAACTTCTTTTCCTTTGAACTTCCTTTCTTATACCAGACAAGCAGGAAAGCTCAGAGACTTAGCACCTGGTTACCAAATTTCTTTATCTCAAAAGTACTTTCACTTAGAGTTTGAGTTTGAAATGAAGACAAGCATTTCAAATTATTGTAAAATTTTGATTTTTCAAGTGCTACCCCAGTTTTCTTCTACAAGTTACTGAGAATTGAATGAATTTGTGTAAAGACCATCATTTATCAGTATTTAAAAGGCAGGAAGCTCCAGAAAATAGGGATTTTTCTATTCAAAACTGAAAGGTTAACTGAAGGCACCACTGTCAAGAGGGGAGCTATAGCAGTCAGGCTTCTCAAAGGCGCAGCCAGAAGAGCAATGCAAAATTGCAGAATTGTGATGGATCAATTCTAAAAATATGTTTCTGTGTTAGAGAGCTTAGAAAACATTAGCCAAGTAAATGCTATGCTTCACAGTGCTACAAAGAACTAACCTCAAAGCGCCAAGTGTCAGAGAGAACAGCTTTAACAAGTGACAAGTAAACACTATCATTAAGAGCTTTCATGCAATTAACATTGGCTCCCCAACTCCCACTCCCTCCCACACCCAATTTCCATTCAAACTCCAGGTGTCTTGGTTCCAGAATCCCAGCGACTGAACTTATTTCTGGAAAAATAAGGACATCCATCACCACCCCAGAGTGAATATTCAGTACCTCATATTCACACTATTCTTAACCCTAATGGGGCCTCAGACATCCTTAAAACAACCCAGATGGAGAAGTCCTTCTGGCATCATGGAGAATGCTGAAACATTTCCACCCTGAAATCTACATAGCTCATTTCTTCTCTGTAGTTGGGCTCCCCATTAAACCACTAGCATTAGTTAATCAAATTTAAAGAATCACTCTACCTTTCTTTTACTAAAAGCAACCCAGAATGCTTTTCCAAAAGACAGTTGTAATGATGAGGAAAATACATCCTACTGTAACAATTTACTAAATTAATCTCCACTCAATTGGAGATGAAAAAAAGAGGATTGAGAATGGGTAAAGCATTAATTTTTTTTAAAGACTTACTTTTTGCATACAGAACTGGGGTACAGGCCAAAGGTGCAGGAGCCATGAGAGGATTCACCAGAGACAGAGTGGGGAGCAGAACGGGCAGATGGACGAGGTACAATGTTGAGGGGAGCAGCAGTTGGGTCAGGAGAGGTCTGCCGCACCATGTGGATCACCTCCGCGGCAGGCGGGGATCGAACTCATGGGGAGTGGCTTTAGCTTTTAGTGCTGTGCTTTAACCCACCGCACCACCAGGGACGGCCCAGAAAGTATTAATTTTTAACAAAGGATATAAAGAATTTTCTAGTGGTAAGTGGGGATCTCAAATAATTAGATTCCTTTCTGGTCTCCTTGTTCTACATGCAGTTAAAGTTTGTTTCTTCAAATGGTTCTGTATCGTTCTTGCTTAATTAAATGTGAGGTCCTATATAAATGGTAAAGTATAAACTAAGATTGTGAAAATGAATATGCAGTACTGGTAGAACAAAATTATAAAAAACGTTTCTGTGTGTGAAATGAAGTTCTGTCTTCCATGATCAATTGTCGTATCTACTTTTTTCTTTGGTTTTAATTCACACTTCATTTAACATATAGCTTTATAAAAAACACATTCATGGTCCTATAATGTGAATAATCTATTGTTAATATGAAAAGTTACTTTTTATTTGTGAGTGCTATTACATTATATTATATATAGACTTTATATATAATTATATTATTTTATAATTATATATATATTATATTATAGACCTCTACTGCATATATAATAAAAATAAAGCAAATAGTGTAAATTTTCATATAAAATTTATTAAATAAAACTTGCTTTGTTTAAAAGTATCATATAGAATCTGCAAGTGTTCAGCTTACTAATATTAATAACATTATTGCCAATTTCACTTGCAACATTTTCTTCCCTAATATCACACATAGAGATCATGGTTATGTCATTTTCTGACATACAGTGAACACAGAGACATACATGTACTATTCATGTTCTCATCTCCACTTATAGATGAATAGTAATAAAAATGTCCTAAAGTTAGATCATGGGAATGGCCAAATATGAGAGAGACTTAGAAGTGAAGCTAGTATGGAATAGCCCTTTATGATATGCACAAACCCTACAAATACATTAGAACCATTGTACTGTGCCCTTTAAATAGATGTTGATTGTATATAAATGAAATCTAAAGCTAATATAAAGCTATATTAAAAACTGGTCCATGGATAAATTATTAGGAAAGCAAAGTTATCTATAAAAGTCTAGCCCAGGCCCTTCCTGGTGGCACAATGGGTGAAAACAGGTAACTATAAAGCTATCTGCAGCCACTGCAGCACCAGTTAGATTCCCAGGTAGGGAGGTGACCCACACGGCACAGCAGATCTCTCCTGTCTTACCTGCTGCTCCCTTTAGCAGTGTATTTCAGTCTACCTGTCCTCTTCCCCTCTGTCTCTGGTGAATCCTTTCAACCCCCATACCTCTGGCTTGTACCCCAGTTCTTATATGCATAAATAAATAAATCTTTTAAAGTAAATAAATAGAAGTCCAGCCTACACAATTAAAATTGTTTTGGTCACCAAAATTAGTAACAGTATCTCAGCAAGTGTTGTTCATGGTGTAGAAGGGCCTGGTGCTCTGAGCTATCTAGCTGCTCTTCTATAATCACCCCAACAAGAAAGCATAGCAGAGCACAGAGATCTTATCAGAGTGCCTTGAAGTACCTACTGCTGATTAAGATCATATCTCAAGCATCAGTTTAGCCACTGGGCACAATTCATCTTGATATGTCTCACCCGAGATTGTGATGCTTCAAACACCACCACATCTTGATTGGAAACTGCTGTTTTTTTGTTTTTTTTTTTTTAGTTTTTTTTTTTTTTATTCATACAGAATTGGGGTACAGGCCAGAGATGCGGAGGGTGAGAGGATTCACCAGGGACAGAGTGGGGAGCAGAACAGGCAGATCGACGAAGTACACTGCTGAGGGGAGCAGCGGGCGGGTCAGGAGAGGTCTGCCACGCCATGTGGTCACCTCCAGGGCAGGCGGGGATCGAACTCATGCGGAAGTGGCTTAAGCTTCTTAGTGCTGTGCTTTAACCCGCTGCGCCACCAGGGAGGGCCCGGAAACTGCTGTTTTTTTAAAAAAAAACTTTTATAGGAAATGTTTATATAATGTGTGTACATATTTATGTAAAACTAGAAGGATCAAACTTTAAATATATTTTTAAACCAAAACTTTAATGCTATCTCTAAATAAATATTTCACATATAATAAGTAGTTACCAAACGCTCCCACTCTTAGACCATAAGCAAAGTGTATGGTACTGTGTGTGCCACCAAAATTGGTTTCACAGAAACCAAATGAATTTCACAATTCATACATCTTTAGAATAGTTCTGTCTTGATTAATTAACCAGGATTATTGAAAAGGCTGGTGTAAGGTGATGAGGTTGTGGTATACAGACTGACACCTGATCTCAAATAACAGCATCATGTAACTAGTTAACATTCAAGCATTTACTGCCTATGTACATAATCCAAAAGTGTCAAAATAATCCCAGATTTAGTAACAACAACAAAAAAAATCACATCAGAGAAGATAATAAAGATTGTTTCCTTTTCTGCTTCTTAGCTGACCTCCCCTTTGTTCCAGGATTGAAAAGGGACAAGAAAGGCAAAGCCCAGGCATGGCTCCAACTGCATGGAAGCCCTGCCCTTCCTCCCATTTCCCCTCCTCCTGCAACCCTCCCCCATGATCTGCAGCCCTAAATCCACAGCTACACCTGCTCCCCTGAGAGACCATATGCTGATGGCTTTCTGGAGGCACTGGGCTTGTATCCAAGCAATTCTAGAGGCCATATAAATGTCTACGATAAAAAGGAGCATTCCTTAGTCCAATGGCCATGGGACATCTATAAATTAGCATATGTCAGTAAACACTAGACATGTCCTCTGGAATGTGAGTGTTGTCAGTTTCCCAGAGTGGTAGTGTTTTTTTTAAAACAATGTAAGAGTTAATTACTGCATTTCACCAGATCTAAGATCCCTCAACTGTAAGATAGGCCATTAAGGACTTAGGGAAGTGAGGAGGGAGGGAGAATGCTGCTAGTTATCAATGCTCTTATAGTTTTTTCCATGCAGTATCTGTTATCATCTGCACTGTCAGCCTCGTGCATCTCTTAAACGAGTGTTCCCCACTAGTGCCCACTTCCAAGTCCCTGACATCTATTCGGCAAGTTTTATACTGGAATTTTTTAAATATTACCAGGTGTCAACAAATGATTTTCAGGTACCCATCAGGTACACATTTTAAATGGCTATTGCAACCCCTGTAGTATAATCAGTGTGTTTACTTCAGTAGGAACAGTTATCTGATGTTCATGCCTGTGACACATGATGAGGTTGCCCCCCAGCAGACTGTGATCACAAGGCACGTTCCACTTCAGAGTTGCTGAACTGATGGGAAGTATGTTTCTTAGAGTGAATATAATTTGGGAAACTATTATCAGGCTATAGGGATCAAGAAGAAACCCAGCCCAGCAAATGCTAGATAAATTATACTTTCGACTCAAGGTCAGTGATGTGGTAAAACTGATACAGGCATGTTCAGGTGCTCACTGCCAGATAGCCATGGTGTTCACTGCTTTCTGGACATCATGTATTCAGCCACCCAACACTGCATCAGGGTGGGTTATCTCGTTCCCCTTTTATACGTGAGGATAATGAGCTTAGAAATGTTAAGTAAACAGGTTTGCAGAGGGTAAATATGAACCCCGATGTGTCAGGCTGCAGAATTCATTATACATCCCATACCAGTTTCCACACCAGCCTTTTATGGCACTTGAGTTCCGTGAGTGTGGTTGTGTTTTTCTGGTCCAGGTATTCCTGAAAGGTCATTTAAGTTGGAGCTTTACAGAGAGGAAAAATGATTGTCACAGTAACTGTATGAAACATAGTATGAAATTTTAGAGAGTTGGATAGGCTGCTATGACTTTTTATAAGATAAAGCTTCTTACAACATTCTATTACTTCCTTTGTCACATTATCAAAGGCTACAGAACCCAGGATTTCACTGGTTGGTAGTCTCAGGCCAACTATGAACTATGGATGCAAAACCACCTTGTTCCACTCACCGACAGACCATGATTAGGATCCCTGACAACAGCTCATCCCGAATGCTGACAGCAGCTGGCCACTTCACCCAGCTCATTTAGTTAGACTCCTCCTAAAGCCTGGAATAAGAAAGGGTTAGTGGTGATATTTTCGTCTTTTGCATACACTTCCTCTGTTTTTGTTTCTTTCATGAAAGACTGCATCATGAAAAGGAGGAAGCCCTACTGAAGTGAATTAAAGCTTTGTCTCCATGCAAAGATTGTGGCGTGGCCCTGATTTGAGGTAAGAAGTGATGTACCATACAGAAGAGTCTACTGTGTCAGTAGACCCTCTCCTTCCATGTTGCTTGCTTTCTTGGTTCTTTCTCACTTCCTACTCTATTTACTTGCCTTTCCAAGCTGGCTTTTTCTCTTTTCTTCTGTCCCTCTTATGGAATTCAGTGTACCAAAGTTGCTGCTTTGAAATCTCAAAAGGGGACCCATGAGAGAGTCTGACTTTAGAGGGACAATTTAGAAATCATGGCTGTTCTGGAAAATGAAGGGTGAGCCCTGCTGTGATGCCACTTATAAACCTGATGCTGACCTTTGTATGAAATCAGGCAGGCAGCATGGTCTCTGATTTGAAGTATCCTTGCTGGGGCAGCAATGAAACATGATCTTTAGTTAGCTTTAGCTTGAGCTGGTAGAAAAAAGAATCTCAGGAAAGGCTGAGGTAGAAATACATAAAGGAGCTACTGCTTACAGCTAAGGCAGTACCTGGCACTGAGTTTCTAAAAAGGGTGATCTTTTGACATATGAATAGAATTACAGTCTGAGGCCTGTACCCTTCTTGGAATTTATTCATTTCTGGTGAATGAAAGGTGAAGTCAAATGAAGTAGAGCTATTGTTTTTTGAAGCAGTTTTGGATAGTCCAAGCAAGAGAACAAGAGATAAGCAACTGTCATAGATTAGATAATCTACTACTCCTCCCAACCAAGCACTAAGCTTCACTCTTTGGTGACTGTCAGGAGATGATCTCAGTTTAAGTATCATTTTGATACTTAGATCTTGAGAGTCCTCCATGACAGAAAAGATAAGGATACCATTAACTAAGAAGACAGAAATAGGGCTCCCTCCTGGTGGCGCAACAGATGCAAGCGCAGCACTATGAAGCTCTCCAAAGCAACTGAGGCACAGGTTCAACCCCTCTCCAGGGAGCTACCCACATGGCACGGCACACCTCTCCTGGCCCACTCACTGCTCCCTTCAGCAGTGTATTTCAGTCAATCTGCCTGTTCTGATCCCCACTCTGTCTCTGGAGAATCCTTTCACCACCCCTGCACCTCTGGCCTGTACCCCAGTTCTTGTATGCATAAATAAATAAAATCTTTTAAAAAAAGAAGACAAAAATATTAGTTCGGCAGAAGAAGGACATATGATGAAAGACCTCCTCAGAGGCCTCTCCTAAGCATTCCAATTAATTAGAATTGCCAGCTTCACAATCCAGGCCATCTTCATTATCTAGAGCCTTTGTAAATTTTACCCCCCAACATCTTTATTTTTTTACTTGCTTACTCTCTGTCTCCCCAACAAGTATAAGTTGTATGAGGGCAGTAAATGCATCTGTTCTCTTCAGATATATATTCAGATCCCAGCATTGTACCCAGCATATCATAGATGTTGATAGAATTTGCTGAATTCTAATTGCTAATTAATGAAAACATAAGGCAACTGAATTTTTATTAAATTTTCTCTGTATCTGCTCATCTCACCTCCATTCCTGCCATTTCCTGGTGCTGGCATATAAGCACGATGAAGAAGGATGACAGGAGGCCCACTACTAGGATCAATGAGGACGACACCATCTGTGACCCACACACCCTCGGTGCAGATCTTCAAAATATGTTGGGTGGAGGAGAGTATGCCCCTTTTGTATCTTCTCCCATATTAGAGAGCAATTTTATCCAGGTAAATGAGAATTTGAGCTTTGAATTATATTCTATTAGTTTAAGTTTTCTCCAAAACAACTGAAAATTTGAGGACAATTGTCTTAAATATGGTAAGGGAATGTGAGAGACCATCAAAAGGAAAAATTTTAGACCTGCAGACAACATTAAAATAATGATAATGTTAAAGAAAAACTCATTTCAAATTTTCCCAACAAACTCTTCCCTAGGAATTCTGTCCTAACTTTACCATAACTATTATCACAATCTTCCCAAAATTATACAAAGAGCTTATAGTGATTTTTAGAACATCCAGCCATAGGAAATCATTCAGATTAACTCCTTTCTTAGACTTAGAAGACATTTTGAGTAAGAACATCAGTGACACAGGAATTAAAATGAATTTTGGCTCTTTAGCTCTGAAGTTGTAATTGTTAAATTGTGCCAGTGAGAAAAGTTTCCTTCTCATAAGAAAAGCACCTATATTATGAATGAAACATTTCAATGTATTTAGGAGCAGTTCTAACTTTCCTCTTAAATACTCAATGTTAAAACATTCAAAGAAATGGGAGGATAAATACAGTGATGTTGGCAATAGCCCTAAATTTCATAGAAATACCACAACCACATCTAATATGGAACATACACACTCAAGCAGCCCTCAGCTAATTCATGAAGTGTGACAAGGAAGACAACAGACACATCTTCATTTCGAAAAGCACGTTCTATACACTTATGCCAGATTACTAGGGAATGATGCCAGGGTACTTCTTTCCTCAGAACACCACTGGCAAGAGGTGATGACCTGAGGAACAATCATGTTTAAGTCAAGTCCCAGAACACAGGTGATCAGGCATGATTTGATATGTACTTTGCCCTCTATGTGTTTCTACTAATAATATTTTTATATTATTTTTCACATTTATTCCTGTATCTTTTCAAATAAACTTTTGAATGTGCCATTGAATACTGGGGGACGTAACTAGTATTCTAAAGACCAGACATGGCCCTATGTATAACTTGTTAAGTCACCCCCTTCAAGATGTACAAGTTTTCTTGATTAGTATGTCTTTGGCAACAAGTTGCCAAGATTCCTGACTCATAAGTTAAACAAACATTCAAAACCAGCAATTATCTCAAATAGAGTGAAAAGGCCACATGCTATCAGATTACCAGTGGTGAATCACTGAAGACCCAGGTTCTCTTTGCTCTGACTCTCTCAAGCTTACTCGCCTCAGGACATCACATGCTAACAAGATAGTGACAATTGCCAGCAACAGAAGAGATGCATTTCATCCTTCCCATTCTTTGTGAGAGCAGAGAAACCTTCCCCAGAGCCTCCAAGAGGCTTCCACTGTACCCCATTAGCCAGACCTGGGTCACTGGCAAGGGGCTGGAGGAGGCAGGATCACCGTGATTAATAAGGATTTGATATTTGTGGGGGCATGGGGGGAAACACTACCGTCCCTGAGGCCTGGATATGGAGTGGAGTCAGAGTTCAGTTAGTAAGGAAGAACAGGGATATACTTTGGGATAGAAAATCAGCACTGGGGTGTTACAAATTCTGAGTGCTTTCATTTTTACATGATTATACTTGAATCAATTATTGTATAGCTGAGAAACCAGGTGTCACCCTGTCTGACTTCCTTCATGTCCCTGTCTCCACAATTTTTATTCTCTCTACTTCCATCTAGCCAAGATTCTTAGACTTTGGAGTTTTGCACTTACTGTCTTTTGCCTGGAAAAGTCTGCTGTCCACCCAACTAGTTTATCTCTCACATTGTTCAGGCCTTAGCTAGAGGTCTTTCCTCAGGGAGACTTCCATGACCTGATGTCCAGGATGTGCTACAGCTCGCAGATTGGTAGATGTATAGGAAGTTTGCAAGTTAGTTGTTAAAAAGCTATTATTGAAAATAAAATTTTATAAATTTAAAGTCAATAAATGATATTTAAAACAAAGTCAACAAATATTCAAAACATCCATCCTTTTATTTTACTACATTTCATCATTTTTATATTCTTGAGGCTTATGAGCACAACACATCTGACAAGAGACTTATATCCAAGATTAACAAATATCTCATACAACTCAGTAAAAAATACAGAACCCAATAAAAAATGAGCAGAAGAATAAAATAGACACTACTCCAACAAAGACATACAGAAGGCCACAGGCACATGAAAAAATATCCATCATCACTTATCAGTCTGAAAACTATCCATCATCACTTATCAGTAGGAAAATGCAAATCAAAACCACAATGAGATACCACCACACACCTGTGAGGCCCCCATTAAAAGGCCAAAGACAACAAATGTTGGAAAGGTGGGAGTGTAGAGTGGTCCTGGTGCCAGCCCCTTTGGAAAACAAGAGAGAGCCTCTTCAAAAATACTAAAAATTAGATATACCATATGACCCAGAAATTCTACTCCTAGGTATGTATCGAAAGAATGCAAAACACAAATTTGAAGGGCTGTATACACTCCTGTATTCATTGTAGTCTTATTTACAGTAACCAAAGTATGGAAAGAATCTAAAACAACAGAGGAGTAAGTAGATTAAAAATATGTGGCATTGATACAGTATAGAATACTGAACTATAAAAATGAAAGAACTCTTGCCATTACAACATGAGTAGACATAAGATTATGAAATGAAATAAACCAGAAGGAGAAAAACACTCAACAATTTCAATCATATGTGGATGTAGGGAAATAAAAGGAACACACAAAACCAAAATAAAACAAAATCTAGTAATATGACTTCAGAATTGAGGCTGCTAGAGGGAAAGGTGAGTGGGGGTGAGAAGAAGGGGGAGGGACCCAGTGATCTGTGGTAAAGAACTATAGGTACTTTAGTGATGGATGTGACAGAGTGACATACATCTGATCAGGTGTGAACCTATCCCCCTAAATATAACAGTGCTACAAACTAATGTTACCACAATACATTTTTAAAATAAAATTAAAATATGAAGTAAAAATTTTAGTTAAAAATAAAATTATTGTTGGGCCCTCTCTGGTGGCGCAGCACGTTAAAACACAGCACTAAGAAGCTTAAGCCACTTCATCATGAGTTCGATCCCGCCTGCCCCAAGGAGATCCGCATGGCGTAGCAGACCTCTCCTGACCCGCCCACTGCTCCCCTCAGCAGTGTACTTCGTTGATCTGCCTGTTCTGCTCCCGCTCTGTCTGGTGAATCCTCTCACCCTCCGCATCTCTGGCCTGTACCCCAGTTCTGTATGCATAAATAAATAATGAAATCTTTAAAAATAATAATAATAAATAAAATAAAATAAAATTATCAAAGCAAAAGATATTTGAGTCAATTATATAATACAAATAACAAGATGTGGGGAAAAATTCATCACTGCTAAATAGTTACAATAACCAAAATGGAACCTTCCCAAAAGCTCATCAACAGTATAATGGATAACATTTGAATAATGGAATAACATATAGCAAAGAGAACTACGTGCCACACTAAAAGTGGATTTCAGAAATGTACCTCTGAGGGGATTAAGTCAAACAAGGCTCATCTGAGCACAAAAAAACATACTATACTGATAAATATCTGAATTCCATTTTCCCATTAGGAGAAGGTAGAGAGGAGAAAGGACCTGGGAGGGTAGCTTTTGGATGGTGACAATTTCTGTTTATTAATATGTGTGCTGGCTGTACGTGTGTTTTCAGTTTGTGAAAATTCATGAAGTGTTGGAATTTCCATCTATGTACTTCAATAAAGCATTAAGACATGAAAATGTTTGGCAAAGATCAATGAAGTCTTCTCTGAAGGTCAATTGACTATGGATAATTTAAAATAGAGCATATATATTATACGTCATTATTTGTAAGCTGTGTGCTACTGATCTGTTACATCAGTAAAACTTATAATAAATATCTATACATGCATATGTGTATCTTTGAAGAGATTGTTAATATTTGCCAGCACACAACTACCTCATCCCCTTTAGGTCCCCTTTTCTATTCACTACAGCATCCTAAACTTAAATTTGGTAACCATTCTTACAGTAATAAACTGTGGCATGCTTAATTGTTGAATATTTTTCTTCCCTGGTAGACCTTCAAGGCTAGGGAACTGTAGTTGCTTGTTCTGTCATAACTTCAAGAATTTCAGTAACAAATGTGCTCCTTAGGTTCATTCCTCCTTTTCTCACCTTGCCCAGGTAAGCAAAATTGTAATGAACATGAACTTTATCAGAAAATTCCTCTTCCTGTTCTCTGCCTTAGGTCAACAGAAGAGGTGAATCCATTTACCTTCATAACCGAGCCAACTGGGTGACCATGGGCATCTGCTCTTCCTGTCAAGCCCCCCAGGTCCCCAATGTGATGCTGCTCGCGCATCTCAAACCTACAGCCCCAGAAGATGCAGAATCCCTGTTTGAAAGTCTGCTGACATCTCCATCTCCAGATAATGTGGTGCTTACCAGGTGAGTTACAAAGGGAAGACGTTAAGGATCTCTCAGAAAATAAGCTGTACCCTTGAGGAGTTGAAAAGGGAGACACCAATGACAGTTGCTTCAGGGGTGCATCTCACTTGCACTCCTGCTACAAAAGACAAAGCCACATCCTGAGAGTCTAAGAAAATAGCTTATGACAACCTGGCCTTCAAGCAGACAATTCATTTTTAAAGAATTAAGCCTAAGTAGCAGAAACTTCTTGAAAGCACTAATAAATGGCTCCCTTCCTCCTCCCTCTCCCAATACCCCAGCTTCCATTAGAATCCCCTCTGGTCTTGTATCATGTCCTAACTTGCTATATGACCTACAGCAAATCACTCAGCTTATCTTAAGTTTCAACTTTACAAGATTAAATGGGACATTCCTTATGTTAAGCAGCTGATCCTCTGATTTTTTAGTCTATCATAGTCTTAGGAATATGATTAGGATGAGATGGCCCTCAGGAGACTGATGACTGTACTAAAAGTCTATTTTCACCAGACCTAGGAAAATGACGGCCCCAAAAATACTACCCACACCACAGCTGCCCTACCCAGGCCAGTCTGCAAGCCAAGCCTGTTGTCCTGAGTCTAATTCTTTAGGTTGCTATAAAACATGAAAGCCAGAGCCTTTCCTAGGTTTCCTATCAGGCCTCCAGATGATATTTGTGTTTGTTGGCAGGTTTATTCCTCTGCAGTTTGTGACTCTTACTGTGCATGATTTTGATAATATGCGCCTCAAAGTAAAGTTGGTGAGCGGTCGAGCCTACTACCTACAGCTCTGCGCTCCTGCCCACAAAGAAGACACCTTATTTTATCAGTGGGTGGAACTCATCTCCTTCTTGAATCAGGAGAAAGTGAAAGCTTCCAAGATATCAGAAGTCTCAAGTCTCTCAGAAATCACGAATAGCACAGACATCACAGGCTCGATGGACATCATGGACATTGCAGCCTTCACAGATATAGGGTCCTCATACCCATACACATGTACAGAGGCCACCTGTGTCATAGAAAGCACCGATTTCTCAGAAGTCTCAGATTTCACCGATGTCACCGATGTCACAGATATTCCAGAAAATGAGGTCCCAGAGGTTCCAGATGTGAGAATTGTCACTGAAGTCACAGAAATCACAGACAACTGTGAGGTCATAAACAGCTCAAGGGTCACAGTCGTATTTGAAAATGATGACATAGGAAGGGTCATGCAAAAGCAAGAGGTATGTGACATGGAAGATTTATTCTTTAATTACCTATAAGTAAGAGTGAGAAGCAAGATCATGCTTTCTAATTAACTACCTGACCCTGATTATTATTTGCAATGGAATTTACTAAGAGTAACCCAATTTTTGCAATGACGTTTGATTCCTAAGCTCAGGTGAAAAAAGAAGTTGTAAGATGTTTCCTGAAATAGGCTATACTAACCTTTTCATTAAATTTAGCCCAGTAGCAGAATGTTATGATGGACTGGAAAGAACTTTGAAATCAGTCAGAAAGCCTGCCCTGTATTAGTTTGGCCAAATCACTGAATCTGCATGAACCTCAGTTTCCTCATCTCTAAAATGAGGATATTAATATGTAAGGGCTATTTTGAGGTTTAAGTGGGTGCAAAGACTTGCAGTACCTTGATGGATCAGTTGAAACTTTAGTAAGTAGAAAGTAAAGTTGAAAATAGGAAAATAAAAAACCAAAGAACTGAGTGGCTTTAGAAAAAGGCAGGAAGTGGGAAAACACATAACCACATCCAGGAAGGATTGCTTCCGTTTAGGTAGAACATAGTATACATGGAGAATTTTAGGAAAGTTGGAAAGTTATTTACAAGTCTTGAATGCCAGTTAAGATATATGCACTTCAGTCTTTGGCAAACCTTAGCCACAAAAGGCCTCCAAGCAAGGGAGTGAATGAACTATGTTTGTTGAAAAACTGACCTAATGATAGGATGGGTTATAGGTAAAGAGATTACTTTGAAGACTACTGCTGAATAAACCTCAGTGGGGCCACAACAGATAGTTGGCAAGGGGAAAGGACAGATATATCACAGAATAAACTGCTATGAGTGGAAAAGTTTAAATTCATTAGTAATCAAAGAAATGCAATATTAGAAAAATAATTTAACCCATAAAACTGTCATAGAAACAATAAAACCAGCTCATACTTAAAGGTGTGGCCAACTTGGAATTCATTCAGATTCATGGTAGGAATGAGAATTGGTACAAACTTTCTTGAAATCATTATGCATCAAGAACCTAAAAAATGGTGATCCTTTAACCTGGTGATTCTACTTCTGGGAATCTTTCTAAAAAGGTCATCAGATAAATTAAAAAATGATTAATCAGAAACAGGGATGAGGATTTGGGTATAAAGATGTTAAATCAAACCAGGTCTATACCAATTTCATAAAAATAAAATAATGAATATGGTAATGACTAAACTTCCACCACAGGGTATAGCTAAATGAATTTAAATACATGAGGGCAAGTGACCTATTTATTTGTACAGGAGCAACTGTGGTATCTGATAAGATACCACTCTGTAAATATTCGTTAACTAAATGACTATGGCTATTACTTGTGGAAGAACTTTTCTGAGAAAAAAATTCATGATGTAAAATTAGTTTCTGGGTTGTGGAATCATAGGTAATTCATATATTTTTCCTTATATCTTTCTAAATTTTTGTTTCTTGTAGGAAAATACTTTTAATTAGAAAAGATTTGATGGGAAACCCCCGGGGATTACAATTGAGATTTTAAAAAAATGTACAAAATGATGTAAAAATAAACTATTATATTAAAAAATAAATAAAAACAGAAGATTCAAGTAGTTTTACACAATGTTTAAAAACATAAGAAAGTGAATATACATAAATATACATAGTGAATATACATAGAAATGCGATATGGTCACAGAGCACACACATGTAAAATAAATAAATGGCTGAAAGAGCAGGATCAAGGGTGCACAGTAATAGTAGTGCACACCACTGTGCGTCACACCAGTGGCATCAAGAGAGCAATGTTGTTCTCCTTTCACTTATTACCTTACAGGATTTTCTAAACATTCTATAATAAATATGCATTGTCTTCATTATCAGAAAACAAATGAAAGTTTACCTTGAAGCAAAATGATTGCATTATTTTCAAGGGAACATAATAAAGGTGAACTAGACAGGGGCCATGGGAGGGAGAAGGTGCAGATGGGAGGCACTTTAGATACAGGGTTTTTAGGACTGGCTGACCAGAGGCTCTGAGAGAGAGAGACTGAGGAAGGTGGGACTGACTGAGAAACAGCACAATAACTGAAGCAGAGAAATGAGGGGTACAAGAGATTTCAGGGAAAAACAACACTTTACTGTTGCTATGGGCCACCCACTCCATTCACCTATTAGTTTCAGGTAAGCAAGAGCAACTTCAGATTGGGGAGTAAAAAGGCATTTCTAGAACCCTTCCTTTCTCTGGTAATTCAGGGAGAGGAATTATTCTACCTAATCACTAATCTTCTTGAGGGAGGTGTCTTTGGTATATGTGACCTCAAAAGCTTTTTTGCATGTACTATATCAGGACCCTGTGCATCCAGTCTCCATGCCCACCCGGTGGTTCTGAGTCACCAAATTCTCCATCCCTCATGACTGTGCTGGCCACTCAGAGTCACTCCACAAATATGAATGAAGTGATCTCTGTATTAGACACTGCGCCATAAGTAATCTATGTCTTCATGATGCTCTTCTATTACCTCATGAGCTGCTGCTTATTTTTACAGGGCACAGTGGAAAACATTCAGCGAACTGGGTGTCAACAATATACAGAAAATAAGGATAGTGTAAAAAAATCCTCAAAACATGTCACCATCTCAGATGTAACACTGACTTTTGAAGGTGACAGATATTTTTATGATACATTGTCTTCAGACATAAGTGAGACAGGGGCATCTGAAGTGAGGAATGAAACAACCTCTGAATTAAAGAGAACTGATTTTGAAGACATGGCTCTTGAAACTGAACGATCCAGGTATGTGAGGCATGGAAATCTCAGATGAAATAATGTGAACAGTCTATCAACTCAGATACTTCTTGCTGAAGACTTTCAGCCACAGATACTGTATAATTGAATGATAATACAATCAACTCATATATACACATTTGATTCACTTAATTCAACCTTAGCTGATTTTTATATTTATGCCAGCTTTTGTGCCAGTCAGTTGATATTCTTGCCTATCTGCCTGGAGTCTGTTATATGTGCTGAAGAAAATAGAATACAGCCACATTTTTTGAGTTAGAATGGTCATGAGTGCTTTTTCTTCATACTTTTCTGTATATGCTCTGCATATCCCTTACACATCTTACATTTCTGACTAATCACCTAATAATCTGGAAAAACTATTCTCATAATTTAAGTAGCTTGATTTCAAGCTGTATTTGAAAGAGCATCACAGTGTTATAAAGATGAAAGGTAATCTAATCTGATCATTCTGATCAGATTTAGTAATACCTAAAAGAACCTCAAGGAAAATCTAGAAATGTAAATGCTAATATTAGCAAGAAAAAAAATTTTTAAATAATCAATCATGGCTAACTCTTTTTTAAAAATAAAGGAGCAGGAAGAAAACAGGACAATAAACTTAAAAAATAAACTTGAAAATTTTAAAATAATTTGAAGTACTAGGAAGAGTTTAGTTGGTTCTTCTCAAAAAAGACAATAAACAAGAACAATGTTGGACATTTTTTCAAGATGAAACTGAAAATGAAAAAGGCATTAACATTAATAAAAAGATCAGTAAAATGTTAACTGAGAAAGACTATACACAATTTTGCTTCAATAATTTAGAAACCTTAAATTATATAAATAACTAACAGAAATGCAGACACAAAACTGACTCAGTCAGAACTTGAAAACATAGAAACACTGTTTCATAGAGCTCCCAAAAAGCGAAGGACATCATATGACTTTTACTGAACACTTTTCCAAGAACTGCCTCTGTTCCATGTAATGTTTTCTTTAAACATAGAAAACTTATGTTTGATTTCCCTAATTTTATTATTAGGGAAATAAATTATTTAGCAAATAATTTATCTGGCTTGTAAAACTTGACAAAGTTAAAACACAGTAAGTCAGTCCTGCTGATAAAAAATGCTAAATTAATTGGGTTTAGCAGGCAAAATACAGCAGGCTTAAGCTAAAACTAAGGAAACTCATGATATCGTTATTTAGATATGGGAGAGCAGAAATGAAGTATTTTTTTTAGGGTTTATTTATTTATACATACAGAACTGGGGTATAGGCCACAGGTGCAGGTGCAGTCAGAGGATTTACCAGAGACCGAGCGGGGAGCCATAACGTAGTACTCTGTGGTGGGAAGCAGCGGGCAGGTCAGGAGAGGTCTGCCGTGCCATGTTGGTCACCTCCGGGGCAGTGGGGGATCGAGCTCATGCTGAAGTGGCTTTAGCTTCTTAGTGCAGTGCTTTAACCCGCTGCGCCACCAGGGAGGGCCCAAAACTGTAGTATTTTAAAAGCACTTGGTGGCACCACTTTGGTAGTAAGTGAAGCATATACACATACAGAGGTGCACAGCTGTACTCTCTAAATTATAGTTTTATAAACAAAATATAAATCAATTAAATGGATTAACAAATAAATAATATTTGGTAGATATCATTTTCTTGATAGAGACCCAGAAAATAAAGACGTTTTCCTTCAACACAATAAAAAACATTACTCCAAGCTAGAGGCAACATTATTTTATTAAAAAAAAAAAGATTTTATTTATTTTTGCGTACAAGAACTGGGATACAGGCCAGAGGTGGGGGAAGGAGGGAGGGTGAGAGGATTCACCAGAGGCAGAGTGGGGAGCAGAACAGGCAGATGTACTGAAAACACTGCTGAGGGGAATAGCTGGTCAGATAGCAGAGGTCTTCCGTGCCATGTGGGTCACCTACCTGGCTTGGATCAAACTTGTGCTGCAGTGGCTGCAATAGCTTCATAGTTTTCCCATTAACATCTCCATGTGATACAATTGAAGAGGTTCTAGAGCTGAAATAGGACAAAGAAATATAAATAATAGTTGTAAGCAATTTAAAAATCCCTTTTTGCAAAGTGGCAACTCTTACTTAAAAAGTTGAGAATCAGGGGCCCTCCCTGTTGGCGCAGCGGGTTAAAGCACTGCACTGAGAATCTAAAGCCACTTCTGCATGAGTTCGATTCCCGCCTGCCCCGGAGGTGACCA
>NW_004567114.1:26478716-26502371 GCF_000260355.1 Condylura cristata | reverse complement strand
AAAAAAAAAAAAATTGAGAATCAGGCCCTCCCTGGTGGTGCAGCAGGTTAAAGCACTGCACTAAGAAGCTACCACTTACCCAGAGTTGATCCCCGCCTGCCCTGGAGGTGACCACATAGCACGACAGACCTCTCCTGACCCGCCCACTGCTCCCCTCAGCAGTGTACTTCATCAGTGGGTCTGTTCTGCTCCCCAGTGTCTCTGGTGAATCCTCTTACCGCCCCTGAGCCTCTGCCCTGTACCCCAGTTCTGTATGCACAAATAAATAAATTTTAAAAAATTTGAGAATCACAAAAAATATTAGTTTGTAAATAATGTCTCAGATGATAAAAAATAAAGCTCAAACTTTTTGTTTCTTGAAAAAAACAGCATGCATTTTTTCAAAAGCAACACAATAACAAATAATTGGTGAGGGTGAAAAAAGTTATATAAATGGAATTATAAAACTAATGGCAGCAATAAAAGATAATTTCAATAAGGGAAAATAGATTCTTTTTCTAGGTTGTTAGGTTTAAGACAGAAAAGATGACTAACCTTTCTAAATTGACATAAAAATTTAGTATTAATGCCAATTATCTCAATAGGATATCTCATAGAAATTGCAAAAGGTACCTGGGAAATATAGAGGTAATAATCATAAGGAAACTATTGGGTGTAGCAAAGTATAGAATACAGAACAATAGGGCAAACATATAGAAGTTCAAAAGAAGCAGGATAAAGTGTTGTGCTAGAATGTGTTAGCCAAAGGTTTGAGCTATAGGGATCCTTCCCGCCAGCGATTATGGCTGGTTTCCCTGCAATCAAAAAGCAGGCTCCAAGGGGAGAGTAGCAAGCCCCCCCCCCCCCGAGTGGTAGGAACCCCTCTGAGGTCTTCACTCCCCACAGAGAAACTTCCAAGTGGAATAGAAGGGACCAAAATCTGCCTGCTTTTCTCGTTCTCTACTTGATACACACTAATGGCCGCCTCAACATCAGTCCTTCAAAAACAAAATGTAGTTCACTGCAGGCCAGGAGTTTGAAGTTAGTTGTCAATGTTGCAGAGGTGGAGGGCAAAGTCCACAGCGCCCCCTTTAACTCTCTGCCCACCTCCAGACCCAGACCCCAGCGCTGTTCTAACGTGATGATTTTCATGGAAAACTTTAAGGTGTCTGGAAACATTAAAAAGAAGTGAATCTGACACACTTAGCATTTTTGTCCAATATAATTAGTGTTTTGATCACTCGTCAGTTTTTTTCTGCTTTGTTTTATTCATATGTATCAAATTCTATGTTCTTGTCCTTATATAAGGCTTCAGAAACGCACTACAATTCAAAAGTTCGTAAGGTTAACCCTATAAGTCATTTCAACTTCCTCTTTTCCTTGTCCTTTTTCACATAATGACTGCCTTAAAACATCAGGTTAGCTTTTAGTGTCTTTAAAAATACTTTTTTAAAAGGAAAACTCTTACACTGCTGGCGGGAATACAAACTGGTCCAGTTATTAAGGAAAGCTGTCTGGAGGTTCCTCAAAACACTAAAAATGAATCTACCATATGATCCAACAATTCCATTCCTAACAATTTACCCAAAAAACACTGATCCAAAAGGATACCTGCATTCCTAAATATTCCTAAATATTGCAGCACTATTTCCAATAACTAAGATATGGAAACGAACTAAATACCCCAGAGATGACTAGGTCAAGAAGATGTGGTACATCAACACAGTGGAATATTACTCAGCAATCAAAAGAGATAAAACAAATACCATTTACAGCAACATGGGTGGAACTAGAAAGGATTATGCTAAGCAAAATAAGTCAGAAGGAAAATATCAGATAGTTTCACTTAAAGGTAGAATATAGGGAAACCCAGCATGGAATCAGGAAAAAGACAAAACTTGGAAGCTGGCCATAGAGCTGAGGCAGAGATCAGGGGAGGGGAAGAGAGACCACCAGTTTTATGGTAGTGGGAGTACTTCAGGGAGGCCTCCTCAGGGCAGAAATCAAACAATGTCAAACAATATTTAAAGAAATATTTTCAATGATTAATAGATATTATTTTTTAAACTACAGTTTTAGATTTGCAGAATAATTGGGTTTTACCTAACCCATGGTCACCTCCCCTCTTCCTCAGACACCTCACTTTACCCCTATTATTAACACTTACCTTTGTGTAGTACATTTGTTTACAATTAGTGATTGTTGTTAATACATAATTAGCTGAAGTTCCTAGTTCAAGTTTATTTGTTTGTTCTATGAATTTTTTATATTACCATTACTTAACAGTCTTACCACCCTAAAAGTCCTTTGAACAGATTAACTCTTAATGGTATTTTGAAATATTAAAACTATAAGGGCAATACAATTTTAGGATAAAAATGCTCTGTTGGTTTTAAATTTTGTTAGTCTCACTATTGTAATTTGCCATTAGACAAGATGAGGAAATGAGTCCCTATATATAAATAGCAAAAATCATTCTTCAAAAGAAACAAAACAATCATAAAGTTCAGCAAATCCCAAATTTTCTTCAGTGCCCTATACTCTGCTGTTAACACTCCAAGCCCTGTGTCATTTACATGCTGACTCTTTCGGGGTAGAGAAACAAAGAGATTAAGAAAAACAAAGCAAAAACACCCCAAATTTTGATCCTGAGTAACCTGATAAAATTCAGTCTAATCAAGCACGCATTCTTTTTTATTGCCTACTTTCATCGGGGACATAATTACTAACTAGAGTCTAATTTTAGAATGTTAATTATCAATGAAAGATGTAATATCTAAGAACAGAATGGGATGCACTGATGCTTTATTCCTGGGACATCTGTGGGATTAAATCAAGAACATTGTGAGATTGATAAATAAATAATATATACTATTCTCAAAGACCAAGAATTTCAGTGACATCACAATGATGTGTTTTGGAACAATGGGAAAAAATTAAACAATGACCTTGTTGGTTATTTTCCCCTCAGACTCAGCAGCCTTAAAATATAAATTAAACAATTTAAATCTAGGTGAGAAAGCAAAAGGCTGTAGAGACTCCTGTAATGTCACTGTTGGTGCTTTATAAAACATTTATATTCCTTCTTATGCCTTGACAAGAGAGCTGCTGACTCTCCCCTTTGTTTTAAAAAGGAAAGTGGCTGGCTTTAATTTGTACCTATTTTTAAAGGATACTTATTCCATGTTTCTCAGTGCCTTGAAAACTTCCATCATTACACTCAACCTTTCTTTAAATCATCAGACTTAATTTGGCTACATGTGCAAACTCCTCAGAAAATTATTAATTTTTTTTAGATTTATTTATGTATACAGAACTGGGGAACAGGCCAGAGGTACAGGGGCGGTGAGAGGATTCACCAGAGACAGAGTGGGGAGCAGAACAGGCAGACTGACTAAGCACACTGCTGAGGGGAGCAGCGGGTGGGTCAGGAGAGGTCTGCCGCACCACGTGGGTCACTCCAGGGTGGGAATCAAACTCATGCGCAAGTGGCTTTAGCGGCTTAGTGCTGTGCTTTAACCCGCTGCACCATCAGGGAGGGCCCAGAAAATTATTAATTTTTAACCTTCACTTTGGAAAGATCTACTGTCAGAATTGACCTGGATGTATTTGCCAGACCCCTTCAAATGGATCATAAGTGTGTTTTTATACATTTACCTGGGAGGAAGACATTATCTAAGGGTAACGTCTCCCAAATGAATGCTGTATTTTTAAAAAATATTTCTTTCTTGGGCCCTCCTTGTTGGTACAGCGGGTTAAAGCATAGCACTAAGAAGCTAAAGCCACTTACGTGTGAGTTCAATCCTCGCCTGCCCCGGAGGCAACCACACAGCACAGCAGACCTCTCCTGACCTGCCTGCTTCTCCCCTCAGCTTTGTACTTTGTCAGTTGGCCTGTTCTACTCCCCAATGTCTCTGGTGAATCCTCTCACCACCCCTGCACCTCTGGCCTGTACCCCAGTTCTGTATGCACAAATAAATAAATCTTTTTAAAAAATTACTTCTTTATTTATGCATAGGACAATGGGTACAGGCCAGAGGTGCAGGGAGTGAGAGGATTCATTGGAGACAGAGTGGGGAACAGAATAGGAGCATCTGTAGAAATACACTGTTGAGGGGAGCAACAGGCCACATAGGAGAGGTCTGCTGCTGTGGGTTAGCTCCCTGGCCAGGGGATCTAGCTCAGGCTGAGACTTAACCCCTCCACCACCAAAGAGACCCCCAAATGCTCTTATTTATCCATGTAGAAATACTTTCAAAACATTTATTGAAAAAGTGACCAAGAAACAAAGCTTTTTTTGGAAAGTAGTTTATGCTTAATGTGCCAATTCACTTAAGATACATATTTTAATTATTGCTATTAATTTTAAAAATCAGAAGTGCAAAAAATAAGTACCTTTATTCAAAGGTGAATAAAGTGAAATAGAAAAACTGACAGCTACTCTCCTACTTTACTCACTAAACCTTAATAAACATAGTAACTTGAACAAATACTTGGGTTATCACTAGTAAATTCCCAAGTGCTGTCACCCCCACAGGGAAATAAGAGACTGTGGTGAAGAAGCCAACAGAGGTAGGCAGCTTCTGACTTCAGGTAACCATCCATTCCAAAATTTAGCCCTAGTTCCCTACAATACCTGTATTCCCCACAGAGTTGACCCTGTCTGTAGAAACTGATCAGCAGCAACTAACTTCTTTCAGTCTAAACTCAAATGATTTTACAGGGACAGAAGAGGTAGCAGCTCAGGAATTTCCAAAATTGAGTGATAGGTCATGGATACAATAAAAATATATTACATGTTATTACATACAATTCATTTTTTCTTTTACCAGTTGGACAGCTCACAGGTTATAGAAATGTAGGTAATTATACTAAAATATGTATTGTATCAGTAGTACCCAGGCTTGCTAAATATGTTTCATTAGTAATTATAAAGCATTTAGAGAATGACCTGTTATCTGCCACCTAGTAATTCTGTTTAAAATATTTGTGGTCATGCTGGCAAAACTTTAAAATGGTTGTTTATTTTTACAGGAACATGAGAACTGATTCAGATAATTCAGGTATGGAACAAATTTCTCCCAGTTTCTCTGTGATTCCTGGTGTTCAGTGGCCACCTCTGAGTCTAGATCATAGCAGTTAAGAGCAGAGAAACCCAGCTAGATAGTTTGATGCGTTTCACTTCCTGCCTTTGCTCTATTTGAAGAATCTTCCACTGGGTAAACTTTTCCTCCAGGCCTATCCTTGTGCTATCGCTCAAGTAGTAGACATTACTTCACTTTTTTGTGTGCTGATAGAGCTCAGTTTCCTGGGTCCTTGCATCAAAGCCATTGGATGTGCACCACTGCCAGGTTGGTCTGCAAGAAGAAGTCAAAAAATAACAGGGTCTTCCCTCCTTGCTGATTGGAAGTGTTAAAGGTCCACATCTGAGTCTCATAGTAAATCCAAAATTTTTGAGTCCTTCTTTGTTCCTGCTTACAATGTAACACTTTACTATCAGGTGATTCCATTGAGTGTTCTTTCTGGGCAGTTTTTTGTTGCATATCCCCATGTCTCAGGATCTTTAACCTGTAAGAACAGTTTTTGATGTGAAAGTTGTAATATAGTCTCAGTCGGGGATCATCTCTCCCCTGGCCTGACCCACTTGTAATACTGCCTAACCTGGGGTGTGGAGTAGAGCTCAGTCATGCACATAAAAAAACATTATGGAAAGAACACAGAGTCACATTTCACTGAACTTAAATGAAGAACCAAAACACTTCTACTGAAAAAACCAATAACACTTCAAGGTACTTTAGTCCCATTTGCAAGTCCTACAAAAGGAGTAAATAATTACAATTCATATTTTACAAATGGGATTTGTCTTTAGACTTTCCCACTGGTCTTTAGCATCCAAAAGTACCAGATGAATTACTTTGCAATCTGGTTTTACCTACATTCCAATCTATATTATTAAACCTGAGAACATTGTTATGTATGCTAATGCAATTTATGAAAAAAGGGCAAATCTCCTTTGCAATATGTAGAATCCTCATCTATCAACTTTTACTCCCAACTTTATTTCATAAGGAAATAAAACTAAATTTGCATAAATTCGAGAGCTGTCCATTAAAGGCAAGTTACTTTCTGGAGGCAAAGAAAAATCTAGCGGCAGCCTTATCACTAATATGTAATTAGTACATTGGCATATAACTAGTACAGTCCACATACATTCTGAAGCACTGTTATTTAAGTCATGAAGACTTAATATTAATGTGGGACATTGATACCTTTATCTTCATCCTATGTGTGACTGATTCTTTCACCTGTCCTCTGGCACAAACTCAATTTTGTTTAATTAAACTAGCACTGGATGGCTATCTCTTACATATGAGGCACTGTGGCAAACTCTGAGAGATTAAAGTAAGTAAATAACAGGATACACTTACTGGCCTAAAGACATATGCACAAATAACATAAACCAGAATGTTACAGATATTTTAAGAGAGAAGTAGAAAATGTAGTTTTAGCTCGAGAGAAAATCATGAAAAATTCTGTGAAGGAGACATACCATGACATATAAAAGGGGAATCAAGAACATCCTAAGTCCAGGGAACCATGGGTTTCCTCAGTCCATCAGTTGGTGGGCACAAAAGATGGAAGAGCACAGGGCTTATGCAATTTCGCTGCAATGAGACATGCAGTGGGGGTCAAATTATGGAGGTGTTCTGGAGTTTGGGGAGCCCCTGAAAGACAGGGAAATGACAACATTGGTGTCTGAGATCTGACTGTAATTTCTCAGAGAAGCTGGAGGAGGCTGGAAGTAGAAAGTCATTGTGATAGTCCAGTGAAGGTGCCAAAGTCTTGAACCAGCTAAGAAGTAGTCAGATGCAAGGATAGCATATTAACTGACTGTTGGGAACAAGAGAAGAAACAATGAAAGAGGACAGTTTGGGAGGCAAAAGGACTAGGAAGTAGTGAGTCCTCAAAACAAACTGGGCAAAGGAATCTAAGGAAATTTTGAAGCAAACTTGAAGAAATCAGCTATTGAACACGGAACTTAGAATCAAACCCCTTGGGAACTGAGTTATATATGTAAGTTATAAGTACACTTCCTCTGCTCCAGAAGTATGTAATTTAATCTCTCTGGGCCTCAGTTTCCCCAACATAAAATATGTGTTCTTATAGGTGGGGAGAAAGGAGAATATGATTAACTGTTTCAAGGCCCTGTAAGCTGCTATGGTTTTTAATCTGATTTAGCTGTGGTCCATCGTTGTAAATTTAGCCGGCACCTTGAAATGGGCCTCTGGAGATCAGGTGCTAATCCTTTCTGAGCTTGTTAAATCACAAGGACAGTACAACATACAACTCTGGCATACAGTTTTCACAAAGCATTAATTATTGTCCCTGTTTGTTTTCTTTCATGTATTTCTCATTCTTTTCACTTTTCTCTCCTATATCTTTCCATTTTTTTCCTTACTTAGACTTGTACAGTTTTTCAATTTTCCCTCTGATCAGCATTTCTTTCCCTATTTTTACACTGCTCTGAATCACTTCTTTTTCCACTTTCACACTTTCATTCACACTGACCACTTTTTTACCCTGAGAAAAACAATGACTAATAAAATCTTAATTCATTGTCCCATTGAATTTATTGACTGTAGATTTAAAATGACTCAGTAATCCTGATTTATACCCGAAGCACAAGCCAGAATAATAACTGTACCTCTCTGCAGTAAGGAAAAACCCCTGACATTATTACCTTGTCAGGCTCCCATTCACCTACCTCCCTGGCAATTCTAGTTAAAAACTATGGTCTCCACTTCATCTACCAAACCTCTCAGCAGTTTGAAAGAATTTCACTTTTTCTCCTTCCCGAGTAAGATTTTGGGTAAAATTATTTTTATGAAAAGTCTATCTACAAGATAGGGCCCAGGCTAAATTTGTCTCTCAGATTTAAAGCCCATCTCTCTCCTTTCTTGATTTCCAATTTCATGCCTTTGTAGATTTTATTCTTCTTCACTTTGTTGTTTTTTACAGGGAGTTCAAATAGTAGACTTACCTGTGCTGTTATTTTTTCAAAATATAAAGAGAAATTTGAGAAAAGAACAAAAGGGGAATATCACAAGTGCTGGGAGGGTCCTCTCCACCCCACCTATATTCCTTTTCCACCTTCCTCTTAACTATTAAAATCAAATTCCATGAAAGCCTCAGTAACCAGGTTCATTCCCTGTTAAATCTGAACTAAAAGGAGAAAGAGAAGGATCCTAAAAGAAAACTTGTTTTTGAAATTTAACAATGAGTTCCACTGGAATAAACAAAGATATTTTTGATGAGGTAGTTAGAATATCATTTGAATTAAGACCTTTATTAAGTTCTTTCCTTCTGTTCCTTTTTCTTTACTTTTTTTTTTTACTTTCTTCTTCCTGTCTCTTCTCTTTAGTGAACACTCTTCCACTTTCCCAACTATTTGAGCTCTGACTCCCCCCTCTTAATGTCAAACCCTCTTCTAATTTCCACAATCTTGTGCCTTATCTGTTTCCCACTTTCTCAGGGAAATAGATGTGAAGAAATAAAAAGGAAAAGGCCAATGGGAAAAACAGGTAAAACAACCTGAAGGTAATTCTTTACAATTATAATATAGATATAAAGATATCTTCCTATATATAAAGGACAAGATAAGACACTTTAGTAAAAAGTCAATTTATTAATTGAATCTTTTGATATTGGGTCTCGTTCTATTGTAGTAATAACAGACATGGAATGAGTGTTGCTGGTTTTGTGTGGTTTCTCCTCTACAAAATATAATATCAGCACAGGGATAAAAAGGAGCTTCAGATGGGGTTCTAGATGAGAATTACTTGCTGCTTTTTTTTTAATATTTATTTTTATTTATTTATGCATAGAAGAAGTGGGGGGGTAGGCCAGATACATAGGGGTTGAGAGGACTCAACCAGAGACAGAGTGGGGAGCAGATCGACGAAATACACTGCTGAGGGGAGTGGGGGGGGGGGGTCAGGAGAGGTCTGCCACACCATGTGGTCACCTCCAGGGCAGGGATCAAACTCATGCTGAAGTGGCTGTAGCTTCTCAGTGCTGTGCTTTAACCCGCTGCGCAGCCAGGGAGGGCTCTACTTGCTGCTGCTTTTACACATGACTCCTTTCATTCTCATTTCTACTCTTTCTCTTTGCTTCCTCATCTTTTTCTCAAATTGCCTTCTTAGACTAGTCAATGCAGACAAAGCCTCAGTATTTCAGCCTCATTTTTAAATTTCTATAAATACAAATATTCATAGAGTGTCCACAGGGCCACCATGTCCATTTGGGCAGTTGTACGCTGCTGTGTTAGAAGCCCCTCTCCCTTTGCAGTGAGACCTGCTGTATGCAGTGGGCCTACCATATTCTAGATTTCTCTGTGACACCAAGTTTTCAGTGAGTTACTTACAATGAAACTTATCTAAGCCATGCCCATCTCATCAGAGTTCTGCTGATAGAACTGAGGTGTGCATTCCTCTGTCACTCTACTACTCTATTCCTCTGTCACTCTGCTTAACACTCAAGCACTTAGTTTATTAACAAAGACTCCCTGAAATGCACAACTTGGGCCAGAGGTTCAGACCAAAGGAAGAGAGTAACTGTCATCCATGCACATTATCTCTGGCCTCTGCATATACCCTTAGCCTGTGCCTGTTCCTTTGTCAGCTCTTTTCCCTCTGAGGTGTACCCTTAATGCTTCCTAAACTCAGTCTAGGTAGTGGTCAACAATGAGGTGGTGGTGCACAGGTGGACCTGTGCTCCTGCACCCACATATGGAGAGTACCAACCTGCCAAGTTCAATATAGTACAGAATTTAGAGATTCTTGTGATGATAAACTAATAATGAAATATTTTTACATATTTCAAAATATGGGTTTCATTAAGAGATCTGCAAGAGCAAAGGACAAAAATGATGACATACATATTTATACATATACATATTTAAACCTGACTTCTGAAATTTGAAAAGTGGCTCCCAAATATGTAAACTCTGAATTTCTGATTTCCCATGAAGATGGGAAAAGGATGATTTTTTTTAAACAATGAAAAATTTTGTTACGAATAAAGATTTTTTATTATTACAACTGAAATAATGTGAGTTACTTTGTCCCTAATTTACAATGAGCATAGACTATATGCATATAAATCTCGTGTAATACATAACATTTTAATTCAGCACAACTTAACAACTTGGAAATAATTCAATGACATATCCATATATCCTTTTTTTAAAAAAAAGATTTCTTTTTATTGGGCCTCCCTGGTGGTACAAGGGGTAAAGTCACAGCACTATGAAGCAATCTACAGCCGCTGCAGCACCATGTATGCAAAAATAAATAAATAAAATTTATTTTTATTCTATCCCAGTTATTTATGACAAATCTTGTATGCATAAATATATTTTAAAAGTTATATAAGACAATTTATTTTTATTTTATGCCCCAGTTATTTATGCATATAAGAACTAGGGTATAAGCTTAAAGGTATGGTGGGGGTGGTGAGAGGATTCACCAGAGACAGTAGAGAACAGAACAGGCAGATCCACTGAAATACATGGTTGAGGGGAGCAGCGAGTGAGACAGGAGGGGTCTGCTGCACCAGGTGGGCCAGCAACCTGGCTCTGGATCCAACTCATGCTGCAGTGGCTGGCATCCATGAATGTGATTGCTTGATAGCACTGATACTTTAACCCCTGTATCACCAGGAAAGCCCTGACATCTCTATAAATCTTAAAGTATGAAAGTCCTTTATCTTAATCTGAGCATTTTAAATTGTTATGTTCTTACATGGGTAGGCAGAGCTTTTTTTTTAAGGATTTATTTATTTGTGCATACCGGACTGCAGTACAGGCCACAGGCAGTACCCCAGGGGCAGTGAGAGAATTCACCAGAGGTAGAATGAGGACCAGAATAGGCAGATTGATGAAGTACACTGCTGAGGGGAGCAGTGGGCAAGACAGGAGAGGTCTGAAACACCATGTGGGTCACCTCCCTGGTCAGGGATCAAACTTGTGCTGAAGTGACTATGTCTAGCTTCATAGTGCTGCACTTTAACCTGTTGCGCTACCAGGGAGGGCCCTTATAGAGCTTTTAAAACAAAATGTTTTAAGAAACTAAGAAGTTTCTTTAAACACTTCTTCAACCTCTAAGATTTTATCTGCCTAAAGGATTTGTATTATGCTAAGAAGAATGTCTTGCTTATTTCAATCACTTATTTTACTTGTTCTTAGTTTTTTAAGATTTAGCTCAATAGTAACTTTAAAAATTTTCTATATTTCAAATTCTGCAATTGACTGAATTGACTTCATCTTTTTTTTCCTTTTTGGACAGATAAATACAAACTACTAAACTGGAAAGCAAGCACAGCTCAAGAAAGAAGGGTCAGTGAAAAAGAAAAAGCATTGTCTTCCATGTGGCAGAAATAAAGGCTACTACTGACCATTAAGCACTTAAATCCATGTCAATCTAACGTCTTAAATCTTACTTATTATAATTATGGGTATTTATTTTAAAGGACCAGTAGGGAACTCAAAACTATAGGTGTTTTATTAACAAACTCAGTGTTTATCTGAAGGGTTATTTTCCTTTTGGAATTGAACAAAACTTGTTATTCTCTTAGGTTAATTTCTTCTTTGGACAGTAATCCAACATCGAACGTGTTTCTATCATCAGGTACTGTAGGGTCCTTGAAGATGGAGTTCATGTTCCTTCCATCTTCATGTTCTAGGTGAACATCTGACCTGACAGTTTATGCTCCATGAATGTCATTGCACATTTTTTAAAAATTCCAATACTATTTTAAAAACTGCAATCTCCATCCAAAAAAAAAAAAACTTGTATTTTTAAATCCACAAATTAGTTATTTTCAGAAGGCTTCACTCATTCTTCAATGTACTCAGCACATGTTCTCAATCTTCAGTATAATCTTTGGAATATTATTACTTTACAGTTTTTTTTTTAAGATTTATTTATACATACAGAACGGGGGTACAGGCAGAGCAGCAGGGGCAGTGAGAGAATTCACCAGAGACAGAGTGGGGAGCAGTAGTATATAACCATTGAGCTCTTGAAATGTGGTTAATGCAATTGAAAAACTGAATTATCCTTTCTTACTCTCATCTGTATCAATAATGAATTTATGGTAGCTGGAGTGACCCAGAAAACATTAAAAGGAAATGGTAAAGAACAAATAGTTTTCTTCTCTCTGTATATGCTACACTATCTCCATCTCACCACATAGAGCACCACATAGAAGAAAAATAATCGTCTTTATGCAGAAATTATTCCAAAGACAGGGTAGTCATAAACCAAACATTGACAAAGCTGAAGTTTTTCTTTATTGAGTTCCGTCTGTGTGTTACATACTGCTTTAGATGTGCCAAGAATCTAAAAATAAGTAATGGTGAATAAAATAGGCAAAATCTCATCACAATTTACATTCCTATTTGGTGATTTAGACATATACAACATGTCAGACAGTGAAAAAGAACATGAAAAATAAAATGGAGTAAATCAGCAAGGAGTGCTCCTTTATCTATGGTGAAACAGGCTTCACTGATAAGATAACATTTGAAATCAGACCTACAGGAAGTGAAGTAGATAGAGTAGGCCTGTGGAGACTGGATATTTCAGCTGTAGAAATAGCAATGCAAGAGCTTTAGGGGAAAAGACTACTGCAATATGAGAGACAGCAAAGGAGCTGGGATGGCTGGTGCTGGGGTAAAATGAGAAATGGGAGGAGTAGTATGCTTTGAGGTCAGTGAGATCACATTGGGCTACAGGCTCCTGAGATAGTAGTGACTCGACCTCACTTATTTTAACAGGATCAGTCTGGTTGGTGTGTTGAAGAGAAGATGCAGTGTGAAAATACCTGCTGCAATAGTCCAGGCAAAAGATGAAGAAGTCTTGGAACAGAGTAGTAGTAGTAGGGTTAGTAAGAAGTGATTAAAACTTGGATATGTTTTTGAAGATAGAAATAACAGGATTTTCTGATGAACTGGATGGATGTGTAATGTGGAAAAGCAAACAAAAAGAATCTGAAAAGAAGAAAACTGGAAGAACAGTAAACAATCTGAAGTGAAGTTTGCAGTACTCTATTAAAATGGAAATGTTAAACCAATAGTTGAATATGATTTGGGAGTTTATGGCAGAAGTTAAGTCTAGAGATAAGAGTTGATAGGGTAGAGATGAAATTTGAAGATCAGATAAAACCACATTAAATAGTAATAGAAAACATGATTAAAAGAGGAAAAATTATGTATATAATTCTGGGCATTGTTCTAAGCACTTCACATGTGTAAATTTATTTAGTCTTCACAACCACTGTCAGGCACATTTACATTTATTATATTCATTTTATGCCTGAGGAAACTAAATCTTGCAGAAGTGACTTTCTTCTGATTGAATAGCTAGCAAGGGAGCTGAGATACACCAAAGCAGTGAAAAATAATATACTGGACATTAGCGCTCTCAGACGCTCCAACTTTTAGCATTCAGCATAATGCTGCATAAAGAAAATCCAGCCAAGGAGACCAGAAACATTCCCGATGGGTAGGAGGAGAAGGCTAAGTGGTATTTGAGGAACCGGGAGTACAAAAGGAGAAAATATTCAAAAGCATCCAATGCTGCTGGCAGGTCAAGGAAGACTGAACACTACTATTGCACTTAACAAAGTGGCTCTAATCAGTGGCCTTGACAAAGATGTTTTGAAGCAGTGGTAGAGTTAAGGCTCAAGCACAGTGTGTACAAGAAAGAATAAAGCACAGAGTTCAACTCTTTACAGAGTTCAGTACAGGTACCAACAAGCCTAGATCCAATCACAGGTGTGGTATTCACATAAGCAAATGAACTAAAGTAGCAGTTGAGATTTGCTACACAAACAAAATAGAAATTCAGTTGGGAATTTGGTGGGGGAAAGATATGCTTAATCTTATAGTCCTTTTCAAGGAGAACAAACTTGGTTTCCTTTCTCTGGGCATTCAGTCTTGTTCTTTATTAGAAAAAATTTTGTAGCTCCAAGTTTACCTATCTCCTTTCTCTAAATTGAAATTTCTCCTGGACCATGTTTTATTCATCTACATACCCCTGAGCTAGCACAGGAACACCCAAGATAAATAAAAGTGTGATAAATACTTCTTAGCATCCTAAATATTGAGTATCCTCCCCTGAGGTGAATTCTTAACTAACTCAGTCATTCAAATTGATTAACTGTTATGTTGGTCTTTTTAAAGACAGGTATAAGATCTTGATATTCCTATCATTGTGAAAATTTTTATAGTAGTATATTCTGTCCCTTTCCCTGCCCTCTTCAATAGCAATACAATATTTCCTAGTATAACATTTTACTTTTCTTTGAGTACCTATATTCATTTACCATACTTTCTTTTGTATCTCTGTCTCACGTAAAGTCCTTAAGGACAGTCATATGTCCTTTCAAAAATCATTAGCACATTGCCTAGCACACAGGAACTAATCAATATATATTTTTAATTGCTGAGTGAATATTTATTGAAGTCAATTGGTTTGAATGCTACTGCCCTATTGATGGTATTGATGCTAATTGCAAACTGGAATCCATACCATAGGTGACAACTACAGAATGTTCTTAGCTTAGGGACATAATATTTTTAGCTAGATTTGTAAAAGGTAAAGAAGCACTATTAAAACACCAAATTAATTTTAAAAAGCAACAATGAAAAACAACAAACAAATATAAACAAGAGACATTTTACCCGGGTGGAGAAGGGAACAGGATCAAAACTGGGGTGGGAAATCACACGGGACTAAGGTGATAGCACTTAGGTGAGTGGGTGGTAGAAGTCCACGGGGGATTACAACTGAGATGGAAAAATGCACAAAATGTAGAATGATGTAAAAATAAATAATACATAAATATATTTTTAAAAACCCACGAAGCTAATAATAGTAACAAATTCTAAACCCAATTAAATTAGCAAAATTCATAATTTTTTATTATTGATATTAAAAATATTTAGTTATTTAGTGATAAGTTTGTTTTACTGTAACTTTTTGTATATATCTGAGTATTCTTCAATTGACATTATTTCTGATCATCTGTTTCAAGGAATTTAAATGACTAAACTTTTAATTCAGTTATGAAAACTTGACTTTCACTAATGCTAGGGAGTAAGCTAGTTAAGGATTTAATATATCATAGTGACTGACAGAATCCTGAAATTTGAGAATTCAGAACTTTGCAAGTGGTTAAAATGCAATAATAAATTTCCCAAAATCTTTGATGTAGTAGATAGCACAACATTTTATTACATAAACATCTATAAGGAGATTTTATAAGGGCATGTTGGCAGGTGATGGGTTAAACAAATGCCAAGGTGAGGGTGGAAAAAGATTAGTGATTGTGGTTACTCTCTGGGGCACATCAGATTTTACAGTTTGGTTTTCACTATTCACTCATAATACTTAGTTAAAATTTACCGGAGTAACTCAATGGGTGAACTGCCTTGGGACAGGAATGAACAATTTTCCGACATGGTTTTTTAAACCACGGATTATTCATTTCATTCTATTTTGGAATGAATATTTTATTTTCTTTACCTCTTATACTCTCCATGTTAAACTCCATGTACAGAAGTTATCATAATCTTAAAACAAGAGAAAGCAAAGTTGTTAATGCCTTTGTGTTACAGATAGAAAGTTTAGGCCTAGGAAACTAGTCATGTATCCAAAATACGTAACTAGGTAGCAGCAAAGCTAAAACTCAAATTCAATCACCTTGTCTCCTCTTTCTATACTTTCCACCCTTTCAACTAATCATTTGTGTAATTTAAGAATTCTTAGAATGTTTCCATTCACCAAAGAAAGCATATTTTAGATGCCACAAGTTCTATTCTCTTTAAAAATGAAAACATCTTTAAGAGGTTAAAAAAATTATTTGTACAGAGGAATTTCAGCATATTTTGAGATCAATAGCTGCTATCCTACAGTGATACAATCATTTCATGAGAGTAGCCAGTCAGTGACAGGGAATTCCAAGCAGCAGTAGAAGTAATCTGGTAGCTGGAGAGTTCATTTGAATGGCGCAATTTGCAAAACTGCTTGGGGCCAGGTAATTGGAATGTAGGGGTAAAAAAAGAGACTCAGTCTATCTGCCTATTCTGTTCCCCATTCTGTCTCTGGTGAATCCTTTCACACACACACACTTCTACACCCCCGCACCTCTGGCCTGTACCCCAATTCTGCATGCATAACTAAATATTAAAAAAGAAAGAAAGAAATGCAATTTCTTGAACATTTAGATCAAAGGTTCTTAACTGGTGATGATTTTCTCCTCCGAAGGAAACTTGGGCAAAATCTAGAGACATTTTGGTCACAAATGGGACTAGAGTGCTACTGACATCTAGTGAACAGCGATCAGGAAATCAGGAAGACTGTTAAACATCCTATAACAAAGTATTGGCTGACCAAATCTCAAGATCACTAAGGCAGAGAGACTGTGGACAAAGGAAGAAAAAATCATGGAGAATCTAGAGGAATCTTCTTGAAGTGTTACTTATTTTATGCATTTAAGAATTAGGAAATAAAACAAGTCACAGGCATAACTAACATTCCCTCCTCCCCCCTTCTCCCTGCTCTTTTTAGACGTGGTTAACATTTTTGAGAGAATTCTAGAGACAGTCTAACTTTTTATTGGACATTCCACAAATTCTCATCACATCTTTGTGGAGGAGTGTGTATACCAAGAGGACAGTTCAGTTGGATAGATTTGGAGTAGGTTGTCCAACTGCAAACTACTTTTTAGTAGACTGAATTCTATTGATAAATATTTGATAGCAAAAGGACTAAGGTTTGAAATACTCTGCAGCTGAGTTTTGTCTTTGGCTTGGTTTAATTGTTATAGACAACTTGAATAAAGACTGAGGTGGAATGCTGGTCAGATGGGGATGTTAAAAAAGAACAGGGAAGAATAGGAATACAAATAGATCTTGGCCACTGGACAAACCGTCAAATAGTTTACTTCATTCGGGGCATCACAAACGTCACTTTGGGTTAACAGGAGTTGACAACAGAAGATACAGTGGAGGAGATAAGGAAGGACAAGATAATTGACATATCAAAGGACTTTTTGCAAGATCGGCTATGTACAGTGTGCCCCTGAGGAAAACCAGAAACAATAGGTTGAAGTAATTTGTATATTTTGATCTAATAAATAGGAGCACAATTTGACTAACAAAGATTAGAATTGTTCAAAGGTGTGATGAGCCTTGGGAGGCAGGATTTTTGCTTACTGTCATTCAGAGACCACACCATGACTAGTTAGTGTCAAATTGTGTTTTTTTTTAAGGTTTATTTTTATTTACTGATGTATAGAATAACTGGAGTGCAGGGGAGAGGTAGGGAGGCACGAGAGGATTCACCAGAGACAGAGTGGGGAGCAGAACAGGCAGATCTACTGAAATACACCGCTGAGGGGAGTAGCGGGTGAGACAGGCAAGGTCTGCTGCACCATGTGGGTCAGCTCGCTCGCCAGAGATCAAGCTAGTGCTGCAGTGGCTGGCGATAGCTTGCCAGTGCTGAGACTTAACCCCTGCTCCACAGGGAGGCCCGCAAGTTAAGTTGGCTGTTACTTTTCCTGAGAACCATTTCAATTTTGCCTTGAATTCTACCCCCCTCCCCCCCATAGCCTCCTTCAGCGCCGCCCCATTCAGATGGTAGCAAATTTGTGTCCCTGGAGGACAGACTCGCGCTGAATGGGAGTCGGCCTGCGGCACGCTGGACCCATTCACGTGAGTTTTGTCAAACAGCTGTGTCCCTGGGCAGCCTTCTTTTCTGGTTTGCAAAACTCGGTTCTAGCAGAACCAGGGACTGGATAATGTCTCGGTTGTTTTCTTAAACAAGCACTGGATTGTGTGAAGTATTTCACTATAGAGGTGGAATCGCCTCAAAGGGAACCGATTTTCTTCAGGAGCTGACACGGGACAAGGAGGGAGGAGTCCAGACTTGTTAGACTATTAGCCCGCTGCTGACTACAGTTAGGGAAACCTCGATCTCAACACAACCTAGACAGCAAGCACAAACGCGAAAGGGAATCCCCAATATCCACTTTGCGTTAACAGTCCGCTTTTTTATAGTCAGAGGCGCTCGCCTGCGCGCGCGCGCGCGCCACCCGCAGCTGGGCGCTGCGGAGTGGACCAATGACAGTGCTCTCTCTCCGCGCCGGCTCAGGATTGGGCGATCCGCGCCAGTTTCTCGGCCAGGCGGCGGGCGGGGCGCACCGAACACTGCCCGCGATAGGCGCGCCCGCTGCGCCAGAGTCCCGGGAGCGCGTGCGCGGTCTCGCGGCGGCCGCGGGGGCCGGTCTCGCGCGGTCTCGAGGTGGAGTCGCTGGCGGCGGCGGCGGCGGCGACGGCGGCGACTGGCGGCGGGGCGGGGGCGGGGACTGAGGATTGTGAGGTGGGGAATCGGGAGTTTCTGGATTCTTTATCCGGTATTTTAAGTGCCGCTGGGGAGCTGTCGTCTCTGCAGTGACTGGGAGCGGCCGGGGCTGGCGGGTCGGCGACCGCCGTGGCGCGGAGGTAAGAGGCGGACCGGCGGCGACTCGGTGTGGGAAGCTTAATCAACAGGTCCCCGGAGAGCGGCGGGGGAGGGGCGGCGGGTCGCCCCCTCCCCCACGCGCCGCCCGCTCGGGCCGGGGCGGGTCGGGGCCGTTCAGCTGGCTGCCCCGAGCAGCTGGAGCCGCGGCGGGCCGCGGAGGGCGTGAGCCCAACCTTTGTCCCTCCGAGGAACGCTGCCCGGAGGCGCCCGCTCCCTTTCCCTTGGCGAGGGACGCACCTTGGCGGGGGCTGCTGCCGGCCGGAGTGGCCGTGAACGCGACTCGGAGCCGTCGGTCCTCTCGCGCCCCGAGCTTGCGACTTCAGGACTCGCGCTTGACCGGGCCGGGGACCTCGCGAGGTCCACTTTGCTTTAGAGCCGGAATGTAGCCGGCGTCCCTCTGCCTGCCGCGGCTCTGGTATTCGGCTCTTTGCGTTCTTTGAACAAACACCCGGTCCCACTTCCTTGTGGCTACTTTAAAGGAAAGCCCAGTCTTTGGATTTGGATACTTTGAGATTGCGAAGTAAATTTTGAAGTGTGCGCCTTTTGTAAGCTGTACTTCATGAAAGATGTTTTATAGAGTCTTTGGTTTAAGTTACGTAACTTACTCCTAATAAATAATAACTCACCCTTCCTTCTGTTGAGTTGATTGAGTTACAGTGACAGGAACGGAACTCAGGTTTCGGTGGAAGACCTCTTGGCAATTGGCGCTAATATTAAAATATGATAGGTAGGAGATTTTTAGGAGCAGTATGGAGTGTGTGATTTGTCTCTACTGGTTTATCTAAATTGTGAGACTTTAGATTTGGAGAGGCTGTAGAACAAGGCTTCGAAAAATTGTTTTACTGTCTCAGGTGAAAGGCATTGATATTTCTCATTTAAAAAAACTAATATGTTTTAATGATAGGATCCTTATTCTTTTGGAATAATATGAATAGGTTAACAACCTATTAAATTCTGCAAATGATACGTTGGTTATTGGTGTCTTTGAAGTATAAATATTGGTGGTAGTTGAATTGTTAAATGAGCCTTTTGGATTATGAGCTACTGACTTTACTAGATCTTGTGGACATGGTGTATTAAGAGTTTTAAAAGGCCCTCTATAGTAGCAGACTGAAGCTATTAATCAATAATGTAAAGATTATTATTAGATGAAACAAGCAAATCATTTTATTGTATTTTACTTTTAAATCAAGTAAATATTACCCTGTACCAACTACCTTCCTAACTTTTGCCTGGACAGACCTACACTTGAAAAAGATGGATCATTGATAATATTAACTTGTTTTAGAATGTTAAAATGGGAGAGGATGTATATTTTAATGAGCTTGGTAGCAGTTTACATGCTCTTATCAGTTTCTCTGATAATTTCTGATTTCAGGGTGTCTGGGGAAAAGTTCCTCTGTGTTCTTTAGAATATAGTTTTTGATCATATACTTGTTGAATCATAACACTGTTGAGTTGGAAACAGTCTTAATGGTTACACAGCCTAACCTTCATTTTCCTGGAAAAGCAAAGTGAGGTTTATAGAGTTAAGTAGTCCATAGTCTGGCTACTAATTAGTGGCAAAATTGGAATCAAGTGCTTAAATGCTTGTCTCCAGATTACAGTACAGTATTCGTTTTATTATATCCTGTTGTTAAAATTAAAAAATCAGTAAGATACCCTTCTCAAATTTATACATGCAACAGCAGAGTTTATTTTTTTTTCTTTCCTTTTTAAAATAATGACTAACCACAGTCGATTAACCATACTTAATTGACTCTCCTTGAGGGGTTTTTAGTTTTGCCTTGTTTCTAGCATTGTACAGTGGTTACCTTTATGCATGTCTCCTGAGGCTTGGGTGAATGCTGTGTATCTGCCTGGAAATGGAATTGCTGGGCTTTAGATCAGTGTGCATTTTCAACTTTACTAGCTACTGCCACAGTATCCTTTAAACTTGTAACAATTTACATTCCTGCCAACATGAGTCATGGGCTTCTCATCCTTGCCTTCACTTGGAATTTTCAAATTGACATTGTCAGATTTTTCAAATTTTGATGTACTTATTTCAAAAAGATTTTATTTAACTTGTTTTAATTTACATTAATTAACTATTTTCACTGTTTAAGTGTTTTGACAAATATCTAGAGCTTTATAATACCAAAATCAAAACATGTGACTGTCCTGTCACCTAATTTCCCTTTTATAGCTTTTATATGTGGTCTATTTTCCCATGTTCCTTGGCAGCAGATGATCAGTGATCTTTCCGTATAGTTTGTCTTTTCTAAAATATATTGGAAATGGACTTATACTGTATGCCTTTTGAGTCTGGTTTCTTACATCTAGCATAATATATTTAAGATTTTCTGTATAATTGGGGTGTTCATCCATGTTTAGTGAGCTAGCAGTTCCATCTGTTTTAATGTTGAATGCAGTATTTCATTGTGTGGATTGATCACTGTTTATTTAATCCATTGACCAGTTAATGGATTTCTGAGTTCTCAGGTTTTTTGGGTGGCTGTGAATAAAACTACTATAAATTTTTGCCTCTCAGTCTTCATTTCTCTCAGGTGAGCACTTACAGGTGGAATTGTATGTTACTTGTAAGTGTATGATTAATTTTACCTTTTTTTAAAAAAAAGTGTCTGTGGTAGACAGAATGGCCACAGAGATGTCCTGATCCTTGGGACGTATGACTAAATAAGGTTACATGACAACGGTGAATTAAAATTAAAGCATCTGGAATTAAAATTGCTTACCAACTGACTTTAATAGGAATATTATCCTGGATTATCCAGGTGAGCTTAATGTCTTTAAAAGGAAATGAGAGAGGCAAAACAGTCAGAAAAAAAGATGTAACAAAGGAAATGGGGCCAGAGAAATGCAGAATTTCTGGGTTTGACAATAAAGTGGGGATGATTGTATGACAGTGTTCCAGTTTATGTTCTCATCAATGCTTGATACAGTCAATCTTCTCTAAATTTTAGTAATTCTGATAGGTATGTAATAATAGATCATTGGGGTTTTTAAATCTGCATTTCTCCCATGATTAATGATGTTGAGTGCTTTTTGTGTACTTGTTTACCATTTGTATATCTTATTTGGTGAGTAGCTAAATATTTTGGCTATTTAAAAGCTGGGCTTCCTTTTGTTGAATTATAAGAATTTCTTTATAGTCCTTTGCCAGATACATGATTCACAAAGATTTCCTCTATGGTTGTCTTTTCCTTACTCTTAATTGTGTATTTTGAGGAACACATTTTAAAATTCTGATGGTCCAAACCAGATTTGTTAAGCCTCTCACTTTAATATATCAGAGAACTCTTTGCCTGACTCAAGGTCACAGAGATTTTCTCCTGTTTTGTATGGCAAATTGAGCTAATCAGGCTTTTTACACCATTAGTCTCTTTGCCCATCACCTGCAACCTTGGTTGAGTTAATGTAGAAGGTGCTTGGGAATGTGGGTGCAGGACACAGGTGCCTGGTTGTGGATACCTGGGGTATGGGTACAGACATGCAGAAGTGCACACTTGGGACTAGAGGCCAGAGATACAGGGCAGTGTCACTCAGACAGATGTAGGCTACAAGATGAGCAATGTGACTGCAGAAGAGGCAAGACCATGAGGTGATTTGAGAGGAATGCCAGAAAGAGCCTAGAGAAATAGTGTAAAGATTTGTTGGGAGCTGAGAGGCTTGGTTGCCTGCTTGCCAGTCTCCCTGAATGTTGTGCCTGTGTACCTGGTTCCTTGACAGAGCATTAAATCATGAAAAATTCATCAAAGACTCTGGGACTCTCCTTTACCCTGGCCTATGCTTGCTGGCATAACAGTTTTCTTCACTTGTTTTATGTTTTACATTTAGACTTATATTCCATTTTGAGTTAATTTTTTGTCATAAGAAAGGTGTGAGTTGAGTTTCATTTATTTGTCCAGTTGTTCCAGGACCATTTGTTGAAAAGACCATTTTTTAATTGATATATTGATAATTTTTTATTATAATAGTTTACTTTTACATCATTTTGTGCCTTTTTCCATCTCAGTTGTAATTCCTGTGAACTTCCCATCACTAATTCATCCGTGTGCCATCACCATAGTCCCGTGCACTCCCCCCACTATTTTTGATCCCATTCCCCACTCCACCCCGTAAAATGTCTCTTATATATAGTTGTTCGTTATTATTATTTTCCTCTTTATGCTCCTGCTGTGAGTGAAACCATCCAGTATTTTTCTTTTTCTTTCTGGCTTATTTCTCTAAGCATGATCCCTTCCAGCTCCATCTATGTTGCTGCAAAAGGCATGTGTTTATTAGACTATTCTTTATCCATTGAACTGTCTTTGTCTCTTGGTCAAAACCATTTGACTACAGTTGTGTGGGCTTATTTCTAGGTTCTAGTATTGATCTAGATGCCTATCTTTTGCTTATTACACTCGTGATTACTGTTGTGCAGCTATCCCAGGCCCAGTAGGTTCACCATTGGTTCTAACAGCATAAGAGAACTTCAACTGTTATTAGTGCACTGAACTAGGTACTCTGCGAGGATTTGCTTTCACTTAAAGACTACCCGCATAATTTTTGTATAATCTTTGGAATGTAAATGAAACTGCTGAAAGTTGTTTTTCTTCTTTTTGGTTTCTTTCAAGACAGAGCTGAATTTGAGACTTTCAGCTTCCCTTTCCCCTCTGAAAAAGTCTATATCTCTTCACAGATCATAAGCAGAGATGCTCTCTAGGTGGTTATTGGAGTAACCTTACCCTAATAGCAGTTAGTTGCAGAATTGGGGTTTAGATTGCAATTCCCAAATTCATAATTATTCATTTATTTTCCAGAAAACTATTGTCCGATTGCTAGCTCTGTTGTTACTGGCTTCTGGACTCCTGAAATCTAGTTTTTTTTTTTCCATTTCCCCCCTAAAATGAAACAGAAACTGTGCCAAAATAAAATTTTATTAAGAAAAGGTTTTGTTCAAGTACAGTTGAAGCTTAGAATACAGATGCATTATACTTAATGTGTAAGAAGGATTTGCTAGTTTTAAGCAGACTTAACATGTTGTTGACAAGGACCCTCCCTGGTGGAGCAAGGGGTTAAAGCGCAGCACTATGAAGCTATCTGC
>NW_004567114.1:26436911-26478616 GCF_000260355.1 Condylura cristata | reverse complement strand
GGATTTGCTAGTTTTAAGCAGACTTAACATGTTGTTGACAAGGACCCTCCCTGGTGGAGCAAGGGGTTAAAGCGCAGCACTATGAAGCTATCTGCAACCACAGCAGCATGAGTTTTATCACCGGGGAGGGGGTGACCCACATGGCGCAGCAGACCTCTCCTATCTCACCCACTGCTCCCCTCAGCAGTGTATTTCAATCAGCCTGCCTGTTCTGCTTCCCACTCTGTTTCTGGTGAATCCTCTTACCCCCTGCAACTCTGGCCTGTACCCCAGGTCTTGTATGCATACATAAATAAATCTCTTAAAATTTTTCATTAAAAAATAAAATTTATTTTACATTAACTATATCCTCTGTGTATGACACTGTGTATAAAGAATTGGTTTTTCTTTGTCCTACAAGTAATTACCTATTTTTGCATAGAGTTGTCTCTGTCAGATTTTCTAACTAGTTCATACAGAAAGTTGTAGATAAATATTTAATATTTTAATGTGAAGGCTTTGAGCAGGATACATAGGAATATTTTTAAAAGACACTTAGCTTCTAGTGCCTCCCTGAGAAAACAGGGGTTAGTCTCAGCACAGTGAAGTGATGGCCAGCACTATCACACTATCACCAATGAGGCCTGAGTTTGCTCCCAGTCAGGGAGCTGACCCACATGGCACAGCTGTCTCCTGTCTCAACTGCTGCTCCCCTCAGCAGTATATTTCAGTATCCCCACTCTGTCCCTGGTGGGTTCTCTCATGCCTGCACCTCTAGTCTGTACCTCAGTTCTTCTATGTAATAATAAATTAAAATCTTTTAAAAAAAAATCAAACACTTTCCCTTCAGGAAAAAAGGTTTAGGTTTTGAGGAACTAGGGAAGGTAAATATGTTGATGAAACTAATGAAAATCAGGGTTATTTTAGAAAAATTTATTAGGCAGATTCAAGTTGGTGCCCTCTCTATTCATAAGAGTCTACTAAAGATTGAGTGACCTTCTTGGGGCCTGTACTAGTGAAATGTATGCCCTGCTTTTTAGCGTGCTTTTAATTGACTTCAGCTCAAAATGACCCTTATGTCATAGTGTTTGGGGGGTGGTGTGTGTGTGTGGCATATTCTGATAGCCTTCAGAGCCTTGAGGAATAATTGAAATGGTACATCAAGAATGATTGGCATAGTGCCCGGCATATATTAAACACTCTATAAATGTTAATATAAGTAGATAGAATACACACTTGGTTTGTGACATTCATATGGAATAGCAATAAACTGCATCACATCTTAGTAAATATATTTTGAATAGATTGTGTGATTATTGATAATTTGATTAATCTCACAGAAATTGTGCAAGTGGTGGTCATAGGTGGTTAGTAATGAATAACTGGAATTGTATGTTAAGGTCAACTTTTTTTTCATTTGGAAATGATAGTGAATGTCAGTGGATGTAAATAATTTGTTGTCCTACTTATAAACAACTTATATATGTAGCTAGATCAAGCTGTACTCACCTTTATGTTTCTCTTTTTACTATAGGTGTTTTGCATGAAATCATTTTTCACTACATGTCTTAAAATCAACAACATAATTTGCAGTGTTTCATTATGGTAATTAAACTCATAAGATGAAGCATTTTTAAATTTTATAAATGTTGATGTTTATATTAATATTTTTGTTTAATCCCCCCACCCCAATTTGTGTAATGGACATCTTTAATATGTTTTTGGAGCTTATATTCCTTTCCATTTATATAGTTTCCCAGGATGCTTTCCTCTACAGGTATCTCCTGTCATATTTGTGCAGTTGGAGTGTAACACTTATTAGACAGCATTGCAATTGTATAGGGATTTTGTTTCTCTACTTATCTGATTGCCATACTATATTTTAGTTGTTTTTAGCCATCTTTTCCTTGGCAGTAATTATCCAAGTTTTCGTACCAAGGGTCACCTATGTTGTTGAATGAAAGTGTAGTTTAGTACTATAGGATGTGTTGTACAGTAAACTTCAAGGTTGAGCTTCTGTTTTCATTTATTGTTGCATAGTATTCCCCTTACATTTTCCTGCCCACTAAGACTTATCTGGTTAGAACATTGCTCTTGCCCTCTACAGTACTAAAAGTTCAGTGGGTTCTAAACTTGATGACATTTGTATCCTCATCAGTCTCTTTTCAGAATCTTTTTTTCCCTGGTGATGTAACACTAGTCTAGCACTGAAAATACTCTTATTGTCCTGCTTTGGTCTAATTTATAGATAGTAGTAGATATAAATAATATTAGTTTTATATAGTGTTCTTGTTCTGGTAACACTGAAATGGGTATTTGGCATTTCTTAGGCAAGCTGTTTTCTTTTTCTTTTCAATGGCCAGTTTTTAAATTGTATGCTAAGAAGCCATGTAGGTAGAGGTAATTATCAATTTTCTGACCTCTGGAGTATTTTTTTTCCTAGTTAGCTGTAAAACACTTGAGGTCATAAGCTGAAATCTCATATGATACATTTTTAGAGACATGAAACTTTGACACAAGTGCTTCAGGGAAAGTAATTGTTTAAAAGCTTAACATCCCAGATTAAAGATAATGGAGAAAATCTATATGGAGTACACAAAGAGTAGGCATCTATGGATGAGAATATGAGTTTTCATAGCTAGAATTCTTTAAGAGTATCATTGTAAATTATTAATTTTTTGCCCTTTAACAAAAAGCTACCTGTTTATTCACCAGCAAAATGGGTTTATTTGAAAATAACAGTAAGACAATTTGGAAAGTGCAGTTTTACAGTGAAGCCTGTGTATCCTTTTATTAAACAAAAGCCTGGACCAACTTATGTAGATATTAGAGGGTCTTTTGGAACCAAAGAGTTCCTTGGTGAAAACTGGGAGTTTGATGTGTGGGTGGTGGTTTATTCAGTCATAGCATCTCTCATTGGCTAAAATGTTGCTTGGCAGAGAGCACACATTTATTTCCACTGGGCTTGGAAGAGCAACATCTCTTCCCACAGGAAATGCTAGACTTGGAGGGTTTTATAGTTCAGTTTGTGTGTGAGACTTCATTTAATAAGTTTTGTTGATTTTCATAAGATGATGAAAGAACCAATCCATTCCAAGTTATAAACCTGACTGCATTTTAAAGTTTGGCTTGACCTTTTGGAATTTTAGTGATTTAACTAAAATATATGTAGTAAAGACAGTTGCAGTAGAGACATAGATTATGTGGTCTAGAAGGGTAGGGTGTGGATAGGAACATACAGAATTAAGGTAGGTTTCAAAAGACACTTAGTGGAAGGGAAAATTTTTAACAGATGTAGTTTTGTTTTGTTTTGTTTTTAAAGTATTTCTATCCCTACCCTTAGCATAAGAAAGAAGCAGTAACTGTATCAAAGTCTAGGAGGAGAAAAATTGCAGAGCTTATACTGGAAATGGCCAGTTGTTTGATACAGAAGATAAAGAGAAATAAAGTGGAAAAAAGTATTCAAGCGCATAGGACAAATAAGGGGTGGGGGATCATGTGAATATCAGATTAAGGAATTTGTACTGTGTTACACAGAAAGGTTGTTTCAGTGCCCTGGATTCACACAGACTTCACTTTGAGGCCCTGCTATGAATATCTTTGCTAAACTAAGTTACCAAATTGAACATGATTGTAAGGGTTAAATGAAATAATGAGGCTGCTTAACTCAATGAATGAATGGTACATAGTAGGCTCTTAGTAATTAATAGCAGCGAATGGGAAAGGCAGTAAAAACTTTTGAAAAGATACTCATAATAATAGGTGTACTTCAGGAAAATAAATCTGGGAGTAATGTGTAAAAAATTATTGAAAGACTAATTTGGCAAGACAATCAGGACATTCATAAAAGAACCCACACAAGAAATAATGTGTATATGACTGAAGTGTAAGAAGGGAGAAACTGGGGTTATATATGAAATCATAAAGGGAGAATTGATGAGTTAGTATAATTAGTTATAAACATGTAAGAATATCACAGTTATGATTTTCAATATTTAAATTTCACCTGAGGGATTGGTACTTATGTGACAGAAACTAGTTGATTGTATTTTTATGGTTTTTACTTTCAAACTGTAAATTGTTATTTTATTATTAAAAATAATTTGTTAAGGTAGGACATGTGCTCACTTTTGCAGTGTATACTGAAATTGGAGCCATACAGAATAATGACATCTTTATTCTGTAAAGAAACCAAAATGTTACCTTAGTTTCACTTTTTATTTTTATTTTTTATTTATTTATTTTTTTAAAAGATTTATTTATTTGTGCATACAGAACTGGGGTACAGGCCAGGGGCTCAGGGGAGATGAGAGGCTTCACCGGAGACAGAGTGGGGAACAGAACAGGCAGATCGAGGAAGTACACTTCTGAGGGGAGCAGCGGGCAGGCCAGGAGAGGTCTGACACGCCACATGGTCACCTCCGGGGCAGGCGGGAATCGAACTCATGCGGAAGTGGCTTTAGCTTCTCAGTGCTGTGCTTTAACCCGCTGCGCCACCAGGGAGGGCCTCACTTTTTAAATTAGTACTAAAATATATATGATTTCCTACTCTTCCTCCACTTGACTAACTTTGCTAAATGAATATTTAGAAATTAAACAATAGTTGCTGTGGTATCTCAGTGTGGTGTTGTATCAGGCTTGTAGTATACTAACATAGGAACAAATTAAGTTGTATTAAAATTTGTTTTATGAAAAAATCAATTTCAATAATATTTTGAAAATGTTATAAATTACTTTTTGTCCTAATGTCTTATTCAAAAACTTTACTAACATTTGTATGCATTTGATTTTTTATTACAAAATTGTTGAAGGTGATAAAGGGGCAGTCCAAGTAGCAAACTATTTGATATCTTTGATACTGTTTGGCTTTTCACCAGTTCCTGTCTTGAGTGTGTGGTCTTAAATATCTCAGACCTTCAGCTTTGTGTTTGATACAAGCAAATAGAGAACTTTCCTACTGGTTTAATAATTTTGTGTGTGTGTGTGTATACACACACATATATAGTGAGCTTAATTACCTAGTTAAAAATTTCAGTGGAGTTATCTTGTTCCCCCACATCATTGTTATGTTGCATGATACCACTATAACAGTATTACCCAGATTAAAAGAATATGGTAAATGATAATTCAGCCTGCATTCTCAGAGTCCCTGGGAATAAATATTTAAGGTCAAAGTTAAAGTTTAGGTGTTATGAAGCAAGAAGAAGCTATTAAGTATTTGAATCTACAAATGTGTTATTTGTAGAATTTCATTGTTTAAAAAATAACTTCAATGGATATGTGAAGGAAAATCATAGGAAGGTATTTTTTCAGAAAATTGATTTAAGAGTTAATCTTTAATACCAATAGAAGCTTTTCTTTTTCTTTTAGTACTGGATGGGAGTAGAAGTTAGGCAAGAATTAAGAGGTTAGTCTAAAGTCAGACACACTTACTGGTGAATCTTGGCCCTGCCATTTAGATTTATGATCTTGGGAAGTACCTAGCCTCTTCATATGTGTAAATTGATACTAACTTTGGGGAGTTGGAAGGATTGAATAAATAGATGTGAAATTCTTGGCATTCTGCTTGCAGGTAGTGCTGTTGTTTTATTTCTACTGTTAGTTAGCTACTATCCCTATCACTGCTTATTCAAATCATTTTAATAATAGTTCTTTTTTTGTCTGCTGTAAAATACCATACTAAGATGGTGCAAGGATTCTAATGACATTATGTACCTGGAGCCATATACTCAAAAGTACCTGTTACAGCTCTTGAATGTTTATTTTGAGGTGCCTTTTGGGCAAAATAGTCTCCTCTTTTAACCTGTCTTCTCATTTGTCATTGGAGATACAATATTTTTAGAAGATTGTGTAAAATTTATTATTAAGTACACAGCACAATGTTCAGCATATAGTCAGTAAATAATTTTAGCTATGACCGTTAAATGTTTTGCCTATACTGGGGCCTCCCCGGTGTTGTAGGAGTTAAAAATCTCAGTGCCATCAAGCTATAGGCAGCCATTGTGGCATGAATTTTGATCCCAGGCCAGCGAATTAATCCACTGGCACAGCAGACCTCTCCTGTCTTCAGCAGACCTCTGCTGTCTTGCCTTCTGCTCCCTTCAGCTGTGTATTTCTGGAGATCTTCCTCTTTTGCTCTCACTCTGTGTCTGATGGATGAATCGTTTTACCCCCAGCACCTCTGACCTAGACCCTGGTTCTTATATGCATAAGTAAACAAATAAATCTTTTTCTTAAAAAAATGTTTTGCTCAGTGATGGGAAATCCACAGGGATTACAATTGAGATGGAAAAAAAAAAGTACAAAATGATGTAAAAATAAACTATTATATTTATTAAAAAAATGTTTTGCCTTTACAGTTGTTTAGTCTTGATTGGGCCACACTTAATATAACTATTCATTTATAGGTGTGTTTTGTCTCTTTAGCCAGATATTTAAGCTTTGATGATAAGAACATATTACGTGTTGGAATACATTACTAAAATTGTATTTGCTTTCCTACCAAGTCCCTATAATCAACACAGTTTATTTGGCAGTAGTTTTTATTGTTTACTCTGTTGCTGTTGTGTTGGTGATCATTACCTTAATAAATTTCTGGGCTTATTGATCTCTGCCATTAAGTATTTGTATAACCTGGCCAAGTCACTTAAATTTTCTGAACCTTTGTCATTTGAAAAATGACAGGATTTCATCATATTGAAGTTTGCTTTATTTAAATATTTAAATCAGCAAGACATTTCCCTCCACTTAATTCTTAAGATTAAAGGATTTAAAGATTAGAACCTTTATATTCTCATTCACTGTAGGCAACTTTTGAAAACCTTATCTAAATGAAAAACACTGGAATAGATGTTATTTAAGGATATCTTAGTCTTGATGTGTATTAGTTATTTGAAAATCTAGATACTTGAAAATGAGTTGAAACACAGTAAGCAAAGATGCCTGTTAAGGTTAAGAAGGAAACAACTACTTAAAATTTCATTTTGAGGGCCCTCCCTGGTGGCGCAGTGGGTTAAAGCACAGCACTCAGAAGCTAAAGCCACTTCAGCATAAGTTCAATCTCTAGCTCCGGAGGTGACCCACATGGCACAGCAGACCTCTCCTGACCAGCCATCTGCTCCCCTCAGCATTGTACTTTGTCAGTCAGCCTGTTCTGCTCCCCACTCTGTCTCTGGTGAATCCTCTCACCACCCCTGCAACTCTGGCCTGTACCCAACTATATGTATAAGTAAATCTTTAATATCTCCAACCATTGTCAAAATTCTCCCTGGAGAGGTGGGTGGAAGGCAAAAATCACCATTGCTTGAGAACCACTGGATTCCAACAGTGATTGAGAAGAGTCAAGGTGATATTTGGAAATAAATCTTTGATCAGCTTTTGTAAATCAATATTTTAGTGTGTATATATATATATGTTTAGCAAATTATAAGTGTGGTATTTTTCTAGCTATTTTTTCCATTTTGTCATATTTGTGTCTCAAGGCAATTGTATGGCTTCTTACCGGGTGAGAATAGAAAATCTTAACAAGCTGAATTTCCTAAAGATGTATTTGATGTTCAGTTTTTGTAAGGAATGTTCAAAGGTGTTAAATTTCTAAACATTTACATCTGAGAAAAATGCATATTCTAATTAATGCAGTTGTCTTATTGGTATCTAATTGAATTGAACATCAGGATTCATGCTCTTTTTCTGTCTTTGAGAGTAGAAGATTAATGTGACGTAAAGTGAGAATATATTTTATTTCTATTCTGTTTGAACTTTTTTTGAAGAATTTTTTCAGTTAGGGGAATTTTACTGTCCTTTACAAATTTACCTGGCACTGTACTTGCAAAATACTCAGTCTTAAAGCCATGAGGATTAACAGTGGTTTCTGTGAAATGAAATTAGCTGCGTAAATAAAGGTACTTCTATCTGAAACCTAAACCTTAAACTAGGTAGAATTTTAAAATGTTCTGTAGTCCCATTGGAATGTTCCATTCAAAAGTAAACAGATCTCACATGACCTGAGTGGCAGTGTCTCACCTGAGCTCAGCCTGAGGGATGGTGCCTCCCAGGAGCAGCCCACATCATTTAGTGGTGAAGTCTCTTGGAGTTCACCTATCATTGAGGAACAAGGCACAGTCTTGGCTGCTGAGATCATACTGCCTTCTTTGAATCCTCTTCCTTTTGTTTTGCGGGAGAATGGAATGAGGAGGTTGCTTGTGTATGAAACTAGGAAGTGTGCTGGAAGCCTACAGAGACTAGATAGTCAAAGTGATCAAAAGCAACTACATTGCATTGTTTATAAAAAGCTACATGAGAAACTTCAGTCTTCAGTGAGTAATTGGACATGAGGATTAAATGTCTCAGAAAGCATTTCCTAGCAGCAAGGTATACAGTGGATTGTAGCAGAGATTGGGCAATAGAATTATTCAAGAGAGGGTAATTAGAAAGCATCTAAGTGTTTAAAGCATTTGGCCAGGAGTGGATTCCATCTCAGTAACTCTCCTTGATCATCCATTAGTGCCACTCCTTTTCTGTTCAAGTTTTATATTTTTAAGCTCCACTTCTAATCCTGGTTTTCTTGCCATTTCCCCCACCTCTGCAGTGACTTCCTCCTCTGAGATCTTGTGTCCCTCATCATAATAAGGGATTGAGTCTACTTCCTCCAAACACCTTTTAACACTGTGACCTCATCCCATGAATCCTGCATTTTCTCTCTTTATGGCACCTAGATTGGTGAATGCTTTCCAATTAACTTTGTCCAGATCTGTCAGAGGAATCACTGGCTCTGGCATGTATTTCTTAAATAATATTTGATCCATAAGCTGCAGAAGGGATGTCGTGACAGCAGCATGAAAGCATTCATCTTGTACATCTCCATCAGAACTCTGGGTGTCCAGTTGCTTGTCAGTGAGAGGTGATATTTTGAAAGGAACCTCTTTCTCTGAGCAGTAGGTCTGAACAGTGGGTTTAAAATATTCAGTAGACCATGCGGGGAACAGAAAAATAAAGTAAACCCAGGATATTTTCACTTCATTTTCTTAACTTAAGGGAATTAATACATCAACACTACAGATATGTTTAATGGCTTTATTTATTTTTTAAAGATTTATTTATTTATTCATACAGACCTGAGGTACAGGCTAGAGGTGCAGGGGTGGTGAAAGTTCTTCACCAGAGACAGAGAGGGGAGCAGAACAGGCAGACTGATGAGGTACACTGCTGAGGGGAGCAGCGGGCAGGTCAGGAGAGGTCTGCCCAGCCATGTGGGTCACCTCCAGAGCGGGGGATAGAACTCGCACTGAGGCAGCCACTGCCAGCTTGCAGTATTGCATCCTAACCCGTTGTGCCACCAGGGAGGCCCCTGTTTAATAGCTTTAAAAATTATTTTACATAGTTCAGTACCTACTGAATTAAGCAATTTCAGTTTACTTCACATAGATGGTGATTTTGTATTTTAAAAATAGTATTTTTAGTTCTCCGTAAAGAATAATTTTTAGATGTTTGCAAATCTCTGAAAAATACATAGTTTTGTTTTGTCCTTTTTTTTTTTTTTACTGAATAGTCATTTCTGAGTTAGTATCTTGTGTCACTGACTCAAGTATATTTCACTTTTGACTTGCATTTGCTTAATTTCAGTTATAGCTAAGTTGCTTCTGTGAAATGTGTGGACCATTCGTTGTTGGAAACTAAAACTTATGTGGGCATTGAGCTTAACATTTATTGAGTAAATAGTTTTTTTGTTGTTGATATCAGTATATGACTTCTTTATGGAACACAGTGTTTTTTTTTTTTTTTAAAGAAGCTGTATTTGTTGAGATATAATTTGTCTAATAAAATACAGCTTTAAGTATATAATTTGAGAATTTTGTTCTTTTAAAATAAGCTCTGGACACTCCCTGGTGGCGCAGTGAGTGGGTTGGAACACTGCATTGCAAAGCTAAGCCAAGACGTGGCTGCTTCTCTGCAAGTTCAATCCCCACCCTGGAGGTGACCCACATGGCGTGGCAGACCTCTTCTGTCTCACCCACTGCTCCCCTCAGCAGTGTACTTTTTGTCCCTCTGTCCTGCTCCCCATTGTTTCTGGTGAGTCCTCTTGCCACCCCTGCAGCTCTGGCCTGTACTCCATTTCTGTAGGCATAAATAAATAAAATCCTTAAAAGTAAATAAGCTCAATAGCTTTATCAAAATTCACTAATTTTGAGTGTTCAATTTGATGAGTTTCAAAGTGACTTTTTTGAAATAATTTACATTCTATAAAGTTTACATCTTGCACATAACTGCTTGAGTTTCAGTATATTTTTATCATGTGTAGACATCACCCAACAAAATTCCGTTTGTCCTTATGTTTCCAGTATCTTCACCCCAACTCTAGGAAACCACCATACTGCCTTCTCTAACAGCTCTTCTTTTGCCTTTTCTAGGAATTTCATATAAATAAAGATCATACAACATGTAGTTTTTTTATGGCATAATTTTTGAGGCTTCCATGTTGTTATATGTATCAGTACATTTATTTTTAATAGTATTTCCAATGCTATTTGGATTGTATCCAATTTTAAGCTATTCTTTTTTGTGAATATTCAATTCAAATCTGTGATTTTTTTTTTTTTCCCAAGTAAAAATTTTTAGTTCTCAGGTGTGGAATTACTGGGTTATATGGTCAGTGTATGATTAGTTTTTTTTTTTTTTTAAACTGTCAGATCAATTCTAAATTCTTACCAGCATTGTTTAAGTGTTTGTTTTTCTACATTCTTTCTAGTGCTTAGTATTGTTAGTCTTTTTAACTTTAGCTCATTTATTGTGTTTGTTATAATATTTAATTTTTTAAAAATATTCTTTTATTGTAAGATTTTTATTTATTTAATATAGAAGGACTGGGGTATAGGCAGAGGTATGAGGGAGTGGAGAATGGGGGTGAGAGGATTCATCAGAGACAGAGTAGGGAGCAGAACAGGCGGACCTACTGAAATCCACTGCTGAGGGAACAGTGGATGAGGCTGTAGAGGTCTGCTGTACCATGTGGGTTACCTCGCTGGCCCGGGACAAAGTCAGGCCCTCTCAGTGGGCTGGTTGGTAACACTGAGACAGTCCCTGGGCCACCAGGGAGGCCTAATATTTTGTTGTGTTTTTAAATAGCCATTACCATGCAGTTCACCCATTTCCATAGTATAAGTCAGTGGCTTTTTAATGTATTCATAGTTTTCCAGTCTTCATCACAATTTAAGTACATTTTCATAATTTCCCCAAAGAAATCTACATTCCTTAGCCATAATTCCCCCATTTCCTCATCTCTAGCACTTGACAGCTAATTATTGATCAACTTTCTGTATCTATAGATTTGCCTCTTCTGGAAATTTCATTAATGAGATCAGTGATTGGCTATTACTCCTGTTACAAAGGTTTGTCCATATTTAGCATATATCACTATTTTTATTGCCTTACATTTCATTATGGATATATAACACTTTATATAGCCATCAGTTGATCGATATTTGGATTTTTGGATTTTGTCTGCTTTTTGATTACTATGAATAATGCTGATGTGAACTTTTTTGTGCAGATTTTTTTGGTAGACTTATCTTTGCATTTCTCTTGGGTATTTACCTGGACATGGAATTACTAAGGCATATGAGTAATTCCATGTTTGGTCTATTGAGGAAATTTCCAGACTGTTTCCAGTGACTGTATCCGTTATATTACCAACAGCAACCTGTGAGGATTCCAGTTTCTCCTCACTTCTTTAATACTTATAATTTGAGTTCTATACCAGGATGTGACCTCCATTAGGGCAGGATCCTCTTCTGTCTTGCTTTTCAACATAACATTAGTATTTCCTTTTTATTAACTCTGGTTTCTGTCTGTCAAATTATTTGGGGATCTTTATGCTACAGGGGCTTTTCCTTTTTAAAAAGCTTTTGAACCAGTTTGAATGTTTATTCTTATCACTGATTTCAGTTAATTTATATTGATTGTAATTGGTTTCCTTTAGAAATTAAGTTGGGGGTGCATTTTTATGACTGCATACTAAGAAATTCTACCCTTTTGCAAAGAAAACTGGATTTCATATTGAATTAACCTTTCTCCACCTCATTCCCCTCACCAATAAAAAGACACTGCAGACCTCTATACTTGATTAATTCTCTCTTTCTTTTTTACAGAGTAAGAAAGTTAGCTTGGATTCTATGAAAAACCAGGGAAGAAAAACTAAGAGGCTAATAGACAAGGTCTTTCCAATTTGCATAATGTAAGTTCTTTTCACTATTCTTGGCCTAAATCTTGTGTTAGCTGACAATGCTGTTTCTAGGGAAACAAATAGTCCGACTTCTTAGAATGTCACAGGAATGCTGATCACTTGAAATGAGTTTCCCAGCTGCTAGTCAAAGGGCATTACTAGTGGGAGAAGGAGAGGAAGGATGAATTGGGAAAAAAAGAGCGTTTTGGACACTAGTGTAGATTGACATGTGTATACAAAACTTGAAGTGGATGTTTTCCATTTCTTGCTGTCTAACAACTAGCATACCGATTATGTAAGAAATTGTCTTCCTGCTAAGCTGTCATTGATCTCCAACTTTCACATGAATCATCCTGTTTTTTGGTGGAGTTTTTGGTGGGCTTGTGTCCCTCAATCTATTTCAGGCCCCTCAGTCTCCATCACCTGTATTTACTGAAACTTAACATAACTTCTTTTTTGCCATTCTTCTGTAGCCATTTCACATATGCAAAGTCCTTTTTCTCTTATTAGTTTGAAGTTAGTTAGCATTGAAACAGTTGAGTCCTGATAATCTAAAAATTCATTTTCTTGTTTTATGTAGTGTATATGAAGAGTTTTGATTTATTTTTTGGTTTTGTGAGAATTACAAACTGGAATTCTAATGAGGAAATGTGAACCTTAGAGGCATCTAAATATATTTATAATGAGAGGATTGAGAAGGTAGGAATAATCTGAGAAGTAAATTGTAATTCCTTTGAACTGGATTTTTCACTATTGTGTATTGACTACATTTTTTCTTTTCACTGTTCATGAGTTTCCTTTTTTAAAATTTTTGTCATCTTAATGCTGAAAGTGTAGGATATAAAATTATGTTTCTTTGACTTTGGAAGAACTTAAGAGTTTCCATAAGTTAATTTATGACATAGTCTTGAAGTATTGTGTAGTGAGATTGTTAACACAATCTTAACACAAATAACATGGAAAGATTTCTTGAAGGAATAGAAACTTTGCACACATTGGACACACTCGTTTCGCCCTCTGTGTCATTTCTCTATGACATTTTGGGTGACAGATTAATAGACTAGGGCTCTGTCTCTATAATTCTAGTACCTAGCCGAGCAAATATCCAAATAGATACAGGTCCAAATCATCTCTCTTTTTCTAAATCAGTGATGGCTTTTACTGCCTTGAGAATTAAGTACTTATGTTTAAAACCTTTTGTAAATTGGACCCAATCAAACTTTCTAGCCATATAATCCACTAATTTTCTAATACAAACTGACTATTGTAGTTAAGCTGGCTCTGTTTGTGCTTTTCCCATACTTTTTATATATGATCTACTCCTTATTCTTTCATACTATTTTAAGGCAGCTTCAATCCTCATTCCTCATCTCTAAAACAGGTATGTGTGGACCTACTTCTAGAGAAGTAGTGAGGAATAAGAATGGGTGAATACCTGTAAAGTGTGTACAGTATTCTTTAGCACCTAAGAAAGTAATTGGTAAATGTAGTTGCTGTTACTACTATTTTTGCTGCTACCAGTATTTTTCTTTTGAAATATAGATGCCATGTTTTAATCTGTAATGTATACGTTTTTTGATATAAACTTTTTTCATTCTCTCTTAGTTCAAAATCCTGTTTTCTATAATTGATTTCAGACAAGTCTCATTGCTGCCTTTCAGTCAATCCTAAGGGCGTTCGACTAAGAGGTAGTTAGAGAAATAACCACTTCTACCAAAATGATACCAACGTGTATGTGATCTTGTCAGCCCCTGCTTAAGATTCTATAATTCTTACTACTTTCAGGATATAGATTAAATTCTTTAGATATTAAATCTTCTCAATCTGCTTTCCTTTCTACTTTTATCATTTGTCATATATAACATGCTCCCGTTATTCCATCCGTCCAGCTTTATTGAATTGCTTTGTAGTCTGAAAGTGCTTACATAATCATACTCTTTCTACCAGTTGGTCACATGATTCTCTCTGCCTAGAATAAATTCTTCTACTGGCTAATTTTCAGTTGTTCTTTGGCATGTAGTTCAAAATGTATCCTTATATTTTTGAGTGTTTCCTATGACTCAGTATTACAAACTACATTTTGGAGTCCATTTCTGTTATCTGTGAATTTATGATTTTCTAATTGTAATTGAACAAATATTTATTGTGTATTCCCTGTATGACATGTGCTAAGGAATGGGGATATTAAAAATAAGACAAAGACTACAGTCATGAAGTAAACTTGGACTCTAATATGGAGAGGCCAGTTAGGGAAGGATGTCATTTATTTTCTTTGCTGTCTCTTCTTGTATTTTGTGAACACTCCAAGTGAGATGACCAAAATGGAATTTTAAGCATAATAATACCAGTATGCAAAAATTTTATTTTTGCAGGTCCAGATAGACAGCATGATAATAGTTCAAACATGAGACCTCTGTCCCAGTAGTCTCTCAAGTTGTGCAACCCCCACAATGTAGTATAGTGAATGTGGACACAAAGTTAGAGTCAAGCTAAGGGTCTTAATTTCAGGTTGTAATGTTTTGCAAACTAGCATAAAAGTAAAAAATACTTTTATTGTTAGAGTTTATATTATTCAGAATTTTATTCCTTATTAAATCTGGTAAACATTTAAAGAAGGTGGAGAATTTTAATTTTCAAGAGCTTTGTACACTCCCATACTTTTAAAATTAAACATAACTGTAGGACCTTCTATAAAAGTTCTGTTTTTAATGAAAATATTAGCTAAATTTATATTGGGATATAATCTACACTTAAAACTTAAGAATTGCTTAACAATTCTAAAGCCCTCAGTTTAATGAAAAAGAAGGCAACCTAATGACAAATAAGATTATGTGTGCATACATATAAAAGTTATAAAAAGAGAAGATAAAATTTGGTTAGAAAACAAAGTCTACCAGAATTCCTGTGAAAATTCTGGTGGCTTATGTAGCTTGCATCTATTTTCCTGATTGATGATATAATGGTTTTCCTAGTAGTCCAGGTGGTTTGTGTATTAAGCTGTGACAAAGTGTTTGTTTGAGTGAAGAGTGACATTAAGAATATTATCTGAAACTCAGCTTTTGCTTAGTTGGCAGCCTTAGCCACTCTGTTTACCTAAGTGATGCTCAACTCGAGGTAGTACATTTATTATTATAAATATTTTTAAAGTCGTAAGCAAAGAAGACTAATTAGATGTAACGTGTGGGTTACTCATATAAACAGTTGGCCTATTTATGTCTGTGAAATGGCTTGATGAAAAGCCAGCATCATCCAGTAAAATATTTTTTTGTCTTAATATATGGTGAAAAAAATTTTAAGTAAGAGAATCAAATTAACATTTAAGATTTAATATAAATTTTTTATTTTTAAACTTTCATATATTACTGCATTTAAAACTCAGAACAATGCTGTAAAAAAAGTTTTCCAAATGAATCTGAGGACCATAGAAAGAAACTGTTTAGTGTTAAGTATAAAACTAGAGGAAGTGGCAGATCCAGAATTAAAATTAAGTTTTTTGGTCTCCAACTCCTATATATTTTTATTTGCTTTACAGTATGACATAAATTTTTTTTAGTGGTAAGTTACTACCATTTTCTCTGGATGAACCTCAAAAAGATTTAATTCTAATTCTTTTTTTAATGTGACCAATTAAAAAGACAAATAACCTATGTAATCTTTCTCACCTATTTTTAATCTGTAGACCTCTTATCTCTAATTAAAGTTTCTTTTCCAAAGTATTTTTAATCTGTAGACCTCTTACCTCTAATTAAAGTTTCTTTTCCTTTGGTTATCTTTTACTCTCATAAACTCCTGGGGAAAGTGAGTTGTCCTCCAGAATATTGCTTTATCTCAGGTGAGACACCAGCATGGCTTGCTGTATGCCCAATTCTAGTTTCTTTGGTGATAACTTTGAAGTTATTACAATCTCATGTGTATTAGGTGAATGTAAAGTTCACTTGTTGTGACTATTCTACAAAGATGATTAAAACATCTTTATGCCTTAAGCAACCCATTCTCTACTATTTAGTACCCAAAACTTTACTTTCCTACTTTGCTAAACTTTCTAAAGATCATTTTTCTCAGTTGTGAAATTAAACAGTATATTTCAAATGCTTCAACAAAAAGAGGCTTTTTGTGTGTGTACTGAAGTACTTTACTTTTCCAACCATTATCTCTAAAATGAAAATACTTTACATAGTAAAATAATGTTATATATTTAAAAGATACTTTTTATATTATGTAATTAGAAGTGGGTTATGTAAAATCTTTTATATTGTAATTCTCATACTTTTTTCCCCCATCTTTCCCTTAGATTTCCTTCATGGATACATTTTCATAGCATTATTATGTGATGTGAGAAGTTTTTTTTTTTTTTTGTTTTTGTTTTTGAAGTAACATGGATTTTATACTACAGAATCAAGAGATTGGCTTTATAGGAAAATTTGAGTTATAAAAAGTGGTCAGGTTCTTTTAGATAACCATGACAACATCCCATATGAATGGGCATGTTACTGAGGAATCAGACAGCGAAGTAAAAAATGTTGATCTTGCATCACCAGTGGAACATCAGAAGCACCGAGAGATGGCTGTTGACTGCCCTGGAGATTTGGGCACCAGGCTGATGCCAGTACGTCGAAGTGCACAGTTGGAGCGTATTCGGCAACAACAGGAAGACATGAGGCGTAGGCGAGAGGAAGAAGGGAAAAAGCAAGAACTTGACCTTAATTCTTCCATGAGACTTAAGAAATTAGCCCAAATTCCTCCAAAGACTGGAATAGATAACCCTATATTTGATACAGAAGAAGGAATTGTCTTAGAAAGTCCTCATTATGCTGTGAAAATATTAGGTGAGTAAACACAAGAGTAACAGAAAGTGGTTTGCTTTTTGTTTTTGTTGCCTTAGCATGAATGTATGTAGGGAGAAAGGAGGGATATGAGAACGCAAGCAAGAATTTGCATTTAGTTCAGGATCAATTCTTTTCTTAGAAAGGTCGTCATTCTTTGCTATTAACCACATAGAGCTGGTCTGTTCAGTTATTATAGCGTATTTTCACACATAATTTTGAATTAAAAATTCTACACTGTGGCCTAACATTTAAGAGGCTTAAAATTTACGTTTTGTTTGAATCTCAAGCTTTTGTACCAAAATTGAAAGGCAAGTTTTAATTTCTGATATCCTTAAAATTTGTGAAATAGTAATGTCAATATTTGTAGCTTGAAATCTATGGTTTTCTTTAACGACTGTCATTAGAAATTGATACACTTCATATGGCATCATACACATGAAGCATGACGCAAAATTCCATATTCTGTTTATTCCCACATTCCATTCTGTAGAGAAAATAAAAAGGTACAGACAAAAATAAGTCTTGTGACAAAATTGTTTTTTAGAGCCTTACAAATATACGAGACATTGATGTTGAATATATGTTGCGAAACTTAGATCAAACAAAAATCGAACCTATTTGATTTTTGAACTTATGCTCTCCCTTGCATGCATATAAGAGTGATCATTGAAATGTTCATAAATGGCAATATGAAAAGTTGACACTAGTTATAACATTATTAATGCCACTCAAAACTTCAGCTTTTGGATATACTCAGTTTTACATTTCCATTTTAAATTGAAGTGTAGTAGCTTTGTACCCAGCATTTTTTTTCCTGTTCATAATTTGCTAACACATCTAACAAACCAGAAATACTCCCTTAAAGTTGGATGTGTCTCCCCGCCTATATTTTGATTAATATACATGTACCAGAAGACAACTTCACACAGCCAGAAACAGAAACCTTGTTTTAAGTAAGGGAAGGATGGGGCAACTGGTGTTATTTCTTTGAGAGGTAGTCCAGTTTCCAAATGATCATCATCATTTATCTGTAAGTAGAAAAAATACTTTTTAAAAACTACAAAATGTGATTGGAAGATGCACACTTTAATCAGCTGGAGGAATTTTTAATGAAGATATTTATAAATTTGATAGGTATAACAATTAAAGTGCAGGGATGGCATTTATAGAAAATATTTGTATAAAATGAACTGGATTTTCTTATTAAAAGCAGTCAGAATCTGTAGGGAATAGGATCAAAAACAGTGGGGGGAGGGAAGTGCACTGGACTATGGTGATGGCACATGGGTGACTTGGTGATGAGAAACACACCATTGGGGATTACAATTGAGATGAAAAAAATGTACAAAATGATATAAAAGTAAACTATCTAAAAAAAAAAAAGCAGTCAGAATCTTACCGAAAATTAGAAAATAGTGATGCAGGAACTTAATTTCGTATAAATTATTGGAACTCTAAATTAGATTTTGATATATTAAGGAAGACAGTTCCTTATAGTTGACATAATTATTAAAACTTGCTTTACTACAAATGAAATGTTATGCATTTCTATTTTATTAGCAAAGCAAATGAAATCCTAAGAATAGAATGCAGATTTGAATATGATGATGTGGAATTAGAATCATTTTCACTAGTTTATAGATTTTACTGTTTGTTTATTCACAGATAAGTAGTTTGTACTAGAATTGTAGACAAGTAAATTTAATAGATGGTAAATGGGATAAAATAGGAAACCATCTATTTATATTATACACCTTGAGGAAACTAGGAAAGCCACATGCACCCACCAATCTATACACCACATAATAAGCTGGCTTGTGATTAATAAAATGTTTCTTGAAATTTGTGATTAGGGATTTTCTAATTTATATCAAATGCTAGTGGTGTTAAGGGGAAAAAGACGACCAGTGGGAAGAAAACTATATTGAAGAAAATATTTTCATGATATCAATAGTATGTTTCAGTCTATATTAGTGTCTACTCACTTTTTTTTTTTTTTTTTTTTTTGGTCAGATGTTTCTGACTCTTCAAACAATTAAATAGAGAGTATTCCTGTATTTGACGACGTACGTGAAATCTCTTCCATTTTTGTTTCTATATTACTTGACTTTATATGGACCATCGGCTGTACTAGAATTTTGCTGGATTGTGACTTTTTTTAAGATAAAATTTATTCTAGTGAACAAAATTCCATGCCAGTATACCTTGAGCTACTTTTTGAAAAGTTAATGAATTTATTGTTAAATGTATGCTCAACTGCTATGGATATTTCTAAACAAAGTTTAGTCCATTCTTTGAGGGAGGTTTTTATAACCACCCTGTAAATAAAATTATTAGATCTGTTGATGCTATGGTACTAGATTTAATGTTTAAAATGTTAGGAGCATTTGAAACTTTTTCTGATTTCTTCATATTGCTGAAATGAGAGTTAACCTAATCTTAAGTTAAACTGCATATAGTCTTGGTTAGATATACATAATCCCACTAAAAATATAATTAACTGCTATATCATTAAGTGTTTGACATAAAGACTTCATTTAACCTATTAAGTAACAATAAGGTTTACTTTTTTCCTTTTTAAAAAAGACTTGTGTCATTCCATCATATACTTAGGAATGAATGTAACTATTGCATATTGGAAAGTTCAGGGATGTTAGATGTTAGATGTTAGATGTTGAGTTAGATGTTAGATGTTAGATGTTGAGTTTGTTATTGATCTTAAGCAAGCAATTTTATGAGCATCAGTTTCAAAATTTTCTTGAGAGTCAAGTGAAAAAAATGTATGTAAGCATGTTCGAATGCAAAAAGGGTTTTGTAGTCTATGGCTCTGTTTATATAAAATTTAAAAAGAGGCAAAGTTATTATGGGTTTGAAATATATTTGGTTTTATTGAGAGTGATGGGTATGTAGTGGGGGACTGTGTAGGAAAAACTAACTTTTGAAAGAACCAAACATCATCTGACTTTTTAGTTCATTAAATTAATTTGTTAGTCTTGACCAATAGTTTAAAATTTCATTTTAAGAAATAACAACTTTATTTAGATGGTATGTAAATTAACATACCATAAAATTAATTTTTTTAGAGTTTGCAAATATTTAGTGTACTTAAAACACTAAATATTTGTGCACCCATCACCACTATATAATTTCAGAATGTTTACTTTACTCCAAAAAGAAACTCTGTACCCATTTGCAATCCCTTACTCTCATCACCCCAACCGAAAAACTGCAGTATACTTTTTGTTTGTTGATTTGCATATTTGGACATTTCATGTTAATAGAATCATATAATCTGTGTCCTTGTATGACTGCCTGCTTTTCACATAGCATAATGTCTTCATGGTTTATCCATGTCGTAGCACATTAACCAGTACTTTGTTCCTTTTTAGTATTGAATAATCTTCTACAGCATGTATATACTATATTTATCTAACAGCCCAGTGATTGATGAAACACTCTTTTTCCCCAGCCTGTTGTCTATTATGAATAGTGCTGTTGTGAACATTCACGTACAAGTTGCTATTTGAACACCTGTTTTCACCTTTGGAAGATGTATATATAGAAAACTGCTGGGTCATAGGATAATTCTGTGTGTAACTTATTAGAAACTGCCATTACCTCCACAATTTCTGCAGTTTGGAAAGGTTCTAGTTTCTCTGAATCCTCATTGTCATTATGTATCTTTTAGTTTTAGCCATCCTAGTAACTAGTGTTTTTTATTTAGAAATAGAGTAAATGAGAAAAATATTAAAGTATATTATATTGCTTCTAATTTTTCATAGATCTTTTATTTAAAATATATATTTATATACTGGGTTGAGAAATTTAAAAATACAACTTTTTTTTTTTTTTTAAAGATTTATCTATTTATGCCTACAGAACTGGGGTATATAGGCCAGAGGTGTGGTGGGTGAGAGGATTCACCAGAGACAGAGCGGGGAACAGAACAGGCAGATTGACAAAGTACACTGCTGAGGGGAGCATGGGGTGGATCAGAAGAGGTCTGCTGCACCATGTGGGTCAGTTCCTTGCCCGAGGATCGAACTCTTGCTGCAGTGGCTTCAGAGAGCTTCATAATGCAGTGCTTTAACCAGGGAGAGCCCAAAAAATAAATCTTTTTAATGACTTACCACCAAAAATTTAAGAAATACAATCTAGTCAAAACCACTTACTTGATAGAAAGACCCTGAGACTTGAGAGGGGTTGTCCAGTGACATGGGCATGCCTCTGAGATAATGCAAGTTCAGTTCCAGAGAACTACAGTAAAATGAGTATGACAATAAGACTAATCATGATGATATTTTTGGTTTCCCAGTGCATATAAATACTATATTTACTCTGAACTAGTAAGCGTACAATAGCATTATTTCTAGCAAAACGGTGTACATAACATAATTAAATGTGACACAGAGACATAAAATAAACTCATGATGTTGGGTTATGGCACCAATAGACTTTCAGTTTTTACACAAATAATTTATAATTGCACATTATCTGCAAAGTGCAAGAAAACGATATGCCTGTATAATCTAAGTAATAAATCATCAGGCCATAACTTACTACCCAGGCGTTCTGACTATATATTTGGGATTTTTTTGTCCCTCTCTTACCAAACTCCTTTATATTTTTTCCAGAGAAAAAGCTGAAGCTTTATACTTGACTGATTAACAGTCACTTCAGTAAGCTTTCCATTGTCTTAGTTTTTATAGTGGTAAGTTTTTGCTCTGCTGTCTCAACTATCTTTGTTTTACTTGTATTCTGTTTCTTTTTAATGTGTTTACCCTATTTTTTTTTTAAGATTTATTTATTTGTACAGAACTGGGGTACAAGCCAGAGATGCAGAGGGTGAGAGGATTCACCAAAGACAGAGTGGGGAGCAGAACAGGCAGATTGACGATGTACACTGCTGAGGGGAGCAGCAGGTGGGTCAGGAGAGGTCTGCCGCGCCATGTGGTCACCTCCGGGGCAGGTGGGGATCGAACTCACGCGGAAGTGGCTCAAGCTTTTTTGTGCTGTGCTTTATTTAACCTGCTGCGCCACCAGGGAGGGCCCGTGTTTACCCTATTTCTAGTGAATAAGTACTATTCAGAATTTTTTATGAACTTGACTAATTTGAATGAATTTATTCTCACTTAGGCCACTGAAAATCAAAAGTCCAATACTGAATTTTATGCCCTTAAATTTAAAAAGAAAAATAAAACTATCCCCTTTTAAGCATAGCTTAGCTGAATGAATTTTCTAATTTTGATTCATCTGTTCCATATACTAGTAGCTGAGAAAATTTCCTCATACTCAATAATGTTATTTTTCATCTCAGTATCTGATTTCTATAGCTTAGGGGATGAGAAGAAATCTTTCAGTTTCCAAAAACAGATGCAAAGTTGGTTGGAATCCAGAAACTTCTGAGGCTAGATTAGAAGCATTGGTATTATTTAAACAATGAAATCAAAGAACCTTAATGTTAGCTTTCTCAAAACTATCTGTTTTTATGTGGGATAAGTGATAGCAATAAGTGAAAATAAGCAAAACTAATCCAGGGTTGATGGTTATCTCCATAGCTTTGAAAGATCTCCAGAGTTGGAAATTCCTCAGCTTCCTTGGGTATGTAGGTTTTGGGAGTTGCTTAGATAAAGCAACTCCTGACAGTTGATTTCTGTTAACATCATTCTTTTACATTTAGGCTATTAGGATAAGGCAAGGGAAAAACAGAGAATTCAGGGGGGTGGATTTGTGTCCACATATGTCCATATGTGTATATTTGTATTTGTGTGATTAATCGTATCCCAAAGTCATATTAAGTGACTTTTCTTACACATTTAGATGATATGTTCTCTTTTTGAACATACACATCAAGATTTAAATGTGATATGCAATGTTAGAGAAGATGAGAATTAAAACAACTTCTAGTGATGGTCAAGATGGACCAGGACTTCAGGGTAGCTGTAAAGAACTTCCTTGTAGAAAAGTTGTTACAGACTAGAACTTAGGAACAAAGCTAGAATTGCCTTTGCCTTCCACTCTGTTGAGTATCTACTTCCCTCCAGCCTGCCTTGCTGTGGGTACCTCTCTGCTTCAGCACGCTCTTCTGTATCCACTCTTTACATTCTGCACTTGTGTCATGCTTTCTCACTAGCCCTGTGATTCTCCACTTAGCTCCACTTCTTTGTCCATGGGTTCTTTCACTTCAAGTCTGTTTTGTCTCTTTAGGAAAGTGGGGAAAGGAGCCTCTGTATTCTGAATAGGGAGTTTTTGTTCTTCTCTGTTGTCTGTGTATCTTCATCATTATTACAGAAAAATACATATTTGACAGGAGTGTCTTAGTTGCATCTGATTGGAGTTTTTCACACCTCTACCCTTCCCCAATTGTACAGAATGTTTAAAATCTTAAGAGGCTTTTAATTTGTTTTAGTTAACTGATATAACTTAATTGAACCATCAGAAAGTAGAACATTTCCTTAAGTATGTAGATTTACTGGTTTTGAATAATATGCATTTGTAAAGTATTTTTAAAGATGTACTATCAACATATAGGAGCAGTGAGTTTTTGTAATTAATCCAACAGCTAAATATTCTGACCAGATTATTAAGGATTTTTTATATCTGAACATGAGGATTTCTGAATCCTTGTTGTCAACAAGTATTTTTCATTATGGCATACTTAGCAAAGAAAAAAACCTTTTTTCAGAATTCTATTCAGAATTTTCTGATGAAGAATTTAATAAAGATAGTGACCTCATTTCATTTATTATATTTTAAGATTATTGGTATTTTAAAACTAATGCTGTAGAAATTTCTATATGACTTTAAGTGGGCAGAGGCAGCATGCTCATTTTATCAGGAGGCTTGTGTTTCAGCTTCACAATATTTAAACTGTATCTTACCAAAGCTGCATAATGTTTAATGAAGTTTCAACACTCTCCTGAGTGTTAAATTAATCTGTTCTACTTGTTTATTAAACTTTTTAAATGGAAATATATTTGAACCTGAAAGATGAGAGTACTTTGGTCAGCTTGCGTTCTTAAGAATGCTGTTTGAAAACTTTCCCAGCTAAATTGGTCATGAAAGCAGGTATGGAATTTATCTGAAACCTATGCCTATTTAAATCATAATTACTAATTTTGCTATATACTATTTTGTTACCTCGACTAGCAGTACTGTCAGTGGCTTTACATTTTCTTTAAAAAATGGGTAACTTTTACATTATCAGAAGTTTCAGCTTTAGTTTTTTCCTAGATTTCTAAGTGTACAATCTGGCATACTATTGCTATGTTAGAAATGAATTTAAATACTCTAAGAAAATATTCAAGCATAAAAGCCTTGGTTAAAGATAAAAATAGAAATAAAATACAGCAATAATATAAACAGCTAAAGTAGCATTTGGAGACTGTTGAAAACATACATTATCTGCATTATATGTGTGAGCATAGTACAGATCCTTAACTAGAAGAAATTCTTAGTATGTGAAATATATCAATCTTAAAATGTTACAGTAACTGATATTAGTAAAGTCTAGTTTTTCTTGTTGACTATGATTTCAGTATTTGTACTTACAATCTAGCTAGAATGTGTAAGCTCCTTTAAATACTAGTGAGTATACATTACATACCTCTGTTTGGGGTGAAAAGACATCTCAGGACAACTTTCCAAAAACAGATGAGTAACCTTATCACAATCAAGACCTAGAATTTTGGGGGTGGTAGTAGGAGTAGTGTTTAATTTTTTATTCCCCCACTATGTCAGAAACGTAAACTGTCCTAGTTCTTTGTGGCTTTATATCTCCTCAGTATGAACCACAATATAAATAAATTGACCAGATTTTGTTTCTCTAGAACCTGTGTTCCTTACCTCAGTACCTAGCAATATGAGAAACCTTCTTATATCTTAAAACTTTGAAACTATAATTTTTTTTCCTGTTTTATCATTCTCAGCTGTTAACTAATCTGAGTATGGTCATTGATCAAGTTATAGCTCTCATCAAGCTATTCCTAATTTAGATTACCCTACCTCACTTTCTCTAGTTTTTCTTGCTGGCTTATGACTACAGTATTTGTACTTAAAATATTCAAAATATGAATATTGCATGCTATGTTTGCCACAGAAACAAGAGGACAATAAAAGGAAATGGTTGCCAAGGAGAAAACTGAATAATGTAAAATCAGATACAGAAATTTGATACAAAAATGAATGTCATTTAGTATAGAAGAAAATAGGTTTGACTTAGTCCCAAGTATATCAGTCTTAAAATATTACAGTATCTAATACTAATAAAACATTTTAGGTCAGAGGTTCTAAACCAAATATAGTCAACATATATGTGTGTGTGCATATGTACATGAGAGTTTGGTAGTGTTTGAAGTAGAACTCAGTATGTTTGTGAATTTTGTTAATTCTCATAAATATCCGTAATTAAAAAACATTGTTCTGACATAGAAGAAAAGAAAAAATTATATTCACTATAATCTGTTTAAGACTGCATGGATAGCTCTATAATCAATGTGATTCCAGATGCAAAAAGAAAGGGAAAAAAGCTTTAGTTTAAAAAATAATAATAATAAGCAGTAGATAAGTAGGAGGTAGAAGAAAGAAGAAATCCAAGTGACTGCTAACTTCGTAAATATATATTCAATCTCACTGTTAGGAAAAGAAACATTTTTTTCCTAATTAGATCATCAAAATTTGAAGGATTGATACTTGTTCCTTTGATCTTTGTTTATAGAAACAGACACTAATGTTTACTGGTGTTAGTAGTATGAATTAGCACAAGTCTGCAATGCATTTGCCATTACATGCCAATATTTTAAATGTTTTTGTTATCAGTTTTAGTGTAAAGGAATTGGAAAATATCAGGTTGCAAAATAACATTTACAATGTGATCATGTGGTTAAATGATAAAGCTTCCCCCCCAAAAAAGGGTATAGTTACAGAATAATGAAATTATACCAGTAATTATAGCTGAAAGATAAAAGACTGCAGTTTATTTTTATGTCATTTTTTCATGTCATTGTGGGTGACTTTGGTACACAGGAGAGGTACGCAGAAATTCCTTTGCCTTTAAAAATTTAAATCTTGGCCCTCCCTGGTGGCACAGCGGGTTAAAGCACAGCACTGAGAATCTAAAGCCACTTCCGCATGAGTTCGATTCCCGCCTGCTCCGGGAGGTGACCACATGGCGTGGCAGACCTCTCCTGCCCGCACACTGCTCCCCTCAGCAGTGAACTTCATCCATCTGCCTGTTCTGTTCCCTGCTCTGTCTCTGGTGAAGCCTCTCACCGCCCCTGAGCCTCTGGCCTGTACTCCAGTTCTGTATGCATAAATAAATAAATCTTTAAAAAACAAAAAATTTAAATCTTCCCTAGGGTTGAAGGAGATGAAATAGGGAGATAGTTACCTTCTGTGATGGCTTAGTTTGCTTACTGATTTCAGCCAGTGGGGAAATCTGAAACTTCTGGTTTTTCTCATTGTTCTGGCAAACAGACTCAGCCCCTTTAAACAGTTACTAAAATTAAACATATATCTCATTAAAACACATACATCTCATTATCTACTCAGGGAAGTGTATAGCTCCTTTAATATTGCAGCCTTAACTACTCCATTGGTTCTGTAATTCTTTTTCCTTTCAAGATATTCAAGATATTTTCCTGTTTTGCTCTAAACATAGTTTAAGGCAATTTAATTCTTTATACTCTTAGGAAATTCTTTACATATTTAGGTAATTTTGTATTAAACTTTGTATTTGATGGAATTTGACATTCCATAGTCTTTTCTTATACTAGCTTTACTTTTTATTGATGTATAAATGACATATTATGTGTGTATATCTAAGGTATACAGCATGATGATATGATATATATCCTGTGAAATGGTTACTGTAATAACAGTCATTAACACATCCACATAGTTACCTTTTTAATGTTGGTCTGTTCTTAGTAAATTTCAAATATGCGGTATCTACTATTCATGCTGTACATTAGCCACTCAGAACTTGATTAAAACTGAAAATTTATACTCTTTGACTAATATTTTCCCTTACCCCCATCCATATTTCTATCATATTAGATTATAGTTAAATATTATCTCAAATTTTATATGTCTCTGGGTCATAACTTGTTAATATCATTCTGATGACTTTTTTTGTGTGACTTTCCTGTTGTTTTTTTTTTTTTTTTGCTATATCTTAAGTTATTCATGAGCAGCATATACATATACATATATACTTTATAAGGTGGACTATAGCTATTTTGATTTTGGAGGAGGAAAGTAGGAAACTTCAGGAATCACTTGAACTATTTGAATATTTAAATATTTAATTGAAGTAGTGAGATACAAGACAAATGTAAAAGAATCAACATCTTTTCTACAGGAGTTATAAAAAAATCAACAAGATTTAAATGAGATTTTTTTTTCCCATGTGACTATGTATGACATGACAGACATTGTGTTTTCTAAGACTCATTTACTGGTTTAATTTCAGTAAACAATTCAGTAGGATTTTTCTTTTTGAAAGAATGGAAAAAAGAATGGAAGAGATCTTGAAGAAAAAAAAAAAGATCCTGTAACTGATTTTGAATAGTCAAGGCATTTTGAAAAATTAGCAAGAACTTATCAGTATGAGCAAAAACTGATACTACATAAGAAATTGTGGTTCTGATAGACTACTAGATTAAGAAAAGATACTAATATATCAGGAATTTGGTGGTATTAATTAATGAGTGGAAAAGGAAGGATTATGAATTATGCCACTGTATTTGATTAATCACTTAGAAGGAAAAGGAAATTAAAAATTTCCCTCAATTCTATAACAAAATAATCTCCAGTTGGACTAAAGTTTATAATGAAATAGAAGCTACAAGAAGTTAGGAGAAAGGTAAGTAAATATTTAATGATAGGAGAAGTAATTTATAAGCTTAGAAATAGTGAAAGAAAGCACCCAGAAAAAGGTGGCTCATTCTTACTATAGAAGAAAACCTTCCATAAAAGCTACCAGAAATATACTGAACAGAAAAATGGAAAAATTAGGAAACTGTTTCCAACAAATACAACAAAGTGTACACACGTGTGCACATATCTGTTATGGTCAGAGAGCGACATCTGTGGTTATTAATTGTTTTGGGGATAACTCCTGGAGAAAAAATCCTAAGTTGTGTATGTACACTGACAGGCATGTTTACAAATCACACATATCCAGAACTGTAAGTATAGTTTTAGGAGATTACCATTCATAAAAGGCTAATGACCACAAAAGAAGTACCTGGTAAATATAAATAAACTTCAGCCTCCCTTTTTAATTAAAAAGTAAAGGGTTTTTTAAATGCTAATGGCAAATATTGCTGTAATGGAGCCTAGATTAGTAAAATATTCTTGAAAACCTATTTGACTTTTAAAACATTAGTCTCATATTAAAATACTACTTCAAGGAATTATTTTAAGAAAACACCAGAATCTCAGACAAATTTTTATGCAGCAGTGACTGTTAGCTACTGAAATAATTTACTATTACTTATAACAGTAAAATTGTAAGCAATAAGAATGCGCAACTAAGTGGTTATAAGTGATTCAGTCATGTAATAGAACATCATGAAGCTATTTCTGAAGACTGATTGTGATGTATAAAAATGATTAAAATTTACTGTTTAATGAAAAAGAAATAGTTGTGATGTTTAAAAAGTTGCTTCTAGTTGATAGGATTATAGTGGTCTTAAATTTCTTTTTTCACTTCTGTATTACCTAATTCATATATATATAGTGTGTTATCATTAAAACACCATCGAGAAAATGCAAGATATTCCATTACGTAATTTTTAAAGTTTTATAAATCAAAGAAATGACAGTGATTTGACACTCAAAATTATATGCCACTTTTGGCGGGTTTTTAAAAGTTGTTTCAAAAAAAATTTTATCTTGAAACTTATGTTGAAATATAACAGAAACAATATTTATTTTTCTTCTACTAGAAGTGGAAGACTTGTTTTCTTCACTTAAACATATTCAACATACGTTGGTAGATTCTCAGAGCCAGGAGGATATTTCACTACTCTTACAACTTGTACAAAATAAAGATTTCCAGAATGCATTTAAGATACACAATGCTGTCACAGTGCACATGAACAAAGCCAGTCCTCCGTTTCCTCTTCTCTCCAGTGCACAAGGTCTCGCACAAGAGGTATGTTTGCTTAACTCCTGATTAATACAGATAACTATTAGCTATAGTAAGGCAGTATTGTTGGGAAATACTGATGGGAATAAAAGGTTGTTTGAGTTAATTCCTAATGATTCCATGTTCAGTTATTATGATACCAAAAATTTGCTACATTTTTTTTTTATCCTGAAAAATCGTACACTTGAGATGAGAGTAAGAACTATTCCATTTGATGAAGACAGTATTTAAGGAGTGTGTGTGTGTATGTAGTTGTTCATTTGTTGAGTAAGGGAAATATATTATTATAGAAGAAATCTTTTCAATGTTTTTAGAATGTAGTTATATTTTAATCATTGTCATTATACTGAGATAAATGAATGCTAATGAAATAAAAGAATATTTGCTAATCAGGTATCATAAAGATATGTTACTTGTAGGTATTCTGAAGTTTTTCCTCTGTAAAAACTGTATAGAGGGTCCAAAATAATTAAACTTCATTTTGTGAGTTTTCCTTCTTAATATGCTGAGTTTTAAATTCTTTGCTGCTGCTGCTTGATAGTGTTTTTGTAAAACAGAATGCATGACTTCATTCACTAGACAGCAATTCAATTTATAAACATTTGTGTAAAAGCTTACACATTTGTATAAATAACTCACATTTTGAAATACATTAAACTAATCATTTATTATGTGCTCTAGGTACTGTGTTTAACCATTTATATAGATGATCTCAATATTTTAAGAACCTTAAATGACTTAAAAGAAACTAAAAATTTCATAATCAAGTAAAATTTATCCTAAGAATATGATAACTGCTGAACTTCAGGAAATTTTTTTTTTCCCAGGAAATTTTTATGTCATACACTGTAGTATCGTGGTGATAGCTTTGCTCTGAAATTTATCTTATTAGTTGGTGACTCTTTAAGATGTCATCTCCTTAAACTGTTTTAATTTACTCAGTTTTTCTTCTCTTATGTAATTAATAATTTATTTTATAGAAACAATTAAGAATCAAAGTTTTTTCTGGTGGCTTTTATAAAATAACAAATGCTATTTTAACCTTGAAAACTGGAGAAAAAGCATTTTGACTTTTTAAAAATTATTTTTATTGCTTCTTATAAGTAGTTTTTATGATTTTAATTTGAACCTTAATAAAAATACCTGTATAAATGCTGGTGGCATTTCTTCTAACCTAGAGAGAATAATTTTTCTCTCTATTTCTTAGGTACAAACTGTTTTGAAACCAGTTCACCAGAAAGAAGGTCTAGAGTTAACTGCTTTACTGAATGCTCCACATATTCAGGTAGCAAATGGACTGAACATTGTGTGTGCTTTTTTTCAGCCTTGCCTTTTTTCCCCTGCTAGACATAGAAAATGTTTTATTAATCCTCCCAGAAATCTTCACCACTACCACAGACAGAAAAAGTCACTGTAGAATCTTTACTTCTTATTTGCCAGCACCAACATTGGCCTTTCTAGTCCTCCTGACACTGTCCATTCTGTCCTTGCATTCCTGTTGCTATTTTCTTGAGATCTTTTCCTTCTCATATAGACTGTCTTACAAGTCTGAATTTGGGTTCATTTTTCTTTTCATTATCCAAGAATTGTAAAGTATGCTAAAGCCAGTTGTCTTGCCACCTCCAAAATGGGTTCTAAATCCAAATACAGAGATGACATTAGGGTTAGTCTTGTGCATGTTAGCTAGCTTCCCCCAGATTTCTATCTTAAGTACTCTTGCCTTCCCACAGTGAAAGATGTCAATGACCATTTGTTTCCACTAAAGCAGTCTTTTGGTTATGAACTTCCTGGTCCATTATTGTATCATTTATGGTGGTGTTGGATCTTCCAGGTGCTGGGGAGGAAAATTTTTTTGATTTTTTTTTTTTTTTTAATCAAAGACTTAGACACCTCAAACATTATCTAATATATTTTTATTATTTAAAAGTCGCACTGAAAAACAGTTATTGCTGAATTACATATCTTTGTATTTATTATTTTTGAAACAATTTCTTATTCTTTATGAAAAATCTTCTTTTGGGGGAGGGTTATATTACCAATAAAGTCTTTCTATGGTGTTAACCCTATAACTTTTTTTTATGAAGTTAAGCATTTTAGACTTCGATGTTCCATCCCAGAGTACACCTAATTCAGCTTATCACATCTGTAGCTATCATTAAACTATAAAATATACTAAGGCAAAAGGGGTATAAGTCTTAGCAACCTATCTGCAGCCACTGCAGCATGAGTTCTATCCCTGGCCAGGGAGCTGACCCACATGGTGTAGCAGACTTCAGCTGTTTTGCCAGCTGCCTCCCTCAGCAGTGTATTTCAGTCAGTCCACTGTTCTGTTCCCCACTGGTGAATCCTCTCACCCCCATGCCCTTAGCAGTACCCCAATTCCATATGTATAAATAAGTAAATCTTTTTTAAAAAATAAAATATACAGAGTTGCATCTATACTTATTTTGGAAAGTTGCAAAACAGATCTGAAAATACAAATACACACACACATATAATCTATAGTACTTCTTTTAAATATTTGATGACCAGAATACTATGTCTATGACCAAGATACATCTCTCTACAGAAATAATTATGGTGTTTCTTTAAATTCTGTGGATTTCTTTAAAACAGGCACTTTTACTGGCCCATGATAAGGTTGCTGAGCAGGAAATGCAACTAGAACCCATTACAGATGAGAGAGTGTATGAAAGCATTGGCCAGTATGGAGGAGAAACTGTAAAAATTGTTCGTATAGAAAAGGCTCGAGATATTCCACTGGTAAGTGTTCCGCATGTCTGATCTGAGATTCTTTCTGTACGTGGATCCTATGTATGACAGACAGGTTGAAGAAACTTTGTCAGAATCTTCTTGCTTATTTGAGAAAAATTTGTTCATCTTCTCTCACCCATAATTTGACAAAAATAATAGCTTTACTATCTAATAGCTAAATAATTTATCTAAATAGATAAGTAACTGATGAAGAACAAAAAAAAAATGGACAAGTAATCTGCTTAGTGATTCTCTTACCTTTTAAAAACTACTGACAAGAAAAGCTCTCTTGACTAAAGGAGAAGAATAGAGGTATCACACTCCCAGGCTTCAAACTATACTACAAAGCCATCATAATTAAAACTACATGGCACTGGGACAAAATGGACACACAGACCTTGGAACTGAATAGAATGCTCAGATAGAAACCCACAGACATATGGACAACTAATCTTTGACAAAGGAGCAAAGAATATGCAGCTGAACGAAGACAGTTTGTTCAATAAATGGTGCTGAGAAACCTCGAATGCTACATCCACAAGTGAAGCTAGGCTACTACCTCATGCCATGCACAAGAACCAACTCAAAATGGGTTAAAAAATTAGATAAAATTTTTTATGTCTAATAATCATAAAATATATAGGAGAAAATATAGACAAAACACTACATCACATACATCTCAATATCTTTAAAGACACATCACCTAAAGCAAAGGAAGTGAAGAAAAAGATAGACAACTGGGACTATATCAAATTAAAGAGCTTCTGTACAGCAAAAGAGATGTAAACCAAAACAAAGAGATAACCCCACTGGTTGAGAGAAAATTGTTGCACATACTAATGGTAAGGGACTAATCACAAAAATCTAAAAATTCACACAGCTCAACAAAAGCAGAGTAAACAACCCAATTCCAGGAAGTCACATATTGCACACAAAGGATTTTATACACACACAGAGACCAGAAATGGGTATAAGAACTAAAAAGACATGTTTCCCAGAGAAGAAATACAAATAGCTAACAGGTATATGAAAAAATGTTCAACAGCACTCATAGTCAGGGAAATGCAAATCAAAGCCACAATGAGATACCACCTTACACCAGTGAGAATATTACATGATGGGGGGGGAAAAAACTAGCAACAGTTGTTGGCAAGGATGTGGAGAAAAAGGAACTCTCCTGCAGTGCTGGGAATGCAAACTGGTCCAACTGCTATGGAAAGCTGTGTGCAGGTTCCTCAAACTACTAAAAATGAAGTTTCCTTATGCCCCAGCAATTCCACTCCTAGGAATCTACTCAAAGGATACAAAAACATTAATTTTTTAATTTTATTGTTATTTTTTAAAACAGTTAAAAACATTAATCTTAAAGGACCCCTGCATCCCTATGTTCATTACAGCACTATTTACAATTAAGTAAGCGATGGAAACAACCCAAATACCCAAAACTAGATGCTTGGATCAAGAAGATGTGGTATATATACACAACAGTATTACTCATCAATCAAAAAAGATAAACTCAAGCCATACACAGCACCGTGGATGGAGCTTGAAGGGATTATGCTCAGCAAAATAAGCCAGAAAGATAAAGAAAAATATCTAAGGTTTTCATTTATAGGATAAACGTAGAGGAACCAAATAAGGAAAAAAAATAATTATAAAGTAAAAATCAAAACCAACAGGCAACCATAAACCAAAGAAATTCTATAGGGGAGAAAGAGGGAGAAGGATCAGGACATGGGTGGGAAGAGCACAAGGGACTATGGTGATGGTGCACAGGTGAATTGGTGGTGAGAATTTCACAGGGAAGTTACACATTGTACAAAAATGAAGGATATTTTATATACACACACTAGAAATTGAATCTTTATTCAGTTAAATCTGTTGACACAGTTGTTTATATATTTAATATATCCTTAGAAGTATGTATTCTTTTATGTTAATAAATTTAAGTTAGTATATGTAAAAATTTAAAAAATCTCTTAGTTTGCTGTCATTGCCATAATTTTCTTTCCTTTATTTTCATAGAAAAATTCTTGAATCCTGATGTCTCAATTATGTCTTAGCAAATGTGGAATCTGGGATAGGGACTACATTTTATGGGCAGGTTATATGACAAGGTTTCTTCTTACCAGAAAATAAACATAAATGTAATTTATAAATATAAATAAAAAAAGAAAAAAATGTCATATACTTTGTGCTTTCAAGCTGTGTTCTGTATTTCATATTTCCAGTTTGAGCTTATATATTTCATTCATGCTTCCAATTTCTATAGTAAAAATTATGTAATATATTTACTGGGGTTTGAATGCAGCTATCATATTTAACATTTGAGTAATCAACCAGATTGGTATTTGTTCCTTAAAGATACTTGAACTGAAGGGGTAGGGTAAGAACTTTCATAGTTGTATAAGTTATGTTCACTAATTATTCCTAACTCTAACATAACCATTTGAATCACCTCTAGCATATAAAGAAGTAGTTTGATTATAGGTTGTCACACTTTTTAATCAAGTTACTCTTGTTGTGTGCTTCAAGGTTCTGCTTGATTTTAGAATTGTAATGAACAGAATGTTTCTTAAGCAAAAATGTTTGGGGAAAATATTCAGCTTTCACATCTAAATACCATAATTACCTTAGCTGTGTAAGTAAATTTATTTTCACAGTAATTGGAGGCTATGTTGAATAAACTAAGAATCTAAACATTAAGAAATGTTTAACAAAAAAAAACTATATTTTAAAATTAGATACTTAACTTTTTTAGGGGGCCACAGTTCGTAATGAAATGGATTCTGTCATCATTAGTCGGATAGTAAAAGGAGGTGCTGCAGAGAAAAGTGGTCTGTTACATGAAGGAGATGAAGTTCTGGAAATTAATGGCATTGAAATTCGGGGGAAAGATGTCAATGAGGTTTTTGACTTGTTGGTAAGTTGACAGTGGTAGAAGAATAATTCTTTATTAGTATTCAGAATAAAGTGTCTCAAAAGCATTTTAAGAATAATAAGAATACTGGACAATTTCTAGTCTGATTTTTTTTCACATGACAATTATTTCCACATTAGTAGAATTTTATTTTTGGTAGGTACCACTGATATTTTTTGTCTATTTTATTTGCTACTGAAATCACTAGTAAAATTATTCAGCATATTTATTGAGTACCTACTATATGCTAGCCACAATATAAAACATGGTCCATGCCCTCATGGCATTATGGTCATTTTGTCTTTTTATTGTCTACAGTTGATTGTTGTTTCCTTAACAGTTTTAGATAATAGCAAGATAGGTCAACTTTGTCCAATATAATAGCCACTAAGTACATATATTAGTTATTTCAACTTAAGTAAAATGTAAAATTCATTTCCTTACTCATACTAGCTTTATTTGAGGTGCCACAAGCATTATGGAGCTGTGCCTACCATACCAAGAGTATTTGCCTCATCATAGAAAGTTCTACTAAACAATGCTATTATAACCCCATATATAGTCTCATATTGAAACCCATGTCCTCAACTTTTGAGGACAATTTATGATCACTCTATTTACCTACAAACCAAATATATTCTTAAATTATCTAGCATTTATTATTGTGGAATCTCCTCTCTCTGCTTATGTCTGTTGAATAACCTAGAAAATATCCTCACATCATTATTTTTACTTGTCCCATTATTGGTAAAGCAAAGTGCCATTGGTCATCTTTTTTAGCCTTTTTAATTCTGGCTGCTATCGCTGGGTTAAGCATTGCTGCCTAGTATGTCAGGAGAAGCTTTAACTAGAATCTGTTGGAGATAGCCAAATGAAGTAGTCCGGGGTGTACTGTAAAATAATTGTGAACCTGTCAGTGTTACCATGGATTTGAAAAAAAAAATGGGTGATAAAGCATCTGGGAATTGAGACTATTTTGTATTAAAGTTGATGTATTAGAATAGATAACCCAGAATTGTTGTAGCATTGTGATATCTTTTAACCCATCACTGTGGAATCCTAAAATTACCCTAAGTGGGAAATAAAAGTGGCTTTCCCAAGTTGACCAGAATTGTATAATGCCATACCTGGGTAACTCTTAAGTCATGAAGGGTAGACTGTTTCTTGATGAAATGAGTCATCTTTACTGATTTTTTTTTTTTTAAGTTGATGAGGAGTTCTAGAACTGTCCAGATTAGGGAATAGCTATCATAATATCATGAAGTGACATTCATAAATACGGACTTTTAAATACCTGATCTTTCTGTTACAGTCTGATATGCATGGTACCTTGACATTTGTTCTGATTCCCAGTCAACAGATCAAGCCTCCTCCTGCCAAAGAAACAGTAGTAAGTGATTTTTTTTTATTCATTATTTATTGTCTGGTGCATTGCTTACTTTTTTTAATTCAAAATCTAATTTTTAGAGTAGTTTTAGGTTTACAGCAAAATTGAGAAAGTACAGAGTTCCTTCATACCTCCTATACATATATAGGCTACCCACTTTCAGATCCTGCACCATAACTGTTCATTTGTTACATCAGTGGTTTCATCATCATTCAAAGTTCATAGCTTACATTGGGATTCACTTTTGGTGTTCCATGTCTTATGGATTTTGATATTTACAAATTCAAAGTACATAATTCATTGTATTGTACAGAGTAGTTTCACTGCCCTAAAAATCCTCTATGCTTTGCTTATTCACCACTCTCTCTCCCTTAATATATGGCAACTACTGACATTTTAACTCTTTCAGTAGTTTTGCCTTTTCCAGAATATCATACAATTGAAATCATATAATTTTTGGATTTTTTTCGATAAGTATTTAATTTCTTCCATGTATTTTTGTTTGGTAACTCACTTATTTTTACTGCTTAATAATATCCATTGTCTGGATATACAACAATTTATCTACTTAACCTATTGAAGAACAACTTGACTTTTTCCCCCAGTTTGTGCAGTAATAGTAAAATTGTTATAAGCAACCCTTGCAGGTTTTTGTGTGGATATAAGTTTTCAACTCATTTGGTTAAACAGGTAAACACCAAGGAATTAAAAACTTCAGTCCACACAGAAACATGTATGTGAATGTTTGTTGTTTTGAGTATCAAAGTTATTACTTAAAATATTTTTTGCACTCAAGTAAAAGTAGGTAAGTTCACTAGTTTCTGATTTGTATTTTAAAAAATTACTTCTGGGGGAATTGAGTTAGTAGAACCAATAATGGAAGCAAGATTTGGGAAATTGTAGTCATTGTAAGTATGATGATGGCTTAAACTTGGATGACAACAGTGGCAGTAGAAAAATGATTCTGGTTATGTTCTAGTAGAAATGATAGGACCTTTTAGTGATCATGGAGGGTGAGGGAAAGGAAGGAAGCAAGAATGTTTCGATAATTGGGGGACTATCAGTGCTTCTTACTAAAGAAAAATTGGGAAGAAAACATTTGGGGAGAAAAATCAAGAGGTCCCCCTTACAGATTTGAATACCTCAGGGCATTCAAGTGGAGATAACGTATTAGAATTGAATATAGGGTATGAAATTCTAAGGGAATGTCTGTGTTGTATTGTGGAAAGAATAGGTCAGAGAAGCAGTCTGTTTACATGTACTTTGTGTTTGAAAAGAATTCTAGGTTATTTAAGATGATTGTTTAAGGCTCATAGCTTATAGAGACAATGTTGGAAGGAAAAGTTGAGAATCACTGTTGTCAGTGTATTTACTTTCCTGTTATAGGTATAAGATATGTTACATAATTTTGCCTTAGCTTTTTTTAATTTGGAAAATGATCTGGAATTTTATAATATAGCAAGATTTTTATATTTTTTATTATGAATATGTCTATCAGAAGATACAACACATAGAAAATTTCAGTGGATATCACTTTTCAAGTTAGAGAATTTAGCTCTTTGCTGGTACCCTACAGTTCATATTCCTAGCTACCTACTACTAAGTATCAGTTGAATGTTCTACAAATATCCTTTTGTAGATGGCAGTTGGGAAGTAGGAATCCCAGGGCTCAAGGGAGGAATTTAGAAACTTTTCTTGACATTGCAGAGGCTTTTCTTGATGCTGCTTTAAAAAGAAAAAAAAAAAAAGATTTATTTATGCATGCAGAACTAGGATACAGGCCAGAGGTACAGGGATGGTAAGAAGATTCACCAGACAAACTGGGGAGCAGAATAGGCAGATTGACTGCTGAGGGAGCAGTGGGTGAGGCAGAAACCTGCTGTGCCATGTGGGTCACCTCCCTGACCAGGGATTGAACTTGTGCTGAAGCAACTGCAGATAGCTTCATATTACTACATTCTAACCCATTAAGCAACCAGGAAGGGCCCTTGATGCAGCTTTTAATTTTACAACCTGTCTTATGGGTAAAATGAGGGCCAAAGATACACTTACACTGTTTTCTTTTTCACAAGTTAATTCTTAAAATTAAAGATAAATCTAGCATACTAAAAGGCACAGAAATAAGAATTTCAGAGAAAACTTATTTGCTGCTTTGAATGTTTCAAAAGAGATAAACGATGTATTATCTCTTTACCATACTACCATCATTTTAGGCTTTGAATGTGAATTACTTAGAAGTGCTAAAAAAAAAATGAAAAAATATTGAACTAGAAGATAATAGCATCGAAAGATTTCCATAGTCTGAAATTTAAATAGATTTTGTGTTGTTTGCTTTAGGAACCAAACAATTGTTTTGATCAGATGCACTGCAATGATGTTAAGGGCATTGTTAAACTCTGGGTCTTTTCTATCAGTGTCTTCTTCATTTAAAGGGGACTGTTTTGCTTTATATGGAAAGTAAAACTAAATTAGTCACTAACAAAACTGGAGAGGAAAGGTTGATGGTGAACACTTACAAAACTGGTAAGAATTTACCCTTTGAATATATGGATAGAAGCTACATAGTACATTTCAAGTCAGTGTTCAACTCAATTAAATGATCAGTTTCTCTAATATGAAATAAATTTTGCTTGGGGTATGTTAAGTGTTCTTAATGTTAGAATAGGCTTTAGGTGGCACTTGGTAAGTTTGTCACATAAGCAGGTATGTTGTCTGTATGTCTACTCTTCGCGGCCTGCACAGAGGGGCCACATTCCAAACCAGCTAAATCCAGAATAGTCCAGGGATGAGACCAAGCAAAAACAGATAGACGAACATCTCAGAGACTTTGTTGGCTTCTGGTAAAGTTCATAGAGCTATAGCCTCCTCACTGGTCTATTCATGTTCCCTCAAGATAGTAGTTCCCCAAGATGTTAGGGTACATTAAATGGTATGTATCTGTTATCCAAGGAGCCTAGTTCAAATGCATTCTAAAAGTCTGAAATGTGGCATAAGAATTCAGTGTTTTACAGGGAAGGAAACTACAAGTGACCATGGTGATAGATAACAGGTGGTATGTGGTGGGAGAACTATGGGGACCATAACTGAGGGGAGAAATCAGATACAGTCTAAAAATTAACAATGTAAGAAAATAAATATTTCAAAAGAATAAAATAGTGACTTTTATAAAAACATGCCATTATATAATCTATATTATTATATATCCATATATATCTAAAAAAAATCAGTGGGGTTTTGTTTAAATTTATATATGTATTTTACATCATTGTTTATTTTTGCACAATGTTTGATTGCTTTTCTCAGGTGTAGTCCCCATAGAATTTCCACTACCAGTTCACCTGTGGACCATCACCATAGTCCCTTGTGTTCTTTCTGCCCTCATTATGATCCCTCTCCCTTCCCATCCCCTCCAGAGTGCCCGTTTATTTTTGTTTTGTTGTTTTTTTTTTTGTTATTTTTTCCCCCTGATCCTTTATTTGGTTTCCCTATCTCTTCCCCTTATCTCCTGTAAGTGAAACCATCCAATATTCTTCATCTTCTTTCTGACTTATTTCACTGAGCATAAACCCTTCAAGTTCCATCCATATTGCCGCGAATGGCATTAGTTTATGCTTTTTGATTGCTGAATAGTATTCCATTGTGTATATTTATCCCATCTTCTTGACCCAGTACCTATTTTGGGACATTTGGGTTGTTTCCAAGTCTTACCTAATATAAATAGTGCTGCAGTAAACACAGGGACGCAGGTGTCTGTTCTTTCATGTCACTGTTACTGAGTTCTGATGACTGATTTTTCTTTTTGTGGTGTGTGTGCCTCCCTTGAGGACATGCTTGGTTATTGTATTTTTCCTTCTCCCTGTTTTTTTTCTTATTTGTTCCATGCATTGGAACACTGTGCCACTCATAGTGGCAGGCATTTCTTCAGGATACTCCTTCTGGAATGTAAGTAACTGGTGGCCAGATCAAGTCCAGCACTGTTAGGCCAAAACTCCACAGGGTGCATCTCCACTGTAGATGCAATGGATATGCTGATGGGCTCTGTCCCAGAAGATTCTTCTGCTCTGTATTTACTCAATTCCAGAAGGCAGTCGTGGAGTCTGGGGCTCTGGCAATGGCTAAGGGCCCTCTCCTGGTGCCCTCAGTTCACCTTGATGGCAGATCCTGCCCCAGCTCTACTCAGTTACAAAACATGGGTGCAGGGCTTGCAGCAACCTTAGAAAGTAAAATGTTAATGATAGCCCAATTCATTGTTTTAATAAACATTCCAGACAGGTGATCTGAGCAAAACACTAAAAAACAATATACATGGTATTGCTTTTAGAAAGTGATTTGACAAAGTGTCACTCATGCTGACTGATTTCATAGATTTCTCTGAAAACCCTGACAACAAAAATGATCTCTCCCCAATTCAAAATTTTCATTTTTAGATTTCAAGGTGTTTTGACTAAAAAGTAACTAACAGATTATAAAGCATTGTTGATTGACAAGAATGGTACTTACAAAAGTGCTTTTGAAAGCATTTTTCTAGATGATCTTACTATTAGAACCTTCTCATGCCAAAATTATATGTATAATCTTTTTATCCAGTTTCTCAACTGTTTTAATTTGCTGCTGCCCTACATGACCTTGTAAAGCTCAGTTTCAGAACTGATATAGCTCTCAAGACTTGAATCAAAACTATCTTCACATCAGCAGTTATTTAGGGTAGTCTCTTATTGGAAGACTGCCAGACATTGTCAAATCAAGTGAGATAGCTTATCTATATTTGGCCCAAGACTTTATACTATGCAATTCCATTTATATGAAGTATTAACCAGAGACTTTGTTTACCCTTAGAGGGGAAGGGTAGGTGACTAAACAGGGCATGAGTTGAGGGTTCTAAGGGCTGGTGAGATTCAGCTTCTTGATTTGGGTGCAAGAAAAATAAGTGTTTGGCGCTTTACCACATTTTTGCTGTTTGTTTGTATTGGGAGTTCGATTTCCTATTTATAGTAATCATTAAAATATCCTTCTGAAATTGAAAAAAAAAATTCTTTAATGCCACCCTCAAGCAAAATCTTGCAGAGATTGCTTTCTTGAGGATTCTTCATTATTGAACCATTATAATGAATATATATATATTCATTATGTACAGATAGATAGTGTGGTACATACATATTATATACACACACATATATATATCATGTCCTTAGTACTTAGAAAGTATTTTATCACATTTTATAAAGTCCATTAAGCAACCTTAATAATGGTAAAGGCAAAAAAGGTTTAAAATGCCAAATTACAGTTGGATAGAAAAACAATAATAATTATGAAATTCTTAGGTTTTTCAGTCAATTGCTTGACTCATTTAATCCAAACTTGAAATTGAATCAATATGTGACAGAAACACTCAAAGCATATACTATTTTGTTAGGTAAAAGTGGGTTTCTTACAGATTTTAAATGTCTCATGCCACCTGCCCAAATTAG
>NW_004567114.1:26432627-26436811 GCF_000260355.1 Condylura cristata | reverse complement strand
GCAGAACAGGCAGATCTACTGAAATCTACTGTTGAGAGGAGCAGGAAGCAAGACAGAAGAGTTCTGCACCATGTGGGTTAGCTCACTGGCCAGGAATAAAACTCGTGCTGCACTGTCTGGCCATAACTTAATAGTACAGAGACTGAACCCTTTGTTATTGGGGAGGCCCACTGTTATGATTATTAATCCTTTAATTTGTAAATGATTGAAGTTAATTTTATTTTTTCTAAATCTCTTTAATTTCAGATACTTATTTTTAAAATTTTTATTTTCATAAAATTTTCATTCTAGTCACAATTCCTTGTTTTACTAGGAATGCAATATGTACGTCTGAAGATAACCTGATTACTTTTAATGTACTTTTAATGTATACACACACATACACATGCTTAATATTGGTATTTTTTGTTTATAATCTCTTATGAGATGTATTTAATTCTATAGATTATCCTAACATAAATGTAATTTATTGGTTTTTAAGAATCCAATCCTCAGCTTGAAACAGTAAGAATTTTTATATATTTTAGAACTCATGCGGAAGTGGCTCTAGCCTCTCAGTTCAGTGCTTTAACCCTCTGCGCTACCAGGGAGGGCCCTAGTTTTGTATAAAATTTAATAGGTTTTTGAGATGTAGAAACACATTGTTAATAAAGATTATAACTGATGCCACTGGTAATATTTCAAAACCTGTGTATAGCACAAAATAGAAATTAATTGTAAACTTTATTTAGAAAATTTTAACATTTCATGAACCCAAACATAATTTTTGCAGTTCATGAACTCAGACATAAAAGAAGAAACACAGAGAGATTATGGCACACTGTGAAACTAACATTCACCTGCTTATTTGACAGAGGTGGTGATGTGCAGTCTACTTTTCTTGGTAATAGTGGCTTAGATATTACATTATCTTAATGCAAAGTCATTGTTTTTACAGATAAGGAATGGAGGGGGTGTTTCTGTTACATTCCTTCTCCTTCTCTCAAGGCCTCTTATCACCTTGTTAGCAAACAATAATACAGTGTTTGTATACTTTTGTAGATGTTAGCAATCAACAGAAAAAATGAATATAATTGGAGAAAACAGATGAGTCAGAACATAAAACCCTGAAATACTATCACTCTTCTTTCAACTCATAAATATCATGTGTTGCCATTTCTTCATTTTTATTACTGTTTTGTTTTTTTTTTTGCTGTTTATCTTATAGATCCATGTAAAGGCTCATTTTGACTATGACCCCTCAGATGACCCTTATGTTCCATGTCGAGAGTTAGGTCTATCTTTTCAAAAAGGGGATATACTTCATATAATCAGCCAAGAAGATCCAAATTGGTGGCAAGCCTACAGGGAAGGTGATGAAGATAATCAGCCTTTAGCAGGACTTGTTCCAGGTAACGGGCAAATTAGTAGAATGCACATAGTTACAGCTTAAAGAACATTTAAAGGAAATCATTTTTCATGCCTTTTTTCATGTGTTGGGTCATAATGTTGTATCTGAATTACAAGTATCTTGAACAGAAGTGTGTTACGTTTGTCACAATTCAAATTGTAATCGAATTATACATGTTTTTCTACTTGCACTGTAGGAATATTAAGACTACCCTATTCTCAAGGCAACAAAATTTGTACTGAACTCTTGTGCCATAACAAATTACCATCAAATGGACCATAAACTTGATTCTAAGAAGGAATTTGTCACGCTGCTTCACTTTTTAAGGAATTAGGGAGTAAGATCATGGAATGTATTTACCTAGAATATCTTAGGGTAGAAATAAGGTGCTTCAGAATTTTCATTGAAGAACACTGGTTTGAGCTTACACTAAACTAAATCTTTAACTCATAGTGACCTTTGGATTTATTAAGAGAACATGTTTCTTAGAAAGAGTGAAGATACTTAAGAGAATGGAATGTGTCGTACTCCCTACAGATTGTTCTGTAGTTCCCAGAATGGGTGTATGGTGGAGTGAGGGAAGCAGAAACAAGGGATGTAAGATACTAAACAAGATAAAAGAATACTTGCAATATGATAAAATGGGAATAGGGTAAAAGATAATAATTCATCAGTTTATTCAGTCAACAAATACTATTAATCTGCAGTGTAAAAATTACTTGACTTAGCACTAAAATAAGCTAAGCTTCTCTTCCACATTGGACTTCAAAACACATTCCCTTATATGACATTAGTACCTTAATTGTACATTAATATAAAACTATGGGTTTCATTTTATTTATTCCTTTAAATCTAGACAACATCTGTTAATAAATGGTGACTTTAAAAACAATGGTTCTTCTAGAACTACTGTTTCTGAATTAGACTTTCTAAAAGGCTCTTCTGTAACTTGTTGTAGTTTTGTCACTTGCCTATATAACATGTTTAAATAATCACCCCTCCTATTTAAACCATCTTCAACATAAAAGATATGTTGAAGTAATAGATTTTAGCGAAAGAGGGAAAGCATTTTTCATGGAAAGCATGAAAAAATACTTTAAAATACTGACTTTCAGATATATAGTAGGAACAGAGGATATCCAAAAATTTTGAAATAGTTTATAAGGATTCCCTTCCCACTCTGGAACTAAACCAAGGCAATTTTCTGAGTGACAAGAAAGTTCAACATGGTATGCTTTTTTTGTGTATGTGTAACATCACAAAAAGCTACAGATCATATGCTTTAAAACCTAGAAGTTGAAAATACATCATCCATATTCAGTCATGTTTCAAGGAGGCTAATTGTTTACAGTAGCCATTACAGAATGTTCCTCTAGAATTCTTGTGGTATCAGATCCCATCTTGGTTCCATTACAGAATGTTCCTCTAGAATTCTGTAGTATCAGATCCCATCTTGGTTCCATATATGCCAAATACCAGTTTGGTATCTTCTCTCCATGTCAGCCTTAGCCCTTAAATTTTTAGAACTATTGTTTATTGACTGATTGTTTGCATTAGGTTTTTGAAACTACATAGATGAGTTGGATGTTTCATTGAATACCATTGATGTCTGTACATAGTACACATAAAACTATAGTTTGAGTTTATCATTTTCTGTTAGACTTTTAAGAGATCATAATTTCCATGTCTCATCTTTTGTCTGTTTGTTTCAAAAGTACACATGTGTACTATTTAAAAAAAAAAAGTGCCATAAAGATTTCTTTATTCATGCATAGAAGGACTGGGCCATAGGCCAAAAGTGCAGGAATAAGAGGATTCACCAGAGACAGTGGGGGGCAGAACAGGCAGATCTACTGAAATCTACTGTTGAGAGGAGCAGGAAGCAAGACAGAAGAGTTCTGCACCATGTGGGTTAGCTCACTGGCCAGGAATAAAACTCGTGCTGCACTGTCTGGCCATAACTTAATAGTACAGAGACTGAACCCTTTGTTATTGGGGAGGCCCACTGTTATGATTATTAATCCTTTAATTTGTAAATGATTGAAGTTAATTTTATTTTTTCTAAATCTCTTTAATTTCAGATACTTATTTTTAAAATTTTTATTTTCATAAAATTTTCATTCTAGTCACAATTCCTTGTTTTACTAGGAATGCAATATGTACGTCTGAAGATAACCTGATTACTTTTAATGTACTTTTAATGTATACACACACATACACATGCTTAATATTGGTATTTTTTGTTTATAATCTCTTATGAGATGTATTTAATTCTATAGATTATCCTAACATAAATGTAATTTATTGGTTTTTAAGAATCCAATCCTCAGCTTGAAACAGTAAGAATTTTTATATATTTTAGAACTCATGCGGAAGTGGCTCTAGCCTCTCAGTTCAGTGCTTTAACCCTCTGCGCTACCAGGGAGGGCCCTAGTTTTGTATAAAATTTAATAGGTTTTTGAGATGTAGAAACACATTGTTAATAAAGATTATAACTGATGCCACTGGTAATATTTCAAAACCTGTGTATAGCACAAAATAGAAATTAATTGTAAACTTTATTTAGAAAATTTTAACATTTCATGAACCCAAACATAATTTTTGCAGTTCATGAACTCAGACATAAAAGAAGAAACACAGAGAGATTATGGCACACTGTGAAACTAACATTCACCTGCTTATTTGACAGAGGTGGTGATGTGCAGTCTACTTTTCTTGGTAATAGTGGCTTAGATATTACATTATCTTAATGCAAAGTCATTGTTTTTACAGATAAGGAATGGAGGGGGTGTTT
>NW_004567114.1:26293109-26432527 GCF_000260355.1 Condylura cristata | reverse complement strand
ATATATCATAATTATTATATGTTATATATAAAGTTTTATATATAAATTAAATATAAAAGTAGAACTCTAACCCAGATTTTTCTAAATATAACTACTACTGTCACTCAAAAAATACTTTCAAGTTTGACATCCAAAAAGTAACATGAGGTCAGCTATAATTATAAGCATTCCTTGAAAGCCTCCTATGTTAGTATTAGTCCTGGCAGGAAAAGTTTGTTGTTGTTGTTTTCATTTATTTGCATCATTATTAGAACAGAGGTGCAAAGAAAAAAATCATTAACACATGTGCTTACATATAAAGAAAAAGATGTATTGAGGATAATACATGTATTATATTGAGTGTATCTTAGAATCAAAAAATGATATTACTTTGGAAAGTTAACTCCTAGAATTAATTAACTTTGACTTTAGATAACTCTAAATGTAAATGTAAATTGATCTAGCATTGTACTTTCCACATATTAGCTCAGTAAAAGCTTTCAGAAATTGAATTATTCCATTTTCTAACATTGGTTTATTATTTATCCTTTCTAATATTCTTATAATGCATGTCAAGATATATTGAGAGTGAATTTAAACCTTAATATTTTAAACATTTGAATGCTTATAATTATAGCTGACATATTGTCATGTATTGGTAGAAGAATTTAGAAAGGAATATAAATGAAGAGTTCCTTAATGATAGCTTCCATTTGATTTAAAAAAACAGAACTTCTGTTCATTTGTCCTAAGTATTTTACTTTTTTCTTTCTGCTATTAAGGGAAAAGCTTTCAGCAACAAAGGGAAGCCATGAAGCAAACCATAGAAGAAGATAAGGAACCAGAAAAATCAGGTTGGACATTTATATTTGACATATAGGAGAGATTTCTTGAGTCTCTATCTGAGTTAGTTTAAATGAACTTAGCCGAACTGTCAAGGTGTCAGAGAGATGTGAGAGTATCTTAACTGACTATATTATTTAAGATACATTAAGATTAGAACAAGACTTAAATACTCAAAATTACCTACAAATGCTGTGACATTGATAGAAAGTTATAAATACTTAACAGACAGTATTCATGGTTCTTTTAGGAGCAGTGTTATATTTATAAATGTAAATTAAAAACTATTTGAATTTTTCAGTTTGAAATATGTAAGTCTATACAGGGAAACAAATATGACATTTATAGTTATGTTTATTATTGTTCAATAGGAAAACTATGGTGTGCAAAGAAGAATAAAAAGAAGAGGAAAAAGGTCTTATATAATGCCAATAAAAATGATGGTAAGTTCTACTCTAAGAGCACGATTTATATCTGAAATAGGTCCAAATCTAATACAAAAAATTAAACATATTTGGAAGTTTTATTTCTAGTTCTATTTTGCCTCTTACTATGATGTATATATTCTTAAAATCATTTCTGCTAAACTGTTTTCTTTTGCAATTCTGTGAGTAATGCATTGTTTTGAAATCTGAGAAATACAGGCATAAAAATTAAAGTACAATTAGTATGTGTAGTGTTAACATTCATAATTTCAACTGTGACATTCTTCTGTTTAAACAATGAAATTAATATATGCTTGCTTATAATGTCTAGTATGATAGCTATATGTGCTGTAAAAATGACTATTTTTATCTATAGTAACTCATGTCAAAAAGAGACTCTCATTTCATAAAGCCTTGCTACCTGCTTTTAACTAAGGCATACAGAAGTGTTTCTGTTTTAATTTAATTTATTGCTAAGATTTTTAAAAATTAAGTTTTAGCTTGTTTTTGAAATCAAAAACTAGTAATACTTCATTCTTATTCCCAAGAAACCTCATGTTGAACCTGAGTGATATCTGTTTCTTCTCTGTTGGGTACCTTACTGTCAGTAAGTCATCACCTCCAAATTTCTTCTAAACTCAACCTGATCTAACAACTTCATTACCTTCTTGGTTGGTCCTTAGCGGCATTAAAAGTTGGTCCTTACCTGCTTTGGTTCATGCTAAAAACAAAAAAAATAAAGGCACTACTACTTACATAATTTATAAATTTATTCTCTCTCTTTTAGGCAACATAAATTAATGAAAATTGGAGGTTCTAAAATATTGAACTATCCCTTATAAAACTAAACTTTAGATTTAATGCATTTTAATAAAATATTTTCTAAATTATCTTTTAGTACAAGCTTACAGCTTATATAACTAAGAACATTTATTGAATTTTTAATCACTGAAGTATAAGTACTTTTAAGTACCAAAGTATAGAAGACTAAATTAAAAAGCGCAGAAGCTTCTGTATCTTTTAAAACAGACAAAAATTAATTGCTTCAGCTCTAGTTAGTATACTCTAGAAAACTTACAAATATAAGTCTACACATAGGTAAACTAAATCTGTAAATCAAAATGCTGCTACAATCTGACTATAGATTTAGCAGAAGGAACTCAGATTTTTCAGAGGGAAAGGCATTTTGGGGAAGGAATTACAATTCTATTTCTGGTAGTGTTGTTTTATTAATATTTTGTTAGTAGTAACTATCACTTATAATAAGCTCTATTTCAGGGGCAATAACAGTGTTTTTAGTCACCTTCATGTATTTAATTCTCACAATAAATTCCTTGAGACTACAGGTTAAATTCAAGTTCTGATATTACACGTCACTGTCCTAACTAAATTTGTGGTTGACCTGGAATTTAGACAAATACAGTTTGAGCTCCTACTCTGTGCCATGCTAAGCACTGGCAAAACTGCTGTGCTTCCTCTGCCTTCCTGGAACATATATCTGAGGGAGTCTGACTATGAGTGCTCTTTTCCAGTAAGGATTAGTACTGTGAGTGAGGACATGGCAGGCTGCTAGTTATTTGCTTTCGTCCTTATCACTTCACAATTCTGGTTTCATCTGGATTATAAAATTTAGGAATGATATCCCACTGATTATAATTTACCATTCTTGAATCATAGCCTATATTAGTATTATTCCCCCCCAAAAAGGTGAACATAAGTGCAGAAGTTATACAGTCACAGTCTTATATTCCAGCTTTCTCTAAAAACACAGGGGTAGCTACTATTTGTAAATGTGCCAGATGCTGTACTCAGCATATACTTTATTTCTGATCCTAAAACCAACTTATAAATATCCTCCATTTTATAACAATGACTTTTATTATTTTCATTAATTTATCCTAATGATGCCTCCTCACCCCCTGTCAAAGTATTATATAAGAGCCAGTATCATTGTAATATACATTCAAGTACAGTATGAAGTAAGAATAAATAATTTCTAGAAGGATTAGTGTGTTATCTGATTTATTTTCATACTGTCCTTACAAGGATTTAATGACAAGGATATAATGGGGAAAATACAACCCTATTATTGCCAACATCCAAATATTTGAGTGTTTTTTAAATAATAAATTGTACTATTCCCAAATTTTTGATCTCTAAATTTCTTTAGTGCATAATTGTTCTCTGATGGGCTTTCTGCCTTCTTTTTAAAAGATTATGACAATGAAGAAATCTTAACTTATGAGGAGATGTCACTTTATCATCAGCCAGCAAATAGGAAAAGACCTATCATTTTGATTGGTCCACAGAACTGTGGCCAGAATGAATTGCGTCAGAGACTCATGAATAAAGAAAAAGACCGCTTTGCATCAGCAGTTCCTCGTAAGTTTGGATGTATTCCCATTTTCTTGTGCTTTTCAACTGTTAACACCGTTAGAACCTGATTTTGTGGGGGTAACATTTCATTCATTCCATCAAAACAATGGTGTCAAAGAGGAACTTCATTTTTAACCAAATCTTTTGGACAAGTTATTACAAAGATAATCATTTTTGAGAAATTTAAAGTTTTTCTTAGGAGTATGATAAAAGTGGTTTTCTAAATGAAGTTCAATTTGGACCTCTTACGATATGGAATCAGCTCCCAGTTCCTTAAATTGATGTAGAAGATAGAAATGTAGACCTAATCTCTGAACATAGAAGTTTTATTTAAATATTATATAATACCTGACCTTATGGAAAGACTTTAGGGAAAGATGAGTAGCAGTGTTGTAAATGCAAGAAGTAATTTAAAGTACATGTAAAATATATTATAGTAATTAAATAACTATTATTAAGATACTGAAAACATTTTTATTTCTCAATCTAAAAAGTCAGTGCTAAATAATTGTCTATTGATATACCTTAATTCATTGTTTTATGATCGTATTACACAATAATTTAGAATTATCCCCTCTCCTCACTTATTAAGCTCTTTATTTTTCATTGATTTTTGCTTAGATACCACTCGAAGTAGGCGAGACCTTGAAGTAGCTGGTAGAGATTACCATTTTGTTTCACGGCAAGCATTTGAGGCAGACATAGCAGCAGGAAAGTTCATTGAGCATGGTGAATTTGAGAAAAATTTGTATGGAACCAGCATAGATTCTGTACGACAAGTGATCAACTCTGGAAAAATATGTCTTTTAAGTCTTCGTACACAGGTAAAGCTGTTTTGGTGTAAGGTATTGAACTTGAAGGCCTTTATTGCAAAATAATTTGGTGGAAAATGGGTGTTCATCCAAAACTTACCAGCTCTAACTAAATTGACAGACATTGTTTTCCCCACTTCGCCAATTCCCTATGTGGAATCAGACAGATGACTAAATCTCTTTCAGAGATTCACACATACCTACAAATATACACTACATATTTTCTGAAACTAAAAATATAATGTAGTACTGGTTGTACTTTTGTGTTTTAGATCTTAAGAATCCATCTTTTCTGAGGAAAATTGGGATATTTAGAGGTAATTTTTATGGCTATAAATGCCATTGTTTAAGTATATTAACAAGTATCATGATGAGTCCTTGATTGTGTGTAGTAAAACTTCAATTGGTTTCTGTTATTTAGCAGACTAAGCAAAAGCTTTGAAAATTAATAGCAATTCCTTTTTAGATTTCAATTTAGAAGATAATTTTGAAATTCAAAATTTTTAAGATTGTGTTTGTTAATGGAATTTTTATTTTTCTAGATTATAGTTTCAAAATAAAACTTTCCCTAATGTGATGTAGTCTGCTCTATATGTCATCTCAGGAAACATAGGCAGTGGTCATTAAAGAGATAAGTGAAAATTGACTCTAAAATGGATATCCTGAAATAGAAATTCAGTTTTCTGGCCCTCCCTGGTGGTGCAACAGGTTAGGATGCAGCATTGCAAATTAGCCACAACTGCTGCAGTGCAGGTTTGTTCCCCAGCCCTAGAGGTGACCTCTCCTGTCTTGCCCACTACTCCCCTCAGCAGTATACTTGGTTGATCTGCCTGTTCTGTAACTGGCTCTGTCTCTGGTGAAGCCGATCACCGCCCCTGCATCTCTGACCTGTACCCCAGTTCTGTATGCATAAATAACAAAACCTTAAAAAGAGAGAAATTCAGTGTTCTTTGTTTAGTGGACATATAATTTTAGTATCCACAATTTCAATTATAAACATTTGAAGAGAAGTAGAAGTGTTTTTAAATTTCTTCAAAATTCTTTATATTTTTTAAGCTAACAGGTTTATGAAACAATTTAGAATAGGCATATGTCTTAATGATCTTAATAATTTTTGATTGGAAAGGGCCTCTCCTGTTAGATCTCAGTACGATGGAGTGCTTCAGTTTAGGGACACATTTATATAATGGACAAGGCAAGCAGCCTTCTTAATTCAAACAGTGTAAATTGTTTGTTATGAGGGTATTTGGAACGTTCAGATAGTGTTTTTAAATAGAGCATTTTCATACTCTAGATACATTGTTGGGAAGTTAATGATGAAAATTAAAGATCTAAAACACCTCTTCTTTATAGTCTTTGAAGACTCTCCGGAACTCAGACTTGAAACCATATATTATTTTCATTGCACCACCTTCTCAAGAAAGACTTCGGGCATTATTGGCCAAAGAGGGAAAGAATCCAAAGGTAACATTTATATACTATTGTACATTCCATTGAAGATAAATATGACACAATTCTGGCCTCATCTGTCATGGTCTTGAGCTTAATGACTGACTATTCTTTCTGCTACATAACTGTTCCCAAAGTTGTGATGGTGCAGTGGATTCTGATTAGACCATGGCAGCTCTCTAATGCAAGGGACTTTGTGTTCTGCACATTCCCTGCTGACATTCTTTAATACATCAATCATCTTCACTTGGATCTGTGTTATTTCCAAGAAGCATTAGGTGACACCCCAGTCCATCCCTACAGAAAAAAGATTCTCAGCAAATTCTTAGGGATTACCACTTTTCCCTGCAGATTTTTTTGCATCTGTTGGAAGCCAAAGTTAAGAGTGCTGTCATTTTTGTCTTCTTTTTTCTCATTGAAATTTTATGTTTTCTCCCTCTTGTCTTCTCACATGATCTTAAATGGAAAAAAAATATATTTTTAAATGTTGAACAAAGTTGAGGTCATCCATATTACACTAAACATTAATGTAAAATAGTGACATTAATAAGAAGACCTTGACTTTTTATTTAGATATGTGAAATGAAAGCTCTTACTACAAATCAAAATAACAAATATTCTTCTTTATTTCTTAAATCTTTTTGTTTTAGACAGGGTTCACTGAGATCTCATTTGCTGTGCTCTAAATCTCTTTAAAAGCCTAAAAACATACAACATTCTTCGAAAAAGTCATTCAAAGTATTACACTCCTTTCCTTTGGTTCTTTACTGTTCATCACAACCTCTCACACTCCTTCCCCCCACCCCCCACCACATCTTTTTCTACTCTAGATGTACTTATATTTCATATTCAGTTTTGTTTGTGAAAGTAGTATTTTTCAATGTCTTTGGCTAAGTCAGAGACCTCCACATCATACATGTTGAGTATAATTCAGGTTGCTTATCTAGGCTTAGTTCACTAGCTAGTTAAAATAGCTTTTTCCTTTTTCACTTGGATTTGTTCATAAATGAGAGGGGTCAGAGTATCTGCTGTCCTTGCACTTAAGAAAACACAAAAGAAATGAGACATGGTTACTGGCTGTTCAGGGGAAAAAAACAGGTTTAATCCTCAACAAGTTAGTCCACAGTAGCTAGGTTGATAGATCAGAAACACTATGATTATGGAAGGAAATGGATGCATATTAGGGACCAGAGTGGACTTCATTCTACATGTTCAGCCTAAATTTCTACTTGCTAACAATGTGTATTTTTATTTTTAGGTTATTCTTCCACAAAGATTCAGTATCATACCAAGGACAATACACCATTCCAAAACTTGTTAGGCAGTTGTCTTTTGATTGGCAATCTGGCAGTTCACATATGAATTTCTTTTAACCTACTTTATTTGGAATTGCCATCCCAAATTGAGTGTGGTCTAGAAAGATACTGTTTATGCATATTATTAAAGCAGGAATTTAATCAGTATCAAAATATTTTAAAAATACACAATATGTTTGATTTTCAATTCAAATTTTTAATTTAAAAAATTAACCTTATTGGGGGTCAAGTATATGGTAAGAACATACTTGCTGGTAATCACAATGTAGTATTCACATGTAAATTGCATGTGTTATACCTGGAATATGCAAAATTATAAACCAGTGTTACTTCAAAAAAGTCATTTAAAAAAATAATATAATGGGACTTTAAAAGTTAACCTTATTGAGTTATACTTCACATATGATAAAATACATGCATCTTAAATTTACTTACATATAATAAAACACAGTTGTGGCAAAAGTATACCTTTTTGAATATCATGCAAATAAAGATTTAGAACATTTTCATAATCCAGAAATGTTTATCTTGCTCTTGGGAAGTTAATAACCCCTCCACCCTTCCCCATGTAACCATAATCTGCATTCTGTGGCAGATTGTTTTGTCTATTCTAAATATTAATAAAAATGGAGCCATATAGTATGTGTAAATTTGCATCTGACTTTGATTAGCATAGTTGTAGACTTCATCTCAGTTGCATCTAACAGTATATCATACTGTCTTTTGCTGAGTGGTTTCCCATGATCTAAGCATAGCACAGTTTGTCCATTTCCTAGTTAAAATGCTGTTTGGACTGTTTCCATTTTCGAGCTACTATGACTGAAACTGCTCTAAACATTCGTAAGAGTCTTTTGGCCAAAATATGTTTTCATCTCTCTTGGTAAATCCCTTGAAGTAGAACTGCAGGATCAAAAGTGGGGAGAGTGGGCATTCTTACCTTGTTAATGGAAAAGACTTTAGTTTTTTACCATTTGAGCATGTTAGCTGTAGGCTTGTCATATATGGCCTTTACTTTTTTTTTTCTTAATATGGTTCTCTTTTATTTATTTTTTAAAATAATAGTTTATTTTTATATCATTCTGTGTATTTTTCCATCTCAGTTGTAATTCCCATGGGGTTCCCATCACCAAATCACCCATGTACCGTCACCATAGACCAGTGCATTTCCCTCCCCCACTGTTTTTGATTCCATTCCCCACTCGGGTATATAGCTGTTCACTATTATTATTATTTTCTCACCTGGTCTGTTATACTCCTGCTATGAGAGAAACCATCTGGTATTTTTCCTTTTCTTTCTGGCTTATTTCACTAAGCATGATCTTTTCCAGCTCCATTCATGTTACTGCAAAAGGCATGTGTTTATTTTTTTTGGTTGCTGAGTAATATTCCATTGTGTATATGTACCACATCTTTTTAATCCAGTCATCCACTTTTGAGCATTTGGGTTGTTTCCATGTCTTTCCAATTGTAAATAAAGCAGCAGTAAACATGGGGATGCAAGTATCTTTTTGAATCAGTGTTTTTGTGTCTTTTGGGTAGATGCGTAGGAGTAGGATTGCTGGGTCATAGGGAAGCTCCATGTTAGTTTGAGGACCTCCAAACAATTTTCCATAGGGGTTGTACTAGCTTGCATTCCCACCAGCAGTGCAGGAGAGTTCCTTTTTCTCCACATCCTCGCCAACATTTGTTGTCGCTAGTTGTTTTTAAGATGTGCCATTTTCACTGGGGTGAGGTGGTGTCTCATTGTGGTTTTAATTTGCATCTCCCATATTACAAGTGATGTTGAACATTTTTTCATATGCTTGTTGGCCATCTGCATTTCCTCTTCTGCCTATTTTTTGATGGGGTGGTTTATTTTTGTTGAGTTTCATCAGTTCTTTGTATATCTTTGTGATCAATCCGTTATCGCTAGTTTTGTGTGAGAAAATTTTTTTCCAATTACTGGGCTGTCTGTTTTTGTAATGTCTCTTTTGCTGTACAGAAGCTCTTTAACTTGATGTAGTCCCATCTATTTATCCTTGCCTTCACTATCATTGCATTGGGTGTTGTAGCTTCGAAGATATTACTGAAGTGTATGCCGTGTAGTGTTTTTGCCCATCTTTGCTTCCAGGTAATTTAAATTTTCTGTTCTTATGTCATTAATCCACTTCGAGTTGATTTTTGTGTATGGTGCGAGGTAGTAATCTAGTTTCATTTTTTTTGGCATGGCCTTTTATATTTTTTTAATTATAAATGGATATTTTGTTAAATGCTTTTTTGGTATCCATTAAGATAAGCATTGTTTTATTTGCAGAAATTGAACCAGCCATACATCCTGGAATAATCCCACTTGTTAAGGGTGTATGATACTCTTAGTGTGCTGCCAAATTAATTTGCTAGTGTTTATAAGAGAATTTTTGCATATTCTACTCATCAGGCATGTTAACTTATAGTTTTCTTGATTATCTTTGTCTAGCTTTGGTATCAGGGTAATGCTGACCTTGTAAAATAAATTTGGAAGCATTCCCTCCTCTTCAGTTCTTTGGGAAGTATTTGAGAACAGTAGGTATTAAATCTTCAAATGTTTGGTACAATACATGGTGAAGCCAACTGATCCTGGACTTTTGTTTTGGGAGGTTTTGGATTACTGTTTGAATCTCCTTACTAGTAATCCATTTACTTAATTTTCTATTCATGATTCATAATAGAAGATTATATGAGTAAGAATTATGAAGCAATTGTCCAATTTGTTATTACCTAGATGTTCATAATCTCATGGTTTTTTTACATTTCTGTGGTATTGGTTGTAGCTTCTTTTCTTTCATTTCTGATTTTATCTGAAACTTTTTTTTCTTGGTGAGTAGAGCTTAAAGGTTTGTCAACCTTTTCAAAGAATCAGCTCTTAGCATCTATCTTTTTTGTTGTCTTTTTAGTCTCCTTTTCATTTATTTTCACTCTGATATTTACTGTTATTTTGTTTTTGCTAATCTTGGACTTTGGTCTTTTTATAGTTCCTTTAAGTCTAAAGTTAACATTATTTAAGATTTTTCTTATTTATTGAGGTAGACCTGTACTGCTGTAAAATTTCCTCTTAAATCTGATTTGCTGTATGTATCCCATAGATTATGGCATATTATTATTTTCATTTTTTGCTGGTTATTTTATTTCTCCTTTGATTTGTATGTGTAATTTGTAAAATTTTATAATTTTTTTCAGTTTTTCTTATAATTGATTTCAAATTTCATAGTATTGTAGTCAAAAAGCGATGCTCAATAAGATTTCAGTCTTGTAAATTGAGAATTATTTTGTGGCATAATGTGATCTGTTCTGCAGAATATATTCTGTGTACACATGAGAAAAATATATAACCTGCTGCTTTTGGATAGGATGGTATATATACATCTATTAAATCCATCTGTGGGGATAGAGTTGTAAACCCCACTGGCCTCCAGACCTGGTGATGTTGGGGTGTCCACCATGGAGATAACGATTAAGAATCAGAATGCTGGTATATATGTCCCTTTCTTGTAGGTACCAGTGAGACATAACAAGGCCAAGAGCAAGCATATACTATATCCCTTGGCTATCCCAAGATCTCTTCTGGCTTCAGTAGGGCCACAGGCTTGTTCAGGAGTTCAGTGACTAAGAATTAGCAAGATAGGAGAAATACTAAATGTACCCAACAGCACCTTACGTCCCAGAGAAAGTTCCAACCAACTGCCCCTGACAAATGCTAAATTAGCTAATGAGTCACCCTCATGAAGGTTTGGGCACTTTTTATAGGTTCTCAGGGTGAGTGAATCTGTAGGTTCCCTTTAAGAGCAGATTTTCTGTTCCCCATTGCTTTTTGGGTCTCCAGTTCATAAGTGCTGTTGGTTTTCAAAGCCTGTTGTTATAAGGGCGCAGAGAGGGTGTTCTGCAGGCCAGGTCCCAAGGGTTGTGTGATGTGGGCATGAACCCTCCCTTCTCAAGTTCAGCATTTATGAGCTAGGTCACCACTCTGGGGAATGAGCATTTTTGGTGAGAACACATCTGCCTCTGCCTCTCCTACCCATTTCAGTGTTTTGTTGTTGTGGAGAATCTGTTCCCATCTTCAGATATTTTTCACAGGAAAATGTTCCCTATGCAGCTGTGTATTTGGTGTGTACATGGAAGGAGAGTGACTCCTGGATTTTCTTTTGCCTCTGTTGAACTGCCTCATGGCCTCCCTTTGTGTCTTAATGCTATCATTTGAGATCAGGAAAGTTTAATGACAGTTTTTCATTACTCTTCAGGTTTATGATTTTTGTGCACTGTATGTAAATTTTGCCTACTCTGAGATAATAAAGACTTTGCCCTGTGTTTTCTCCTAAAGCCTTTTTAACTTCTACTTTGAGACCTATGATCCCTCTCAATGTTTGTTTTAATGTGCAGCCAGGATGGAACATGACTATTTTTTCTTTTAAACTTTGTTTTGGTTATAATCACATGTCCATATCCATCACCTCTTTAAAAAATCATTTCTCCCATTGAATTACATTAGTCACTTGTCAAAAATGACCTGATCAGATATTTCTGTATGTGGAGTCAGAAGGTAGAATTAGTTCTGGACTCTTGTTTTTATGCTAATAAAAGTGTCTGAGATTACTAACATAGCTTTAAGTCTTGAAGAACAGGTATAAAAAGGATGAAGTTGTTGAAAACATGCTACTGCATGGATGGATCTTGAAAACAAAATTTAAGGTAAAGCAGTCAAAAAGGACTACATAATACATGGATCCACCATGTGGAATGTTTAGAACAGGAAATTCAGAGATTTAAAGTTGATTAGTAGTTGCATAGGGCTGAGGAATGGGAGAAAAAAAGGAGTAACTGCTAAAGGATATGGTTTAGAGATAATGAAAATGTTCTAAAATTGGGATGTTGATTATACAACTCTAACTCTACTAAACATTATTGAATCCTATACTTTAAGTGATTGACCTGGGTGACTTATAAATTATTTATCAAGAAAACTGTTACTGAAAACAAATAGCAGTCTTTTGTGTAGAAATTTGGATTTTTAAAATTTATATGGAAATTAAAATTAACCACATTTACCTTAAAATTTGAGGACTTTTTTCTTCATTGCCTCTCTTTTTTGATTTCTACTTAACTTCTGTTTATTTTTTCCTTGTCAGTTTTAATTTATACTTCCTCTAGTTTCTAAAGATAAAAACTTAAGCCATTCTTATTTTCTAATACAGGCATTTGAAGTTAAAATTTTCCAAGCATTTAATTTGGAGGTTCTATTTTTTACTATCATTTTGTTAGAAATACATTCTAATTTCCCTTGTCTTTTTCTTCATTAACCCATGGGTTATTTAGAAGTATGTGATTTAGAAGTATGAGATTTTTTAAATCTTACTGATTTATAATAGTGCATTCAGAAAGCATATTCTCTAAGATGAGAATCTTTTAGTTTGTTGAGCCTTAATGTATGGCTCAAATCTGGTTGTATGTTCCATGCACACAAGTAATACTTCTTCTAGTGTTGGATAGAAGGTGATAATTTTCATTGTTTTTTATTCCACTTACTTTTTATCTCCTTGTTATTTCCTCATTTTTTCATTACACACAATAAAATGTCAAGTGAAAACAAATCCCTTATTTTAACTCTATGAAATTGTGCTAACTAGCAAAGTGAAGATGTTAACTCAGTTGTATGTAGAATGTACACAATCAGTTGTCCCCTGAATCTGTTCTGCCAAAATGGGGGTTAGAAAGTATAATAAAGTGATAATGGAAATTGATATGGTCAATTTTAGTCCAAAATTTTTCAAGCAAACACATCTTATGTGGGACTTAACATTTACATTTATACTAGCACCACAAAGTTTAGATTCTGAGTTCTGGAATGTTCTTCAAATAGTATTGAGCTTTGAGAAGACATGTAAGAATGTTAGTGTGTTCAGTTCCAGGGTGTAGTAGAGTCCTTACTAGAGAACAAAGGATTCTGTGTGCCATAGCCAGATACACCACATTCCAGAATGGAAATAGCCACACAAGAAACTGCCTCAGAACAAGCCAGAACTGCCATATTTTTAGTGTTATAAAAGTTCAAGCAATTGAAAGATTAGGAATTGTTCTTGTATTATGGGTCTAACATACTAGTGACATGCACTTTCACAACTGAGTTTTTTGGATTTGACTTTAGTTCTTTTTGTTAACAAGGATGTTTTTAGGGGAGATTACCTCTTGAACAAGTGTGCCTGATAATTAGAGGGTTTGGATAAGCTTGCCCATAACATTGCCAGCTGCTTATGTGAAATAGCTGCTTCCTTTATCCACTGTTTTAAAGTAGCCTGCTCTGCAACGTTTCTAAAATTCTTGTTAGTATACCTTTTTTCATCTCAAAAAACCTCCTGTGTATATTGAAAAGAGGGAGCAACTTAATGTATTAAACTGAGCATGTTGACCACCAGTGTTTTCATAGAAAAAGCTATCCATTCAGTTAATTCTTTTATTTCCCCATGTTTATTCTAACTTCATGACAGCTATAAAAGCCAGAGGCTGTTTATTTATAAAGCCAAAGTAGATGATATTTTAGGTCCTGCCACCCGTCACTCCAACTAGGAAAGTTCACTGTTAAAACAAAGGTGTTATTTTTAGGAAGAGGTCATGCTTCTCCCTAAAATATTTGACAGCGAATATCTATAGAGACGCCTCTAATCTTGTAGTTAAAAGTATGTGAAAACCTAACTAGCAATATAAAACAGATACTGAGTCCCAGTGATTCACACTGAGTTCTGAAAGTGCAAAGGAAATCACCATAGCCTTGGCAGTGTTGGGGGGTGAGGGGAAACTTTGGAAGTTATTTTGAGAGATGAAGGAAAGCTAAAGGCAGTTCTTTATCTTTGGCTGTCTCTGAGTCATAGTGTATTTTGATAAGGATTAGTGTTACCTCATGTTTTTTTTCTTTTCTTTGCAGCCTGAAGAGTTGAGAGAAATCATTGAGAAGACTAGAGAGATGGAACAAAATAATGGCCACTACTTTGACACTGCAATAGTGAATTCAGATCTTGATAAAGCCTATCAGGAATTGCTTAGGTTAATTAACAAACTTGATACTGAACCTCAGTGGGTGCCATCCACTTGGTTGAGATGAAGGAAACATCCGTTCTGTGGTATGAGTGAAGTTGATCTGGCAGATTGCCAGTAGAAAGATAGCCCTGATATTCAGCAGCTCTGAGGATACCATGGCATGCAGTATAAGCTGAAGACCTGTTCCTAGATCTTAAGCTAGTGAGAAGTCCCCTTAGGCAATTTGTGCACAGCAGTCTTTATTCTCTGTACATGGCTTAGAGGTTCTTGCCTTATTTGGGGATTCTAAATGGACACTTTGAACATGGAAGTTCCATTATATCCATGCAAAACCTTTTTTAATTCACTTAACTTTTTTCTAAGTAATATTTTCAAGAAAAAACGTGTATAACAGTCCATGTCTCAGAGTAATAAATACTGGTGTTATTTTAATAGTAAATTTAATGACTTCAAGGGAATGGGGGTACTGTGTTTCTGTGTACTAGGCAAGACAATACGTAAAGAGACTGGTTTAATCATCAGAAACACTATTCTGAAGGAAAAAAAAAAAGACAAAACGGTGCCATTTAGGTCTGGAGTCACTTTGTTAGGTGGCATTTGTATGTATCTAATTTTTTAAAAAACATTCCGCTAGGATGCACCATTTTTTTTTTTTTAGCTCAGAGTTTGTAGATCAAACTTCACTGCACATTTAGCAGTCTCTGATCTAGTGAAACACATACAACATGTAGCTCATTTTCTTAAAGATGATTTTCTGAAATTTTTTCTTAAATTGTCACAACTAATTTGATAACCTCACTTCCTTTGCCTGATCTGCATAGTACAAAAAATTTTTATGAATGACATGGTCATACAGTGTTGACTATTTTAAAAACTTATGATGCAAATAGGTCTTTACATACATGAAGACATAGGCTATTTGACAGTTTTTGCATTTTTACATGAGCACAGTATAATTTGGCTGTGCTTATATAAGTAATAAACTGGGTTTCTGTGATGAATATAGCTGCTGTGATAATATTTAACAGATTTAATAGATCTTCATTGATTATACATTATACTTGTTCAGCATTGGAATAAAATTACATTCATCCTAGGAAATACCACAACAGTTGACTTTTAGATTAGAAGGAAAGGATGATTGGGGGCAAGTTGGTAATTTAGCACACGGAAACAGGTCTGTGTCCTAACAAGATATGCTCTGTGGCCGGAATGGAACAGCTTGCTAAATCATGTTTAAGCTAACAGGACTTTCATACTGTGTCTTTAGCTATAGCTTTAAAGTTCAATTTCTGTAAATGGCATGGAAAGTTGTAGTCTTTTCATGCCTCTAGAGATGGTGTGATGTGTGACAAACAACCTTAAATGTGAATGTCTTGATTTTATTTTTAATGAAGATTTTAACTACAGCGTTCCTATTCCCATAGCTAAACACTGGAATAATAACTGAATTGTCACTTAATTTAACATAGCAATGGTTTATAATAAGTAGTGTATCTAAATGTCATATTTGATATTTTTTCTCTCTTCTACATAATTTTATTTTAACATATGTTATATGTTGCCTTTTTCTGTCCAAGTTCATATGGCCTTGAAGTTGACTGGAGTATATGTCTTACATGGGAATACTTTCAAGATAGTGATTCCTTAGGAGGAATAACATTTCTGAGTGAAGGAGAAGAATGCCATACATATGGTCTGATACACTCCAGTTTATGGCAGGAAAATGAAGGCCAAGGAATACAAGCACTTAATCTTTCCAATTTTCCAGATTACTTTCTCCTCAGGAATGAAAGGTAGTCTGTGGAACACAACAGACTTTTGTGACCTGCTCATAATAACTAACACCTATTTTGAAAGCTAAGATCTAAAATGTTGGCAGCGTAAGTTAGACGGAGATTTCAGGTAGTCAGTTTATGGCTTTTGCCAGTCTGAGTCAGCCACACTGCAGCAGCATGCTGGCAAGATACATGCAGTTTGTAACAAGCAGATCTCCTCTACCAGTCACATGCCATGCCATAGTGTACTTTCATGAATTCTAAGGTGACAACAGATAGTTTAGGATTTTTTGAAGTCCTTTAGTTCTCCCCGTCTTTGTAAGAATAGTAAAGGGATAGAAATACTTTTGTCCCAGACTCTTCTCAGTCCTCATGAAATGGGTGTGCTGATATTCAACACAGTCCCTAAGCAAAGTGAAACTGAGTTGTTGCTGACTTCCTTCGAAGAAAAGAGGGAAAAGCCTTGCTGTATCTCCAGCTGCTCTTGTCAGTTTCATTTCCTGTCCCTCACTGGTTCTGAGACCACGTGTTAAGGTCTCATCCACTTTTAGAAATGATCCCAACAATCAATACAGATGAAAAGTCCAAGCAAGGAAATAGTTTCCTTTAATAAATTTTCTTAAGTCACAACAAACATAAAAGAGAATAGTATTTAGACTTATCCAGATTTGCTTTCTATGAAAATCTAATGTCTGGATTCTTCCCTCCCCCCCCACCTTTTTATAATGGCCTAAGAAATAAGTATTGATTTGAATGTAATTTTGTGAATGTGTATGGAAAATATAAACCAGGGATTTAGCCTTAATAAAAGGTAACCTTTCTGGCACCTATTGTTAATCCACTTTTGTATTCTCACCTGTATCTACACTCTTGTTATTTTCACTCTTGTTATTTTGAGAAGTCATAATGCACACTGTATCATAAAAATAAAAAGTAAAATTATATTTGAAATTTTAAAAATATTTGGCTGTGCTTATGTCCCTTGCCATATAATGTTTTAACACACCTAATGACAATCCAGTATTCAAGTTTTTACCAGAAGCAAGTCCACTATAAATAACCTCAAAGTGGAGCCTTTTAAAATTTTGCTCTTCACAGTGTGGGGTGGAGGGTGTGCCCATTAGCAGAGATGCAGGTTCTGTTTCCTTAATTGTTAAAAACAAACCCCAAAAAACCCTATATTAAAGACAAACAAGGTTGTAAATTTGAAAGTAGTCTAGAGAAGGGATGTAATACTTGGGGCAATTAGGATTATATGCTGCCAAGGATTTGAGGACACTGACCATAGGATGTCACTTATTAACAAATGTGTAGTTCATTTCTCCATTCTTCATTCCTCCTTTTCCTTCTAAACCACTCTTCTCCCAAAAGAAAGGAAAAATCCAACAGTTTCACACATACTTGTTGCCCTAGTGCAGCTTTCTACTATCCTGATCTGTTCCTGTGGATCAGAGCACCTCAACCCCACACAGTAAATTGTCCACTATTTTCTCCTGTTTTCTTAACAATATGCTAAACTGTAAAATCATCTGCACTTCTGTAGGAAGCTTAGCCAAAGCCAATAAATACTAGCATTTTAAGAGACCACAGGACAGGGCCCTCCTTGGTGGCATAACAGGTTAAAACACAAAACTATGAAGCTAGCCACAGCTGCTTCACCAGGAGTTCGATACCCACCAGGGAGGTGACCCACATAGCCATAGACCTCTCCTGTTTTGCCCGTTGCTCCCCTCAGCGGTGTACTTAGTCAATCTGCTTGTTCTGATCCCCACTTTTTCTGGTGAATCCTCTCACTGCCCCTGTACCTCTGGCCTGTACCCCAGTTCTGTGTGCATACATAAAGTCTTTAAAAAAAAAAAAAAAGCCACAGGAGAAATGTAGGGTACTTTGGCTAAACACTTAAAGGTAAATATTGAATTTACCTAAATGAAAGCTCCTAATTTGGTTCTGTTTCTACCTTTAAGCCATTTTTGCTTCCTAGAAAGATGATACATACTGCGTAAGAACCAATGCTCTGAAATCAAGATACACTTAGTTCCACATACCAACTGTTCTCTCACCTGAAAAAAGCTGTTTCTTCATCTGCAAAATGGAGATAATATTTAACATCACCAGGGTACTGGGAAAGTTAAATGTTAAGCAGCTAAGTACTGTCTGCTTTCAAAAGACTAAAGAACTCAGTGTTGTTTTTCCAAACACTAATCTGAAACTTTATTTGGTGTACAACAAGAGTTCTTATAAATCAGCTCCTTGGGCCCTCCCTGGTGGCGCAGCGGGTTAAAGCACTGCACTAAGAAGCTTAAGCCTCTTTAGCATGGGTTTGATTCCCGCCTGCCCCGGAGGTGACCACATGGCGTGACAGACCTCTCCTGACCCGCCCGCTGCTCCCCTCAGCAGTGTACTTGTCAATCTGCCTGTTCTGCTCTCCACTCTGTCCCTGGTGAATCCTCTCACCCTCCACATCTCTGGCCTGTACCCCAGTTCTGTATGAATGAATAAATCTTAAAAAAAAAAATCAGCTCCTCAATTTACATCCTGTCTTAGCTTCAAATACAAGCAGTCTTAAATATAGGGGATACAGGCCCTCCCTGGTGGCGCAGCGGGTTAAAGCACTGCACTAAGAAGCTTAAGCCACTTCCACATGAGTTTGATTCCTGCCGTCCCCGGAGGCGACCACATGGCGAGGCAGACCTCTCCTGACCCGCCCGCTGCTCCCCTCAGCAGTCTATTTAGTGGATCTGCCTGTTCTGCTCCCCACTCTGTCTCTCACCGCCCCTGAGCCTCTGGCCTGTACCCCAGTTCTGTATGTACAAATAAATCTTTAAAAAATAAATATATATATATATAGGGGATACAGAAAGGATAGAAGTTAAAAGTGTAAAAATTCTGAAGGTAGACTGCCTGGATTTAAATTTCAGATGTACCTGTTTCTAGGTGTCTTACCTAGGATTTATTATTTAAATTCCTTGTGCGCTTAAAAATAATACATACCTCTTGTGATAACATAAAAAACTTAACACTACCCAGCACATAACTAAGATTTATTATAGTAGGTTAATGTTTGCAGTATTATTAAAAAAAAAACCTCAGTCACCTGATTTGGCCACTCAAAACGCCACATCTTACATGAAAGGTAGCAAATTATTACTGCTTATAAAATAGTGAAAAGTTCAATTGTGACTCTCAGTTCAGAATTTTAGTATTTTTTTCACAGATGAGATAAGGAAGTATTAATAAGCCCTCAACTCACTGACAGTCATATTTACTAGTACCCCAAAATTCATCTCAGTAAGCTTAATTAGTAAAACATTGATACATGAAAGGGGAACAACGGGAGAATACCCACCTCCTGCATGTCTGCAGAGAAAGCTGTTTCCAGGTGACACTACCATGTGCTGAGCATAAGAACATGATTGGAACTGTCCATTTTAAAGTTATTTTACTGTTTATACCATAGTTACATTTAAATTGGCAGAAGTGCTGCCATGACAGGACAGAGATCTGTCATGCAAGAAAAATAGGTTTTTATAAAGCTTGAGAAGTACCACAGTAACACAAGTGTCAAGACAGCCAGCCCCAAGGTCTAACGTGGGAAGGAACAAAGGGTACTCAGCAGGCTGCCCTGACACACTGCTGTTTCCTAATGGGTGCTTCCTAATGGTAAATGGATCGCTGGGAACAGACGTCAGTGCAGCAGGGTGACACTTCAGAGTGAGTGCAGACACTGCTATATGCTCTTGCGATGTTTCTACAAATCTCATCTGTGACACATGATTGCTGAAATATGTTTCCAAAAAGATAACCCCACGTGGACACCTTAGGCCAAAAAATAAATAGCCACACGTACCAAACCTACACACCACGAATGGAAATGGTGCCATGTTAGGGTTGCAGAAGGAACCAGAGCAAGAAAGATTATTCAAACAGAAGATCTTCATCCTTCTCTTCAGCCAGGAGATTAGCAGGCTCCAGCACCTCGCCGGCTGCTCTTCGTTGCTCCAAGTCCTTCTCAGATTTTTCCTTGAGAACCTTTTTCTTCTCCTGTATTTTCTTTAACCTGTAAAACGGAATTTTCTGAATGTTGCTTGAGTGCCAAGTAGGTTTGCTTTCTTCTAGTTTTGCAAAGAGAAACATCTACATTCTGAAACAAAATTTCACCCTTTAAAAATCTCAGTATTTATAAGCCATTTAATAAAAAAGATAGGATGAATACATAATTTAGTAGCTGATTTCAAAAGTTCCTAATCTGATGGCATAAATTTTGAAATTCATTTCCTGAGCATTCAGTTATAAAAATAATCTTTCAATATGGACCACCACCAAATGGTAGCAGACAAAAACTCTGATGGTGAGATCACACATCATACTACACTCAGCTATCTCAGGGTCTGAGGTGGCCCTGTTGTCCCTGAATACGTGTGTCCTCACCTGTTTTTGTAACCTCATATACTACCTAAATAGTACTTACTGTCCCTACTAGCTTCAAATGTCACAACCTATTTATGCACCTATGTAACGTCTCTCCAAGTACTATGTAAATTCTCTAATGGTAAGATTTAGATTTTTACATAATGCCCCCCAGTACATTATACTTACTCCTGGAACATACTCAACATGTAATACACATTTGTTGATTGGCTCATTAATTGCAGTTCCTTTTTATGTGGGAGGCAGACACTTAAATCGCTTTACTTTAAAGACTCATCTAGTCAATTAGTAGCATCTCTGAGGAAGACAGGTCTATGTAAAATTTGACAGATTTTTCTCTACCCTGTGGCAGTATTATTTCTTGCTTCTTACTAGGATAAAATCAGGTCTTGCTACTCAAGAACATAGGTCAACAACTCTCAGCAAATTGAGCCTTTATAATATGGAAAACAAAAATGATTAGTAACTGCCAATTCCAACAAACCTGTAGAACTCTTCTCGTTCTCTCTCATCCAGCTCCGTGATGATGTAAGCAAGGGTACGTTCAATCCGGGGAATGATAACTAGGGTTCAAATATATGCATGAATGTAAAAAACATGAACACATCTAATCTCATTTCAAATTACCAGTGTTCATTTATATAAGTTACCTATTTTTTCTATCGTTAATGTACAATTAATACAGAAAACAGGGCACTATGGGTTAAGGTGCAGCATTATGAAGTTAGCTGCAGCCACTTCAGCACAAATTCATTTCCTAACCAGGGAGCTGACCCACATGGCTCAGCCTCTCCTGACCCTCACGCTGCTCCCCTCCACAGTATACTTTGTCAACCTGCCTGTTCTGCTCCCCACTTTGTCCCTGGTGAGCCTCTCACCACCCCTGCACCTCTGGCCTGTACCCTAGTTCTGTATGCATAAATAAAATCTTTAAAAAAAACAAAGTAGAAAATCAAGCTGAGAGGATTTAAAAGATGTTTTGTGTCATAGTATTGTCTGTTCTGCTTCTAGAACATGAATTCCTTGGGAACTGGAACTGTTACTATATTCATTTTGTTTTGCTGGCAATTCCATGGATGAGGTGTAACATTAGCAAGCAAAAAAAGAAATGCGTTTTGAGTTTTTTAGAAAATGATAATTTCCTAAAACTGAGGCCAAGTAAAAAAAAGTCTTTGCTATTCAATTGTTGCTTTCCTACCATAAAATTGAATGTTTCTTTCATGAAAGATTCTTGAGCAGCAAATAATAATATCAACAAATATGCTTAATTTTTAAATGATGAAGTAAGTAAGAGACAGGAAATAAATGCACTCATTGGAAAGATTTCCACCCTTCGTTCACAAATCACCAAAGTTAGTAAATTAACATTCCATAATTTCTCTCACCACTCCTCTGTAACTCCCCCAGACGCATCTCTGGAAGCGTCTAGTACACTGGAATAGGACTCCTGCCCTTCCTTCTGTGAACAGGGACGGTGTCTTAGTAGCCTAGAGTCAGGGAGAAGATGAAGCAAGAGCCTCACTGCAGCTTAAACTCACCGTGTTCAATGGCATTTACACGCCTGTTGGTAATCTTGATAGCTTCATCCAAAGTAACAAAGGATGTCTAAGAGAAGAGGACAAATTACTAATGTAAGCACAAAGTGATCCTCACTGTGCCCTGTTCATTTCCCTCCACACAGCACTTTGTAGAGAACATTTAAAAACCAAGACTACTTTCAACATGCTCACAAGGAAAAATGCTGGTAAGATTTTCACAGAGCCAGTACTACTTCTACACTATCAGAACTTGTATTCTGCAGCCTCACCTGAAGTGAGAATCTCTCATCAGGAGAGAATCATACACTACTGGGCACAAAGTGGGAAAAATGCTTTGATGCACAGGCCATGTTACATTTATATTTTACTCATGTAAGAACCATTGCTGTTTTCACCTAGCAAATGGTGAGAAAATACTAAACCACTGCAAATATTTTGTTAGTAATAAAAAGTAGGGACAATGATACAGAAACCACCATTTGAGAAATCAAAGTATCTTTGGCTTGCTCCACAAGGTATGGAACAGTTACAAAGAGCAGAACACTCGACTCATATCTGAATCTCCCCACTCAGTGATTAGAAATTAAGCCACAGAGGTGAGCACTTAGCTACTGACCTGCAGTGAGGCTAGTTCCACCAGTAGTTCCACTGCTTTGGCATAATTCCTCTTTAATTTAGCCAACTGCTCCCCACCTCTGGCTAACCCAGTCAGTTCATAACCTGAAAGAACAAGTCAGACAACATTTGTCACTAGAAAGGAAATGATCATAATAATCCCCAAAAGATGGCAAGTTAGAATGGCAAACATGGACTGACAAATTCATTAGCCCTTGTTACATGCAAACAGCGCCCATCCCATGCCTGATGTAGGGCAAGCTGCTGAGAAAATTCTACATAAGGATGCTATTCTAAAAGCTTTTGACTCCATTTCACCAGCTTGCTGGATTCTCCAATGCACCCCAGTGCCTTTGTACATCATATTGTGTGATGCCCACAGTAGTGACCCTCGTTAGCAGTGACTCTATAATGCTTAACTTCTTTACTCAAATGGCACTGAATATTCTACGTGAACCAACAGGTACAAAGAGAGAACACTGATACTTATTTTTAAAATTGTTCAATTCTGAATCCTAGCTCAACTAGAAGGAAAAGATGGCATCAGAGGTTTCCTGCTTCACTCCTGGGTTGCACTGACCCAGGGCAATCCTGACTAGGGACGAGATAAGAATACCTCTTGAACATCTGAGGCAAACACTATTCCAGAAGGGAAACCAAGGAAATTCAACTTCATTCAACCCCTTCACAAGGGGTTGGAGAGTGACCTTAAAGAGACTGCACCAGGGGTAGGGAGTTGCTGAGCAAACCTCAGCCACAGAGCTGTAGGCCGTGTTAGACGCAGCCCAGGGAGGTGAAAACCAAGGAGCACGGAGGCGCACCCCTGACTGAGGGAGACACAAGCGTTATGTATAACCCACAAGCTATGTAAAAGACTAAGAGATTTGACCAAATACAAATTAAGATACCACTTGCTTTTAAAAGGCAAGCAAGAGACTTGAAGGTATTTTTAGTATTTTACCCACCAACGAGAATATATACATTAAGTTGTAGAAAATGAACAACTGTTCATCATTTATTGTCAGGGCAATGCAAATCAAAACCACAGGAAGATACCAACTCATACCAGTGAATTCTGTCTGACTACACAGTAGAGGGTTTCTACTGCTGCAATCACTGAACTCTAAAGTCTAGTAAGCACCACTTTCCAGAAGTAGGTTCATTTAAAGGAAAACCAGATCTCAGAGCTACACATGAACACAAAAGCTGCGTACTTACTGTCTGTGCCCTCGTGGTAGTGCTCAAACACGGGGAGAGTGACACCTGTGAAGAAGAAGCAGACACAGACACAGCTTCGTAAGCGTCCTCAGGGCACTGCCTTCTCAGCACTACTTCCCTGGGTTTCCTTTTCAGTAAGTACTCAAAGGGCAAGAGACGGTCTGGAATGATAACTGACTTAAATAACTTTAGGAACTTGCTTTCAGTGTTGATTCCTATTCAAAAGTTCTAGCATCCTAAATAATAAAGAAATGGTTGTTAACAACTTTCCTTTCATTCTTTAGTGAAGCATACTTAATATACAAAAACTGCACATATTTAACCATCTACATTGTGATGCATTTACACACATGCATTATACTATACCAACACCACAATCAAGATAATAACATCACCTGCAAAAGATTTCTTGTATCTGCTTTCCTGTATCTGTATGTGTGTTAAGAACTACCCCTTAACAAGTTTTTTAAGTACAACAGTGGCCTACTTACCTGTAGGCATAATATTGTACAGCAGCTCTCCAGAGCTCATTCATACTGTATTGCTAACTCACATGCACTGAACCCCATGACCTGCCCACCAAGTTACAAATTTTAACATGTAAAGCCAATCAACCTATCCTAAGTAGAAAAGAGAAATTAGTACATTAAGCTTGCTGTCTAAACAGGTTAATTTAAAGATGAATTCTTTTCTGCTACAAGTCCAAAGAGTTTTAAAGGTTACCTGCTACATTATCCTTCTTTGCTCGTATCTTCACCTGGGCTTTATTTACATTTTGGATAACTGTGGTGCTGCAGGAACAGAAAAGAGCTTATTTAGATTAGACTTTGGAATGAGAAAACTCCAGGAATCCTGCTGGATCAGTTCAACAGAGTGAGATAACACAATGAAGCATGTTTTGATGAGTATCTTTTCCCAGAAAAGACGACGCATCACTCGCTGCTGCCTAAAGAGGGCCTCAGAGAGCAAAGTATTAGCCATAAGAAAAAGAATGACTTAAGCACACAGGCTGTCTTGCACGTGTATGACTCTAGGGATTTTTATTCTGCTAATGTAATTTGATGGAAAAACTCCCTCAAAGTTTGCTGTCCAACTGTCGAAGCAATTGTGCAATTCTTTATGCTATCTAATTTCCAAATAGCTTTGTCTGAGTAATCCATTACCATCAAGAAAAAAGTGTTTTCACCCTAACTGCCCAAAACACTCTCACCACTTACATACTACTGACTGACTCCCCATCCTCCTCTGCTGAGAAAGTCAGGAAAATTACTAGCCTACCAATAGTGGCAAAAATTAAAGTTTACTACTTCAGAGTACCTTCATGCCCCTGAAGCTGTAACATCTTTCCACTTAGTAATGCTAATACATGAAACAAAGGCAACTGCGTACCCCTGTTGACAACAGGAATACTGTGCTGCAACGGTGAAACCAGATTTATTGTGATAATCATTCTACAGTGTATTACAATACTAGCCACTATGAACACACTCCTGAAACTAATGCTATATGCCAGTTATAGGTACAACATTATAACTTTTAATCAAAAATTAAAAAGAAAAAAAAAAAGAATGGAAGGATTATGTCATTGGGTAGAATATGAAAACAACTTGCTTCTACCCCGGCCACTAAACAGCTATGTAACTTCAGGAAACCTATGAACCTAAGCTGAAAATAACAAAGATTGCTGAGCTTATTTGGAAAATCACAGGACATATGTAAAATGGCAAACCCCCTTTTAAAGCAGTAACAAAACCTTACTGTATGCTTTATAAAACATATATTTATGATGATGAAAAGTCCTAAAATTTGTGCCTTGTGCACAACTAGTTCCATTCTCAAATAGCTATGTTAAGGAGATAATAGAAACAAAAATATATACACATGAAAATGTCATGACATCTTCAATACTCCAAAATCTGAAAATCAACCCCACAACTAGCCATGAAGACAAAACGCTAATGAAGTTGGTATATATAGAAAAAAGTTATACAGCCATATGAATAAAAGAACAATGTTTATGATACAAGTTAAATAAAAGGAGACTATAAAATAATGTATCTCCTGTGCCTACAACTATGTAGCAGATACACATGATGGTAATAAAGGCAGCAGGAGTGTTAGGTGAAAGGGTTAAAAGTATTCTTTCTTATGAATTCTCCTACACTGCTGATGGGAATGCAAACTAGTACAACCACTGTGGAAAACTGTTTGGAAGTTTCTCAAACTGCTAAACATGGAGCTTCCCTATGACGCAGCAATCCCACTCCTCGGTATCTACCCAAAAGACGCAAAAACATTTATTCAAAAAGACACCTACACCCCCATGTTTATTGCTGCTTTATTTGCAATAGGAAAGACATGGAATCAACCCAAATGCCCAACAGTAGATGACTGGATTAAAACGGTGTGGTACATATGCACAATAGAATATTACTCAGCAACCAAAAAAGATAAAAACATGCCTTTCAACAACATGGATGGAGCTGGGAGGGATCATTCTTAGTGAAATTAGCCAGAAAGAAAAGGAAAAATACCAGATGGTTTCACTCATTGCAGGATCATAAAGGACCAGGGGAAAAATAATGATGATGATGAACAAATAATATACCAGAGACATTTTACGGGGGTGGAGTGGAGCGTGAGATCAAAAATGGGGGCGGGAGAAAGTACTCTGGACTATGGTGATGGCTCACACGTGATTTGGTGATGGGAAGCCCACAGGGATTACAACTGAGATGGAAAAAGGCACAAAATTATGTAAAAATAAACTATTCTATTATTTAAAAAAGTATTCTTCCTTATTATTACATCATTTGCCTTTAATGCTTATATATTTTTAATTAAAATCTGACTTTAAATTAAATTGTGAACATGAAAGCACTTTCTTTACTTTTTTAAAACCCGACTTAGACTTCTTACCTAAAGTCCCCTGCTGTGAACTTGGCCTCAGCCAGTGAAAAAGCTGCTTCTCTCATCACTTCACCCATCAACATTTTAGTCTGGAAAAGCATAAACCAACAGCAGATTCAATCAGGATTTTTACAAGAAAAACCCATAACATAATTATGTTCCTTTAATAATTAGAAGTATTTGATGTCAGGTGTGCATGTAAATATTTTTTGATAGTAATAAAACAAAATAAAAATTTCCAATTTTGCTTGAACAACTTTGGTTATGGTCACTAACAATGATGCAAAACTGTGAGACTATGAGTCTTAGAATCAAAGCACAGTAAGAAATAGAAAAAAATTAATCTGTACTGAAAAACTTGTCTTATTCTTGAATGGTTTCATGAAACTTGCTCAAATGTCTTCAATTCAATGCAGCGCGGTCAAAATCCTAAAGCACAGTGATTCAAAAAATACATCTAAAATATTTAATGTTTAATTGAAAATTTAGCTATCCAAGCACTTTCTTTAAATGTTTTTTGTTGTTGTCGTTTTAAAAGATTTATTTATTTATGCATACAGAACTGGGACACAGCCCAGAGGTGCAGGGGCAGGGAGAAGACCCACCAGAGACAGAGTGGGGGGAAGAACAGGCAGATCTACTGAAACACACTGGGAAGGAAGCAGCAGGTGAGACAAGAGAGGTCTGCTGTGCCATATGGGTCACGGTCACCTCCCTACTGGGAATCGAACAGGCACTGAAGCAACTGTGGCTGGCTAGCGTCATAGTGCTTTAACCTACTGAGCCACCAGGGAGGGCCCAATTTTTTTTTTTAAGAAAAGAAAAGTAGGGACAACTCTAGGGTAGGAATTATCTTACCAAATATTGAAAATGAAAATGTGCGGCTTATAATAAGGAAATATATCTGGTACTGGAACAAATGAATGAATAAAGTGGATTATAGAGATCTGAAACAACCTCAAGGGTACATGAGATAGTAGTAGAGACCATTTACAAAATGATAAAGCTAAATTCCTACCCTCTCTACCCTTATCCCTTACATCACACCCAAGAGAAGACCAAGCAAAGCAAAATTCATAAATATTAAAGATAGAGGGCTAAAAAATAACAACAGAAAATATAGACTATTTTCCTAATTTTTTTAGGCCTTTCTAAAGTAATGCATTATGTACATAGTGCACAAGCTACATAAAAGAAAAGACAAACAGATTAGACAAACTGATTTGACCAAAAAAGAATTAAGATATAATTGTTTTAAGTTAAAAAATAAGCAAAAGACTTCGAGAAAACATTTTTAGCATTTTACCCACCAACTAGAATGAAGATACATAGAACTTCTAGAAAAATATGAGATATTCACCAAAAAAGACAAATTACAAATAAACATGAAAAGATGCTCAACCTCATTAAGTTATCTAAAGTAGTACAAGTTAAAATAAGAGTTTAACCCAATGGATTAGTAACAAACACAAAAAATGATTAGCATCAGTTTTTTAAATAGGTTCTCTCTCATCATTTGTTAAGAACGCAAGTTAATGTATCAAGTGAAGGGCAATTCGGCCTTCACTAAAAAATTTTTAGTTATGTAAAATGACTATATCCTCAAAGTTCTAAGATCCTTTTTCCAAAGAAATGCTAGCATCATAAACATAAGGATTTAAAAGTCCAACTCTCCCCAAACAGTAAAACTAAATATTTTTCAATAGAAAAATGATTAAATGCCACTATGCATGCCATGAAGTACCACGCAGTTATTACAAAGAATGAGACAGATTTGAATGTGCTGAGGAAGAGAGATGTCCGCACAGCCAACAAGTGAGGGGAGCGGAGAAAGAGGCAGGAAATGCTGCATCTAAAAGCAAATGTATATACACATACTTATAAATCTTGAGACAAATATATCAATATATTGACATATTAATATATGAATACACACATTTCATATAATATGTACAAAATAACTACACTTGCCAAAAAGTAAAGATGAAAAGACTAAAGGCTATACACTGAAGTGTCAAGGACAAGCCCTTTGAAAAGTGAGAGGATGACTGGAGGAGGGGAGAGCAAGCTATGAAAAAGAATTTTTGCTTTTTTTTTTGATATACTAATTTATTCTCACATTATTTATCCAAAAAGCATTCAATTAAAACCTATTCCATCCAGCAGTGTCCTGGGCATCAGAAATATAGTGCTACAATGGCAAAGTTCCAGCTCCCAAGGAACTCGAATTCCCTAGCAGGGAAATACAGACAAAAAAAAATACAGCAGTATGTGCTATGATAAAATTAGACCATGACCAAAGTAAATATGGTGTTCACTTCAGATAGTTGATGGGGAGTGACCAATCTAAAGACACCAGCGGGCCAAAGGGGCCAGTCGTAAGGTATTCTGAGAAAGAGCATTTCAGGCCGAAGAAACACCTAATATAAAGGCCCTTTGGCTCCCAGTGAGGTCAGGGCAGCAGGAGGGGTCAGAGCAGACCAGCAGCCAAGGCTTTGGGGAAAGGGAGGGGGCTGGGACTAAATGAACTATCTGAAACTTGTTCAACTTCAATGGCACTTTACCTTTGAAAAAATGAAATTTAATTCAAAGAATTAAAATATCATGGGTCATGATAGATTTTCCTTAGGTAATTCTAAAATAAACACTGTTTGAAGCCAAGCTCCTTTTACCTCTATTATCTTCTTTAGAATTTGTCGAAATCGAAGAGTTAAAGCATCAGATTTTTTCTTCAGGAGGTTTCGACCTGTCTGTGCTCCTTTCAGTCTAGCCTTCATGATGGTCTGGGCCCTACATAAAGGAAAAGTAAAGACATTATTCTCATTACTTAAAGGAAATAAAAATAACTCTCTAAAGTATTAAAATGATGCTTTATCCATTGAGTTAACAATAAAATATGTAACATTTTTAGTTGACAGGTTAAATTGATTTCTCAATACTACAGATTTCCAGCCTCTGTGTTCCACAAATGAAATATTTATTTACAACAATTCTTTAACCAACATCTGGAGTATTATTAAACCACAATAAAATTACCAGGAACCCTATTTTATGATGTCAGCATAATTTAAATGCTTATATGATTTGTAGGTTAAAATATCACCTGTGTCTTCAGTTTCCAATAGTAGAGTGGCACTAAAAATTAAAAAACCAGCCCTCCCTGGTGGTGCAGCGGGTTAAAGCACAGCACTAAGAAGCTTAAGCCACTTCTGCATGAGTTCGATTCCCACCTGCCCGGAGGAGATCCACATGGTGTGGCAGACCTCTCCTGACCCGCCCGCTGCTCCCCTCAGCAGTGTACTTTGTCGATCTGCCTGTTCTGCTCCCCGCTCTGTGTCTGATGAATCCTCTCACCCTCCACACCTCTGGCCTGTACCCCAGTTCTGTATGAATAAATAAAATCTTTAAAAAAAATTAAAAAACAAAACTGTCTACTAACATGTCAAAATTTGAAGCGAACCAACACTTCTGCTTTGGGGAATCTGAAGAATTTATCCTACGGATTTACTCCCACTGTAACAGGGTGGTCCCTAGGAAAAAGGGAAGTTCCAGGTTCCCTGCCCCACCCAGAAGGAGGGCGGAGCTGAGCAGAGAAAAAGGAGAGAAGAAGAGAATGAAGCAGGGTGAAGAAGGAGGAGACCTGAGGAAACCACATGGAGCAGCAAGCATGTGATGAAGACACGTGCTTGTTTCCTGACCCTGGACTGGCTAAGGCAGATGTGGGTGAGATACCTGTAGGGAGGTGACTATGGCAGTGTTTATATTGATTTTGATTTTGCTCTTTTGCCCCCAGATTTGTCTGGCCATTTCTGACCCTTTTCCATGGGTCCCGGCCAGAAGGTGCTTTAGTGGCGGGCTTTCAGGCCTTGCTTTGGACCAACCCCTTTTGGGTTGACTTTTGCCCACGAGGGGATGGGTAACTTCAGGTGTTTGATTTAGAAATTATATTCTTTGTGTTCCGTATTGTATATTTACTGTATTAAAGTCCCTTTTCATTAAAGTTTTACATGTTCTGTCTTGTTGCGGCGGATGACAGAACCCACTTAGAGCAGGCAGTTTTTGGGGCTTCAGGGGTGTCCCTCTCCCCCTGTCCTCTTAACAGATTTGGGGTGCCCTATAACACCACAAGTGTAAAAAAAAAAATGTGCAAGGTTCAGGATGAGATACTAGCCTGATTTGTGAGAGCAAAATGGCAGAAAACAAATGTTCTATAAATCATGCCTCATGGTACAACAGCCAAGAGGATGGCCGTCCACAGGTGCTCTCTCCGAGGGACACAGTCTTACTATGCCAAGTAGGGGCAGGTAGGGCTGTAGAGACCCAGCGAGTAATTCTAGAGCGGACCCACAGAAAGTGTCAGCTGTTCCTTTGGGAAAGGGGGCTAACTGAAAAGAATGGATTTACTTTTTACTACTAGATTTCTTTGTATCTTTTGGATTTTATGACACAATTTTTTTTTCTGTTAAGTGTGGCATTAAAGTGTTTTGACATCATTCGTCAAAACCCTAATTCCACTCACTAATTTGCAAATAATGCTGGATAACAAGTAAAATAAACATACTCCTAAAATAAAGCAAGCTACTAAAGGCTCCTCACCCCCTTATTTCAATCTCAGTCCATCAGAAATGCAATTATCAAAGTCAAGAAAGCAGTAGCAGAAAGTATTTCTGTTCTTGCTGCCATGTGCCAACTATACAACACAGATACTTAGTAATTTGTTCATCCATGTAATTTCAAGAGATTGATGTTATAGCCAACCGCAAACACCATATATTAGTCTTCTTAAATTCCTAGACTCTGAAATCTTTTACCATAAGGCTAAGGTTACTGAGACAATTTCATTGCTGGGACTTTAGATATTATCTTAAATGGGAAACAAGGTTCAGAAGAGTGAAACAACTTCCCCATGGTTACATGAGAGAGCAGGCAGGCCAGGACCTGAACTAGATTTTTGACTCCTGTGAGTTGTGCAACCTGGACCCACTATACTCCCAAAACAGGTCACACTGCTTCCCCCACAGATCGTAACTATATCAGATGAACAGAACTATTCAAATCTCTCTTTGGGAAAAAAAAAAAAAACACTTGATGGCACTGACCTCATAGGGAAGTGTAACCAAGTGGAGCCTGTCCTGTCTCCAGCCTGAACAGGCATCATCCACCCTATGTGTACACTTAACACACTGTAATGCTGACAGTAACCCCCGGAATTTGGACCTAACGCATTGGATCAAATTTCAGTCAAAGTCTAGCATTGCAGATTCCGTAGAGTAAAAGATGAAATCAGTTCATAAAATTTGGTTTACCTTGGTAATTTCAATGTCCTCCTAGGTAATGACATCTATGGAAATTGATAAATGTCACTCATCTCTGGTGATTGAACAATAGGGAGTGACTTGCCCAAGGGCTTACAGCCAGGAGGTAGTTGAAACTGGATCTGACTGACTTCTGTTGACTCCAAATCCTCCTCTTTTGCTTCCACCCTAAACTTGCTCCCTCTGGTGCCTACGTGGGGGAAAGCCCATTTTCACAGAATAATGCTGTAAGGCAGAACTGTCTAAAACAGAAGTTGCCAGTGTGTTTTCTTTAAAAACTTGTCATTTTACAAGTTTCAGAGCCGCTCAGTCCTCCAAAGCTCTACTCTTCATCTAAATAATAGGGATGATGCCTATGTTTCCAGCTGAATCAAAGACATCTGACTACATGACAAAGGAACAGCTGCTATGCCTTGGGAAGAAATATTAGAGAAGCTGCTACTTCCTGCACCTGAGTTTTCTCTTAATCAGCAAGCTGAATGCTCTCAAAGTCAATTTCACCTTCACAAATCTATCGTTCTTATTTATGTTAAAAAAAAGTTTACTTTTGCCTTTCTATTGCTAATTAAAATCAAACCAAAAAAAAATTAACATTCTTACTGTCAAAGATAAATGCAGCCAGACACTAACAAATGTAACTGTCCTAACAAAGGAAGGTCAGAGGCATCCAACAGATGGTGTGTAGAACCATCAGTAAATTGTCAGGTGGAGGATAGAAACGAACAATAAATTCTAGTAGCCCTGTACTATACTTTCTCAGGCCGGCATTTTAACAGGCATTTCTCAGAGGACATCTTAGAAACAGCCTTAGTCTGTTAGAAGTCATGCCAGAGTTTGGTGGCCCCTCAGTGCAAAGGTTTGCAGAGTCCGCATCAGTTAAGTGCCAGTTCTGCAGTTCTCATTGTAATTTAGCCATCATCCTTTATTTCACAAGCATTGCCTTTCTCCTCAAATCACTCCCACCCCACCCTAGTAATAACTACTAGAAAGTTTAAAAAACAACAACAAAAACCTCTATTTCATTAAAAGATGTAGCCAGGGGAAATCTAGGTTTAGGATTTGATTATAATTCTCAGATTCAAAGTCTGTAAGAAATGATCAAGATACGGGAAGAAACAGTTCTAAAGAGATAGCACAATCAAAAGATCCCAATGTCACAATGAAAAAAATGGTTTTCTGCTCTTCACTGAAAAAAAAAAGGAAAAGAGCAAATAAAAACCACCTGTAATTTCCACAAGTTGTGAGCCAGAGTTGAGAAAATTTCAAAGTTTTCTTTAGAAGCTAGTCACATACCTAGGGCATTATGCTACTTTCCCTGACAAAGAATTCAGGCTAGAAGAGAAAGACACCCCAGACCTAAGCAGATTCCAAGCCATGGGTCAATCAACATTGTTTGCGGACCTTTTATGAATTAATAAACAAGACACTCATCCTGGAGAAAGCCCACAGTCCAACGAGGAGGGTATGTAAACAAATAACCATTTTGCAATTAACAGAAATTGAACAAAATACCACGGTGCTAAAGCAAAAGGACCTCAGAAACTGGTATGTTTCCATCACAGGTGACAGACACTTCATTGGATCTTGGAAAATAAGTACGGGGATCCTAGACTGCCCACCAAGCCAAGAAGATTCAATTCCACCCCAATATGGCTTAGAGGTCTCTTCTAATTTGCTACTTCCCCCGGCAGTAGACTTCCCTTCTCTGCGCATTTCGTTCGTCCGGCATCTCACTACAATGTGAGTGCGATGAAGACACGCCTGGCGATCGTTCATAGTTATATAAATCCAGTGGCAGGCCTTCTTAAAAGGTTTGTAGAATGAATGGTTCGATTAAAAAGTCAGCGGACACGCACAAAGGCTAGACACCCGAGAGCCTGTTCTTAGGGACTCAGATCGCTTTCTTCCAAACTGGCTCACTCAGAGGACCGTGAGGGGGCCGTCAAGGCGCCTCGCCTCGGGCTCACGAAGAGGCTGGAGAAAGCTTAGAATTGGCCCCGATAAAGGGAACTACGCTGCTGGCCCAGGGTATTGAGGGGACCGCAGTTCCAGGCAGACGTTGCTTTACAGGTGCTGCTGACACCATTCTTTTACTTACATTCGGGAGGGAAAGATCTCAATTCGGTCTTTGCCCGACATTCTGTCAGTGGTTGTTCGGCTTAGGTCCCCTGCACGGTAGTTGCGGTTGCAGCAAACCCCGGCACTTAGTCTTCCCCCACCAAGTCAGCTGGTGGGGTCACTTGACCAGCCTCGCGTTGCTAAGCGGCAGCTAGCGTAAGCACACTTTACTTCCGCTTCCGGTTGGCATGAGGCGGGGGAGGGGCGGGGAGGAAAGGAGGTAGGCGATGCCCGGATGTGGAGGCGCGCGCACCGGAGACCTGCACCTCTATTCTCGGTCGCCTCCTAGTCCCGCCTCCTCCAGTTCCCAGGCGACTGCGCTAAGTGCTGCGCGCGCAGAGCGAAAGGACAGAAGAGCATACGCCTTCTCTTCCTCTACTTTTCACCTTTGGTCACAGCGCCCCCTCATGGTGGACTGAAGCTTTGAGAGAAGATTCATTACTCATGGCCGAGGAATCAGATTCCCACCTCTTCTTCGCTTTGAGGTTACGTAGTAAAAAATTTAGGGCGGAAACGTACTTTTGGGATTCTCCTATGATCCATGTTCTTCCTATTTTCGGAGGACCTAGACTCTATGGTCAGTGACGAAGAGAGGCCCCTACTCTGTTGGCGCTTGCGTGATGCGAGGTGGTTCCGCATGCGCCGTGGGGTCTAACGAAGCGCACGCTGCAGAGGCTCGGCGGCTCTTGCGGGTGGATCACATCTGATCTCTTGGATTAAAGTGAGCGACGGAGGACCTTGGTGCGGGATCCACACACATACCTCAGGTGACTGGTCCCCTACCTCGCTTTCTCCCTGAACTCACCGTGGTTGCGTCCAGGGACATGGGTGGTCGAGAGAGGGTAGGCCCGGGGCAGACACCCCTCCCTTTCCCTTTTCTGCGCGGGAAGAGCCTGGACACCACCGTCGCCTTCTCCCGGCCGTGTGCTGGGCCTGCTCGCCGGTTCCGTGTCGGCCTTCCGGTGTTGGAGAGGTGTCATTGTACGAGGACTCTCGTGACGGAAAGTGGATCGAGTGTCCGTAATGCCGCTTCAGTATGCTTAAAGTCGGGATGCCGCGAGGTGGGGCGACGTCGGGAGAACGCCCTGACACCCCCCCAACCCCCCAGGACGCCGGGCTCTTGGTTTTTCAAGGCCTGAGAATCCGTCCTTCCCGTCCCAGCCAACACTGCCTCTCAGTGGAAAGCAGACGGAAACACTTCGAGGGACGGTGGGATGGGCCGCAGTGTTGAAAAAAGCTGGGTTGAAAAGGGTCCAAGAATAGTTTACTCATCTGATAATTGAAGTTGCACAACCGAAGCTCGTTTTAACTGACCGTTCGAGTTGTGCTGAATTCTGTAGACTGTCACTGATTGACATTACTGCTGAAGAGTTTATTGACTTTAGTATCGGTCTGCTGTGTTTCAGCACCCGTGAGACTAGAACTGTGAATTTGCACATCGTGGTCTTCTAGGTAAGCCTGGCAAAAAGCAGAAGGAAACTCGAGGGTTAAATACGTATTCAGCCCGACGTCCTTTTATTATCCCCCAAACTGAGAAACAGTGTATCTCAGTCTTATTTTTTGTCCTCCCGATTGAAATTGCCTTTCAGGGAGAAAAACTTGTAACTGTGTGTGTGTCATCTGTTTGGGAATTACATATGTAGAATTTAACCGCTTATTTTTAGTTCAGCTGATGACAAATGACAGTGATTCTCAAAAGGTTTTTAACAAAACAGTGATATTTGTAGAGCTTGGTGCTTCTTGTTTCAATTACAGGGAAATAGTTTTAAAGCTTTATTTGTGTGCACTTCAGTGCTAAAAACTAGCATTGTTAGAGCATAGCCAGTTAAGCATTATAGCTGAGTTAGAATTAGCATCAGTTATCTCTATCACGCGGAAGAAATGTAGACTTCCTATATACATAGGTGATGACTATATTCTCAGTTAGTAGGGAGCCTTGCCAACCATTTAGCCAGGCAAAACTGGTGATGGTATAGGGTATTTTAAATTCTCTGGGAGTTCAGGTAATATGTTTTGAAAGATGGATATTCTTTACCAGTGAATACATGCTGTATTCTGTACATGTACTCTGACGACTCAGGCTCTGTCAACTAATAACACTGGATTTAACATCAGGGACTTGGTTTTAGCTCCAATTCTAGAATGTGTGAAGCATTTGTCCTTGAGGAAATCATTTAACATTTCTGTTCCTTGGTTTCCTGTTGTTTGCTTCATTGTACTCCTTTCACTGTACCTTATATTGCAATTATTATTTCCTAGTTTGTTTCCCATTCTGAAATTTGTTAGGTAAAATTCTTGTTTATCAGTAGTGCTTAGTCAGTAATGCTTAGTACTTGCAATGATAGCATTTTAATTAATTATATTACAAAACGGGAATATTGCCACCTTAACCTTTTCATACATCTGATACTTGTATAGCACATTACACTTTCCACCTATTTTCACATATATCTTATCTCACTTGATATTTCACAAACCTGTGGTTTAGGTGGCTCAGACTAGAAACTATAGTTCCATGGGAATACCTTTGTTACACAGCAACAGATTAGTTGAATAGAACAGAGACAAGCCCAACTTTTGAGCTATTCCCAAAGTTGTGCTACTTGCCTAACTTGAGAACTTAGGGTCAAATAACTTTTTTAGCACTCAAGTTTTAATGCTTTACACATGGGATATCTTACAACAGTTAAAAGGGAGGGGAAAAAGCCCTTTTTAAAAATGAAACAACCACCTGAGCTGTTTCTTGGTGGGTAGTTCTAGCCATTGACTATCTACTTCCCTTTATTTGCTTAATCCTCATGTTGTCAAACTATGAAAGAATGTCATTATTAGTAATGTTGCTTCTATGTTTTTGTTAAATAAGATGAGCGTTTACACTAATCTGTAACACTGCAGTAGTCTGCAGTGCACTAATCGTTTGCAGCACTGACAATATATACTAATATGTCTTTTGTTTAAGATGTTTCTATTTGTGATGTATTTACCAGTAATATGAGAGGAAATGAAGCTTGATGGACAAAAATACAGACTGTGGGTCCAAACATCAGAGGTTCAGATTGGACTCTTAACGTGTCATAGCAGTATATGACAGAACAGTCGTTTGTTCAAGCGCTAGGTGAGAGGGAGTGGCCAGGTCATATGGGACCACAAAAGTGTATATATCAGTGGGAAACCACTGGAAAGATATGTATGTGGGGGTGCGGACAATCTGCCACAGACTCTGATGTTCTGAGTGGGATGTGATGTTCTCTCTCGCAGACCAAGTAATGGCAGTTTTACTTCCAGTTAATAAGGAAAAGATCAGCCATTTCATGTGTTATCACAAATGTTTTCGTAGGCCATTAGCTTTTACTGTCTGTCTGAAATTTACACTAGTAAATTAGTTAAGGTTATGAAAATCATCAACTATGATTTAGTTTGAAAACTTCCTTTTAAAAATATACTTCTTATGGTCTGATTTAGGCTTGTGGGTCATAAAAGGAGTGATGCTGGAAGTAGATTGGGTGGATCAAAGGGAACAGGTTAGCTTGGAGGTCAAAAGAGACAAACTGCAAAGCAATTGGAGATCTGTAAAGCTGTTCTGGATTGGGCCAACCCATTCAACAAAAAAGACTAGGAGTAATGAATAAAACTAGAAATTGTGGTAATATGAATTAACTTTAAAGAGTAAAAAAGTGGAGAGAGTACATTTTGGTTTTTGTAATTGAGCTTTGTCTTGGTATGTGATACTGTAGTTTTGGTTGTAACATGATGGAAGGTATGTATTTTGGTATAAGTCAGATTCTTCTCTTTATGGAATGGATGATAGCATTTACAACCTTAGCTGACTTGGAGAAAGAGTAGCTTTAGTTTTGCTGGTAAGTTTGTTGTAGTAGTGATGCTTCCCATCATTTACTTCTTAAAGTGGTGGTTTTAAAATAGTATTTTACTCTTCATGTGTACCTTTAATCTTTATGTCTCAGAGTACTTTACAGATGGTGATTATTTTTTATGACACCTCTGAAACTAATGTCAGAATTACACAAGCCTTACAAAACTGTAGAGCAAAATAAAAATAAAATCTTGGTTCCTGAACATCTATTTGTCTTCTGGTACCATTTAAGAAATTTTAAAAGGTGAACAGACTAATAACTTTTCTCAGTGGAAAGTTGACATTTCTTTATTTTTACCTTAACTGAACATTTACTTGGTTCTTTTGTTTAAATTGCAGAATGCCGGGTCTAAGTTGTAGATTTTATCAACACAAGTTTCCTGAGGTGGAAGATGTAGTGATGGTGAATGTCAGGTCGATTGCTGAAATGGGGGCTTATGTTAGCTTGCTGGAATACAACAATATCGAAGGCATGATTCTTCTTAGTGAGTTATCCAGAAGGCGAATCCGTTCTATAAACAAACTCATCCGAATTGGTAGGAACGAATGTGTGGTTGTCATTAGAGTGGACAAAGAAAAAGGTAAGTGAGAAAAATACCTAAATATAAACTTAGATTGAAAATATTTTATTTAAAAATAAGTATTTGTAAATACCCATTGCAAATAAAGGGGGGGGTGGATAATCACCTCTTATACTTAATTTTTTTCCCATACAAAGTTGTCTGGAAAGAATTCCAATTCACTATCTAAGCAAGACCTTATGTTAGAAGTGATTTAATTAGTGCAAACCTATCTTGGAGATTTTGCAAATAATGAAATTAAGCAGGTCACATGAATTTTATTTCCTAGTACATACAAAAGTTACATTTATACTATACTGAAGTCTCTGTATGATAGCTTTATGTCTAAAAAAAGAATGTGTATACCATAACTACACTATGCCAGAAACAAGTGAACATACACTGTGGGAAATGGCACAGCAGACTTCCTAATCAGAGCTGCCACAAGCTTTCAGTTTGTTTTAAAAACAAAGCTAGTATTTTTTGAGGCTCAATAAAACAAGGTATGCATGTTCATTCCAGGGCTAGTTTTTGTTGTTAGATAACTTGAATTTTATCCTCAGGTTATTAACATCTTGATAATGGACTCATAGTTGCCAAAGTTAGGAGAGACAGGTAAACCACAGTACTAGTCATTTTATATTTGTTGGATACTTTTTTCTTGATTTAAAGCAAAAGTGGTTAGATTGTATTGGACAAGGATGGAAATGAGCCAAAAATAAGTGTATTTTAGGAATAGTTTATATTGCTTTGAAATATATACTCCTTAGAGTATAAGGATGTAAAGCCCAGTATTATATGTCTCTTTGGTAATCAGAAAGCTTATGACGCCCAGTTCCTGTGTGATCTTTCAGATAGTGTTAAATGAAGATTCATTTTTCAATCATTAACTACCTTTTTTTCTGGGCCTCATGTGAATCTTTACCATTGTGAACACATTGTTTTCTAAACACAGTATACAAATATACATTAAGTGGGTTTGAGTTTCAACAGACTTTTATTGGTTTCAGCCATCTCACTATAGTTTCATATAGTTTACCATCTTACTCAAAAAACAAGCACATTAATTACATTTGTCTTTTTTAATTGTCTCTCCCAATCTAGTTGATCCATAACTGGCATTTATTTTCTGATTATATGCTTAAATGATGAACAATATCTTACATTATTCCTTAGGTAGTGACTACAGCTTAGCACTTTGATTATTCTAAATTTTTTTATATCACTTATGTGTAGCCTACCCCAATTACTAAGCTATATGAATACTGAGACTGTGCCTTATTTTCATGTAAATCTTCATGTCACTGTCCCAGCAGGGCCTAGAATATCCTACCTTGTAGTTATTTTTTCTGTTACATAAAATATATGTGAAAAGACAATTGAGATGGAAAAAAAATGTGCACAATGATGTAAAAATAAACCTTTTAATAAAAAAATGAAGATATTAAAAAATATATATATGTGTGAAGAGGAATCAGATATATTTTTGACTGTAATTATGCTTATATAGGTACAATAGATACAAAAATATTTTCATGGCATTGTTTATACAGTATTAATCAAAAACAATCAAAACCATGGTTAAATAAATTTGACTCTGCATTGCAACTTTATATAGAATAAGATGAGTATTTTGATATGGAAAGAACTCATTGCTAAGGGGTGATTAAAGCAAAGTGCAGAAAATCCTATAAAGAGATCCATTTCTGATAGTAAAAGGTAGACCCTGATAAAACTTTCAACATAACTGCTCTAAATCCTGTATAGATATTTTTTAATTGTCTAAAAACTATGGGAACAACCAAAAGCAATCCAAAACTGAAGGCATATTGATATTTAGAAAAAGGGAACTACCCTGATAAGTTTTACACCTTTTTGTCTGAGTACAGACAGGAAAGCAGAATTTTAGAGTTCAATAAGAATTAACCTAGTAAATTAAATAGCTTGAGAACCAGAGATGAGAGTTATGGACAACCATAACATATAGAAAGTATTTCCAGGAATTGGAGAAAGAACAGCCCCAAAGTTTACATATAAATTCCATTCAACTCTGGTTCATCCTTGAACCACAAATCACCTGGTCGACTGTAAACAGCCAACAGGGTGAAAAAATCTGAACAAATTTCAGTTGCTTTTCACCTGGGAAAACACAGCCCATAGTTAGAAATTCAAGCAAGTTAACAACTATACCAAAATATCAGTATCTTTAAAAGAACTCAGAGTCTCATGTCATCATTAACAGTGTCCAGGATACAATCCAAAATTGTAGCATTTGAAGAAACAGGAAAATAAGACCCACCTCTAGGATGACCTAGAGGTGACCCTCATATTGGAATTCACAGATAAGGATTTTAAAATAAGTGCTTTAGTATATTAGGAGCATATGCTTGCAGTGAATGAACAACGTAAAATCTTAATAGAGAAATTAGAAATTCTCCCAAAGAAATAAATGTAAATTCTAGAACTTAAAAAAATATGTCTAAAAATTTCACTGCATGGGTTAACAACCAGTTGAGAATTACAGAAGATTCACTAAAATTTGGGTTTTAGTTCATTGAAATGAATAATGAGGAGGAAACAATCTATCAAATATGAAGAGCTCTGTTCAAGAGAAGAAATTGTGGCCAAAACTTTCCTGTATTTGCTGAAAAAAAATAACGCAAATCGGAGAAGCTCAGTAAACCTCAAGCAGGTTAAATATTACTACTAAGACTGCATGTAAGCACATCAAACAAAAGACAAAGATAAAGAAAATTTTGAACTTAGCCAGAGGAAATGACAGATTATTTACAGGGGAACAGTAATACAAATTACTGTGGCATTCTTAATGGAAATAGTGGGGATCAGAGCATTTAAATGACGTCTTTAACGCACTGAAGGAAAGTGCCTGTTAAACTAGAGTCTGTATAACTGCTTGTCTCGTTGTCTGCCCTGGGAGTTTTAACGTATGGAAGTGGGTGAAAGATGATACGGATAGACCAGTGTCATTGAAAGAAAATTTTTGCTAAGTTTCCCAGTAGATGGGGACGCACCATGCCACTCAGAGCCACTGAAAATAACACTTAGTCAAGAGGCAGAAAGATCAAGGAGAAATCCTAAGCCAGAGCCCTAACTGAGGTTTCCACAGGAAAAGCAAGGCATATCAGGGTAAGCATTGTAGACTTGTTAAGGCTACATAGTTTTGATAGGGTTGAGGCATCGGGGCTATCTGATACCTGGCTCTGGCTTGATTTTGGGCAGAGGCAGTATTGCTTGGTGTGAGAGTTTAATGAGATGGTCGGACTTGTGAGCTCTTAATTGGTTAGTTCGTGTATGAAGGCTGCTCCAGGTAAGCCCTTTTCTGTTTCTGTGAATAGACTGGTCTGGAAAAGGAGGAGTAGAGTGAATAGTCCCCTATGATCCAAATATCAGAGAATACAATTGCATTATTAAAATGCAGTAGACCCTTTGATCAATAGATGCCAAGTAAACAAATGCAGAATGTTTTGGCTAACATTCATGTGTATAACTAAAATTATTAGTTCCTCAAGAGGTTCATGGAGACACACAATTACATGGTAATAAAAATGCACTTTCTAAAAACAAAAACCTCATTTTGTATTTCCTCTGTGATACACTTTTTATGGGATTTTAATGGGGAATAAATGTAAGTATCCCAGCCAAATTTGTTGCATTTTGCTAGCACCCAGACAGATCATTTTTATAAAATTTTTCTTGCACAGGATATATTGATTTGTCAAAAAGAAGAGTTTCTCCAGAGGAAGCAATCAAGTGTGAAGATAAATTCACCAAGTCCAAAACAGTAAGTAGATTTTTGAGTCATATTAATCCACTATTGGATGGATGTGTTTAATAAGTATGTTATATTCCTGACAGAAAAATAAAAAATAAAACCTTACATTTTCTGTGATTCTTTATTCCTGTTTCCAATTTTGTATCATAATTTGAGAGCTTAATTTTAGAAGAGTATGAATAAAGAGTTTTTAATCTCATGTAGTTAGTAAAAGTATTGCTTATTTAATATTCACAAATCACTGCAAGATGTTAGTGTTTAAGCTATTTTGGATTAAGTTAAATATGGGTAACGTCACCTGATTTGACAATATATAGTTCTTGGCTTTCGACCCTGTTCTGGGATAAAGGTCCCAGAAAAAAACAACAGGTATATGTTGAGAATGAGAATGGGTATGCAAAATAATCCGAATCCAGGAAGGTAAGTCCTCCCTCTTTCCTTATCACCATCCCACCCCCAGTTTGTTATCTGCATTACTATTTTTTGCTGTGTTCACTTATCCACAATAAGCACTAATGTAGCAAGAATCATTTCTTCATGTTCTCTCTTTTTCTGTTCTCTTGTCCTTTTTACATTATCCTTTATTTCCTAGATTCTTGATTCTTAATGGCACTATTTCCATGGTTTTCTTTTCTTTGCTCTTTTGTGTCCTTTGCTCTTTTCTGCAATATATCTTAGATTCCTGTACTCAACATAAAATGCCATGAAAACTATTCAAATGAAGAGATTTTTAAAATCGTGTTTATTAACTCTAGTAAAAAGAATAAAAATCTAACCATGATTTGTTTATCTTTAAACAAGATAAACCATTTGATCTTTCCCTTTGTTTTACTAATTCATTAACTGCAGTGTGGTGTGCACATAACTGCTGATGAGAATGTAGGATCTCAAGTCACAACAAGTTTAACGATCCATATTTGCTATAGGAAACTTCGTTTTGTTTCATTCCCCTATCATATTGTCAAAATCAGATGACAGAATGAAATACCAGTGTTAGTACCTTTCTTCAGATTTCATGTGTAATGAACACAAGAACCTCCTTATAGTCTTTCTCTTTTAATCCCCTTTGTTTTAAGGAGAGTAGAAAAAGAGCTTCGCAGCTGTGGGTGGAAGTGGATAGGGTTGAATAATAACTGAGCAAAGTGATTATTAAAATCTCTGTCTCATACGAAAGTTAGTAATCATACCTTACATTTATAAAATGGAATTTGTATCATGTTTTGTTTTCCATTTATCAAATATATGTGTGTGTGGTATGTAAAGTAAGTAAGGAGAGATACTAGCATCTCCCTTTTCCAGGTAAGGAAACATTCAGATAGGTTAATTTATCCCACAGTCAAGATTTGATCTTGTTTAGACTAGATTGATTAGATTCTATATTTTTTTTTGTAACTATTTGTTGTGACTTTAAGTTAATTATCATGGGAAAGAAGATATTTCTCTTTGGAGAAAGAGTATGTGGTATGGCAGTCTTTTGTTGAGTAAATATTGTAGTAAAACTAACCAGTTTGTTTTTATGTACTGTCTACTAAAATGTAAAATACCTAGTTTTCTATAAATCTCTTGCCTTTGAGTTGTTCACCCCTTTATTTTGTTTGTAGGTTTATAGCATTCTTCGTCATGTTGCTGAGGTGTTAGAGTACACCAAGGATGAGCAGCTGGAAAGCCTGTTCCAGAGGACCGCCTGGGTCTTTGATGACAAGTACAAAAGGCCTGGATATGGTGCCTATGATGCATTTAAGCATGCTGTCTCGTAAGAATCCCTTCTTGGCTCTGCTTCTACCTTGATATCAGAACTGCTGGGTCTAGCACACATGCTGAGATCCTGACATTTAAAAACACTGCATCCATGTATAAGTCCTTCCCAAACTTAGATTAGAATATTTCACTATCAAAAAAACCCATGAGATTAGCCAATCCTATATAATTATGTTTTCTTAAACTAAATGGTCTCATCTCACACTGCTCCCTTACATACTTTTCTTTTCTACCTTGGTATTGTCCTAGGTGACTTCAGGCCAACGTAGATGCCTCATCTTTCTTGTCTACCTCAGTTCCTTGAATTCAGTCGACACCCCTCAAGCCAGTTTTCCACGTTGGTTTACCCTGGCCTTAATCTCAGCAGGATGTGCCCTGCCTTCCATAACCTTTACTTCAACATTCTGGTCTTCTAACACAGCCTCCTGGTCTACTTCCCGTAGTCCATCCTGCTCTGTGCCATCTTAATTACTGTCAGGCTCTGATCAAACCTTTATTTTCTTCCTATCTCTTCATCTTTCCCTGCGTTTTCTTGTTAAACATAGATATACTGTGATCTTTCATTTCAACAACTTTCTTACCGATATCATGAGCTCTTTGCTCTGTTTTTCCTTCTGTTACATCCAGCCCTGGATCCATGTTCCTGTCTTCTCTGCACTATAGTGTTCTGGTTGCTGCTAGGAAAAGCCACAGTCTTGCAGGTTGGTGTCGCTGCATATTCATGGTCTCCAGCTTCAGCTGGACCTTCTCTGCTCGTGGTCAATTCAACACTTGGAATTTCTCACTCTTATATACTCTTCTCATTTAGTTGGTATGTTCTGTGCCTAATTTATAAAGAAAATAGAAGCCATTACCTGTTTTCTTCCTCTATTTCAGCAAACTTATCTCCCTCTCATTTGTCATTACTTCCTCTGCTGTCACACTGGGGTTTCATATCTCCTGTTAAATTAATCCTACCACCTTTGTCCAGCTACTGCTCAGGGATCTGGATCTCTTTAAGTTTTTCTTTTACTGGTACACTCTTGATTTCTCTCTTATACTAAAAAACAATCTTCTCAACTTTCCCTCTATTGTGTAGCAAACATGGTATATTCTCCTTTCAACTGCCAAGACTCTTGGGTTCTCTGTCGTAAAAGTCTCTTTTAAAAAACTTAATCTTGGCCGTCCCTGGTAGCGCAGTGGTTTAAAGCACAGCACTAATACACTAAAGCCACTTCAGCATGAGTTTGATCCCCGCCCAGGAGATGATCCACATGGCATGGCAGACTTCTCCTTACCCACAAAGTGGATCATCTCCGGGGTGGGGATCAAACTCATGCTGAAGTGGCTTTAGCTTCTTAGTGCTGTGCTTTTTTTTTTTTTTAATATATTTATTTATTTATTCGTACAGAACTGGGGTACAGGCCAGAGATGCGGAGGGTGAGAGGATTCACCAGAGACAGAGCAGAAAGCAGAACAGGCAGATCTAGGAAGTACACTGCTGAGGAGAGCAGCGGGCGGGTCAGGAGAGGTCTGCCACGCCATGTGGATCTCCTCCGGGGCAGGCGGGAATCGAACTCATGCGGAAGTGGCTTTAGCTTCTTAGTGCAGTGCTTTAACCCGCTGCGCCACCAGGGAGGGCCGTTAGTGCTGTGCTTTAACCCGCTGTACCACCATGGAGGGTCAGTAAATAAATAAATCTTAAAATAACTCTTCATCTTCCACTCCTCTCTAAATGTTAGTGTTCTTCAAGCATTCTCATGAGTCAACTTGAGGCTATTTTCTCAACCATTGCTTCCAAGGGATATAGGTCCCCTGAGCCCTTCAAATGGTTGGGTGTATGGCACGTGCTTCTTTTAGATCCTGCAGCAAGCCACTGTAAATCTCTTCCAGTTTACCTATACCCCCTGCCTACCCCAATCCTAGTCACATGGGAAAGGTAAAAATAATATTAATTATTAACCTTTATATAATTCTCGCAGCACCTTTTGGTATAAGTGTTACTGTTGTCCTTATAGATGAGGAATTTGAGACAAAGATTAAATAATTTTTCTAATTTTACACAGCAAATGGTAGAGCCAAGATTCAAACCCAGGTATTTTGGCTCCCCCCAGAGTTTATACTATTAATCGTTACATGCTGCTTGGTATTCCTGTTCTCTGACTTTAAACCTGCACTCCTCAATAAGTACATCTTTCAACTTGGCTTGCTGTTATCATCTGGCCCTGACTTTTTAGTTTTTCCTGCAACATTCTTCTTTTGCTCATCAGTCCTGTAGTGGCTATCCAGGTCTAACTAATGCTTATTTATTTATTTATTTATTTATTCATTTATTTTGCTACATGTACTTCGTGATTTTTTTTCTTTTAATTAAGAAATAAAATTTCTGAGGTAGTTGTAACCAATGTTTAAGCCTTCCCAGCCATTTTTTCCTACAAACTTCAGTGGTAACCACTATTCTGGAAAAAGTATGAATCATCATTTTGTTTCATGTCTGTACTACAGTGTCTGTAAAGTACATGTAAAATGGCTTTTGTGTCTGTCATTATAAGGCTGTTATTAAGCAGGATTTCTCCAAAGTGATAAATTATATTACTCATTATCTTTTTTATATATATTATATATATATACATATATATATATAATATGAAATAATATCTATGTTTTACACCGTTCTTCATTTTGTACATTTTTTCATCTTGGTTGTAATACTCGTGGACTTCCCACTACTACTTCACCCCTATGCCATTACCATAGTCCCGTGTGCTCTTCCCGCCCCAGTTTTGATCCTGTTCCCCTCTACACCCCCGTAGATGTTATCTAGCTTATAGTTGTTTGTTGATTTTCATTTATACTTTATTGAAATTGCTTATTTTTTCTCTGATCCCTTACACTCCTGCTATGAGTAAAACCATCTTGTATTTTTCTTTTTCTTTCTGGCTTATTTTCAGTAAGCATGATCCCTTCCAGCTCTATCCATGTTGCCGCAAATGGCATGAGTTCATCTTTTTTTTTTTTTTTTTTTTTTGATTACTGAGTAATATTCCATAGTGTATATGTACCACATCTTCCCTATTGTAAATAGTGTAGCATTAAACAGGGGTGAAGGTGTCATTTTGAATTACTGTTTTTGTGTCCTTTAGGTAGATATCTGCCACTCATTATTTTCAATGTAGTCTATCATTGTGAGAATATACTTTCTCTGTTCCCCTGTTTAGAGATATTTAAGTAATCTCCCTCATCATACATGTCTTCATACATTGTGATTTTTTGAAGTATATATCGAGGAATAGAATTGTTGGGTCATACATAGTGTTAATATATGCATCTTTAGATTTACCCAGTTTTGCTAAAATCTCTACACATTGATCCTACAATTTATATACCCTCTAGCAGTTGTAGGATTGTTTCTTTGTCTTTGCATTCTCACCAGCATTTGGTACACATCTCAATTTTTTTTTTTTTTTCCTTAAGCCAAACTAATGGATCTTGTTCCAGATCACATTCTACTGATTTGGGGGGAAATTAACAGCTTTTCATGTTTGTTGATCCTTGTATTCATTCTGTGAAGCCTTTCTTCATTGCATTTACCCATTTCCTGTTGGCTTCTCTTCTCACCATTTTGTAGGCAGCATTAGCTGAACAAAAGTTCTTTCCATCCATATTCTTTTGCCTTGTACTTCTTAATCCATGCTTTTTTAAGCATTATAACTTCCTTTCTTCCAATAGTTGTTCTTTTGCTTATTAAAAATCCTACCAGTCTTTTAGCTTTGTTTTTTTGTTTGTTTGTGTGGGTTTTATTTTGTTTTTCATTTGTTAAGTAAACCATGCCAGTGACTAAGACCCTGGTTTGGGACTTAGGAGAGTTAGATGAAATACCACTTTATACATGATCTCCTTCCTGACCCCACTAACTGAAACTAATACTTCCCTGTCCTGGAGCTCAGGGACACACTCTTTTCTTTTAAATTTTCTCCCATGTTGTTCTTTTGCCAGACTAGATCATAAGGCTTGAAGCAGGGGCCGCTGTTACATGGAAATAATGATAATAGGAGATAATATGTTAGAAGACATTTTAACTTGCTTGTTTTAGACAGATTGCTAATTAATTGGATGTTTCCTATTTGTCATAACCTCCTAAGTTTTTCACATGCTGTCCTCATTTAATTCCAAATTCTGTGATAATTTGCAGGACTCATTTCTCCTTCATTGTACACATTTAAAAACTGAGATCTGGAAAGACCCAGAGACACATTATTTATTAAAGTGCAGAGCTAAGATTTGAATTTAATTCTGCTACTAAGGGCTTGCTCTAAATTATTTAATAATTGGAATTTATCAGTAAAGTAACCTTGACCTTTTGTTGTTTTATGATTTGGGGGTTTGTTTGTTTTTTATCAGAGATCCATCTATTTTGGATAGTTTAGATTTGAATGAAGATGAACGGGAAGTACTCATTAACAATATTAATAGGCGTTTGACCCCACAAGCTGTCAAAATTCGAGCAGGTAAATTATTTTTTTTAATGATATGTAAGATATTTTGCATGTATCGAGAAAGTTGTTAAATAATAAGCCTTACCAAAAAATATGTTGCTACATCAGCATCTGTACGTTTTTCTAAGTTTGTTTTCATAACAGAAAAACTTACAGTATTTTTCTTCTGTTGAATCATAAATTTAAGTTGACAAAAGTGAAAACTGATTTGAGTTCAGCTAACCTTAAGTTAGCCCTTTTCTAAAAAAAAAAGGGGGGGAGGGAGGATGTTTATTTTTACTATATGCTATAAAGTATTCTTAGATTATCCTGCCATTTATCTAATTAACTTGTTCATTGTTTGTAATACATTCTTGTCAAAACATTTTGCCTACACACATGTGCTATTTAGTATTTAGGAATTATGTTGTTTATATTCAGATTTAATTTTTGTTTTTACAAAAAAGGAATACTATGCAAATTTCTCCAACTAGTTTTTTCTACTTGGTGTATCCTGGCTGCCCTTTCATGCAGAGCACAGGAATCTTCTCATTTTTTTTTAATGACCAGGTAGTAGTGCATACACTGATAAACACTAACAGAAACTAGTACATTATTAAAAGAACATTTAGGTTGTGCCAGTTTTTTAATATTTAAACACACACACAAATTAACACCATTATATGTATACACTTATTTATGTAAAAGTTCTATGAAGCAAACCTTTTTTGAGAATTTTTGGTGTAAACGTTTGAGTTCTTTATAATTTCAGATATTGAAGTGGCTTGTTATGGTTATGAAGGCATTGATGCTGTAAAAGAAGCTCTGAGAGCAGGTTTGAATTGTTCTACAGAAACTATGCCCATCAAAGTGAGTAGTCGGTTTCTCCCTCCCTGCTGAAACAGCCACCTAACAAGTCAGATGTTTTTTATGCTTTGATTTCTTAGCACGTGTTAAGAAAAGTTATTCTTGATGCTATTTCTAGGGTATATTTACAATAATGCATAGACTTTTTGTTGTAGCTACTGCTGCTGTCACAGTGGGTGGGGTTTCTATTGGTATTTAGTGCCAAATGGTAACTATGCTAAAACTCCTTTATAGTAAAAAGGTCATATGCCCATAATGCTCAGAGTCTTGAAAGTATTTTCTCATATTCACACAACTTTTAAGTAGTTTGGTCTGAATAATTGGTTAGTAATGAAAATAACTGGATGGTGGCTGTTCAGAATCTCTTAGAAGAATGTCTTAGGACCAAATAGGAGTTTTTGTTTGGTTGGTGACAGGTTATCTGTTATGCTGATGATGTCTAGGATTAATTTAGCTACTAGACACCCAGAAGTCATAATTCTTCATATTTGGCATTGCAGTGCATTGTTTATACTACTGGGTTAGGATACTTACTTAACCAGTTAGCTTTTGTTTCATTAACAAGTCCCCTCAAATTGATGACCTGTTCAGCTTTGGGGTGATTATTTAAGGCAGCAGATTAACAAAGTTCCCAGTAGTTAGGTGTACTGTAGGTACGTTCATAATTAAGTTGTTGTCTTTCTTCCATAGATTAATCTAATAGCTCCTCCTCGGTATGTGATGACTACAACGACCCTGGAGAGAACTGAAGGCCTCTCTGTCCTCAATCAGGCTATGGCTGTTATTAAAGAGAAGATTGAGGAAAAGAGGGGTGTCTTCAATGTGCAAATGGAGGTAAGATCAGTACTGTTTATGCCTTGTTCTAAAGTCTTTAAGAAATGAAATCATTTAAATGATTTACATTCTAAAATCATCATCACTACCTTTTAGTTTTAAAGATAACACTGGAGATTATGACCCTGCTAAGCATAAAATAACCATTGCCTTAGTGGGTTCCTAAAAGGACTTTTTTCAGTATATAAAAAAACTGTTGTGAAATGGTTTATTGAGGACTATGAAAACTTACGGCTTTAAGTTTCTCTTCCCCTAGACCTACTGCCAGGAGAAAATAAGTAGACAATGAAAATGTGTGATCAGCTATCATGAGAATTTAATGTGTAATACTTAAAAATTTGATTTTAGGATTTAGAAACGAGTCATCTGTATTTTCCTCATAAACATTATATACATAAGTTTTCTGTGGAAAGGAATAGTAATGTATAATAAACCCAAAAGATGCATTTTCATAGGACCTTTTTGTGGATTGGAAGATGTAGTCACTGAGATTATTTTCATTTTGAGTTTGTAAAAATAGCAGAAAATGGTATTCTGCTTTAATGCATGCACGTTTCTTCTATATTTCTTGTTCTTGTACATTTTTTGTTAAGAAATTTATCAGTGATGTGTCATCACTTGAAAGTGAACATGTGTGGCAGAGTTGTCAAAAAGCAAAGTGTTTAAGAGAAAAATACTGGGCAGTAATAGTAGTTGACATTGAATTGTGTGCTGTTTAACTGCATTGCTTTGAAATTTTGCCTCTGCTTCCACAGCCCAAAGTGGTCACAGACACAGATGAGACTGAACTTGCAAGGCAGCTGGAGAGGCTTGAGAGAGAGAATGCAGAAGTGGATGGAGATGATGATGCAGAAGAAATGGAAGCCAAAGCTGAAGATTAACTGTGGAAAACAGAGTCCAGTTTGAGGAATACAGAACAGCCCTTCTTGCTGTAAACCCTAGACTTGAAAGTTTTCCAGTATTGAAAACTTAACAGCTGAATATTTTTTATTTCCAAGTATTTAAATGTTCAACAGACCAAATGCCCTCCTGAATGCCAGCTGTTTTCACACATTAGCTCCAACACATTGAGCACTTTTTGAGGGAGTGGCTTGATTTTACTAGAGACAAATATTTAAAAATCATAAAATTGGGCCTGTGATTTCCATTTCTGATGTCTCCAGATTGGCACCCCTTTGTAGTTTAGTGCCTCCATGAGATTTCCAGGGGCACCCAAAGCAAATAGTCTGAACCTTTCTATATAAAATGTATCAAATAAACATTAAATAAATTTCTGGGATATTTAACTATAGGCTTCTTCCTTCTTGTCACCAGTTGAAAGCATTATGAATACTATTACCCTAATTCTGTTATCTTCATCTCACTCTAGATGTAGAAATATATGGACTACTGATAAAAGAATCAATGCAGCCGGTCCTTTCAAAGGGGTTAGAGAAAATGGTTAAAGCTGACTTTAAGGGGGGGAAAGCCTTAAAATGCAATTAAAGATATATTAGTTGTGTGCCTTTTACTTAGTTGAGATTGATGACAACATCCGGTATAAGGGACAAATAATCACACTGTACTAAGCTGCTTGTCTTGAGTTTGTGATTCAGGCTAGTAAATTATGTTTTGGTTTTTGCTGCTTTAATTATTTTAAAGTATTCCCATCCAACATTTGCTATTTTTTTCCTTTAAACTATTCACTAGATGCCACCTAGAGCTTCACTTCTCTTTATAATAATAGAATAAGGATCTTTTTGAATACAATTACAATTTTTCTACATGTTTTCATTATTTTAGCTCTAGGAAATAATTGTTTTAAAGATACACAAAGGTAAATTCCACAGATAACAAACACATGGTTTGAAGTCAACAGTTGCAGTAGTCAGGGTGTTAAAAAGTCAAGTTCCTTTGTTCTGCTTTAAAATTTAACCTCTAGGCTAACTGAGGTATTAAATATATTAAATTTTAGTAATTTCATATAAGGATATCTATCTACTTAGGAGAATAAAACTAACTCACTCTTGTTAATCCAAAGCTAGATTTAACTGTCTAAAAGGGGCTAGAAAGGAGTGTGTTGATAAGACAGGTGGTGCCATTTGTAAAGGTGTATCTCTGTTTAATTTAGTGGCCTCTGCTAGCTTTTAAATCCAAAAGTCTCCAAGAGGGAGCTATGATTACTAGGTAGGTCCCAAACTGGGAATTTAGAGGGAATCTTGGCTGTACTCAAAATTGGCACACAATTTTCACTTTTGTCTTTTTGAAGGGTCCAAAAACTTAAAGCATCAAAAATGTCATCAAAATATAACAGGTGCTCCTTAAATGTTTGTTGTAAATAAGAGAAAGGAATTTTTATTTGGCTTACTGGATTTTTTTAATACTTCAAAAGCCATAATTGTTGAGAAATATTGTTGGCCCACATGATGAGTGATTCTATTCCATACAGGCCTTCAGTTCCACCACAATTTAGCAAATCTGACATTTGGCAGGAAAAGAATCAATACCTCACTAATGCCATGAAGAGAATTAACTAAACTTAAAAGTATACTTAACACTTGAAAAGTATCACTTGCAGAGAGGCTTGCACCCGCTCCAAATAACTTCAGGAACAGATTGAGACGGTTGACCAAACCCCAATCTTGGATCTCGAACCACCGAAGCCTCTTCCTTGATAACAGACAATTTCATCTCTACATTTGTGACTGTTGTTGTCAGCTAATTAGCTGTTGTTTGGGTTTCATCCTTACTCATTGAAATGATCACAAAAAAAAAAAAAAACCCAGCCATTCAAAACCACTGTTCCTGTTTTATAGCAAAAAAAAAAAAAAAGACCAGTATCTGTGGCTAATCCTTAAAACACTGGAAACGTGCAGTCATGCTAAGTCATGCTAAGCAGCAGTTTCCTCAGCTACCACACTTTCAAACGTTGTTGATCCAACTTCTTTTACATCAAGAACAATTAAAATGCTACAGGATTTTAAAAATTCAAGTGCTAGTACTTTTGTAAGAGGTATTGCCTAAGTTGCCTTGAAGTGAAGGTCACTACTTTCCAACGTGTGAAGGTTCTGCTCTCTCAGAGGGGTGCAGTTGTGCCAATTTGGAGTCCAGACTAAGTCTATGTTAATGTCTATTGATACTCAAAAAGCAATAAGGAAACTTAATTCCAGGGACATTAGACCTTGAAATGCTGAGTGGAAAATGGTGCTTTAAAAGACAGTCTTACAATGTAAGGAATAAAGTAGAACCTCACTAGCTTGGATTCCTGATCCATTAGGTTAGGTATTCAAGGCAATATTAAGAAGACACAATTCAAGCTAAAATTTTTACTTAAGCACTTTGGAAAGTATCTATTCCCCTTAAATGTAAGTTACATATCTTACCTATTCACTAAAAGAAGTCTAAGCACTTGTACTTGGCAGGAATGCTAGCAGTGACTTGTGCCAGATGCTGTATGAACTTGAAAATAATAAAAATGTTTTTTAAATTATGATGCAGACTTTTCACTACTTCAGATTACCTTGACTGGTTAAGTATCTTGGTACATATTTGTCTCAGTTGATGCTTACTTTAGAACCTCATTTTCATGCCGCAGATATTTTCCCTTCTGTCATTTCAACAACACCTGCTCCTGTCCTTTAGCAGGTTTTGCTGGCCATCACTTTCTGAACACCATTTTCACAGCTAAAATTATACCTTTTTTTTTTTTTGTATGTGTGGCTAATCTTGGAGAGCCAAGTTCATGATTTCTTTTCTGCAATGTTTGGTACTTAGGCACATTTATTTTCTAGAGCAAAACTGTATTCTCTGTTGAGTCAAAATTTTACCAGCACCCCCACTTTAAGATGAAGCATATCTTACAGATCACTTGAGATATTTCCATAATTAGTTTGCATAATTTATATAGCCTCAAGCATGAAAGCTTATGCAGAAATTGGAATAGCTAGAAACATGCCAATGTTTATTCCAAGTGAGTCAAGAGTTGACATTTCACAGGAGAGAACCCTCATGAGACTAATTTTATTAGCACAACATGACGAGTTAAGTGTTGCAAAAAGGAAAAACCTACGTTGCTGCCGGAAGATGCTGTGATGGGCAGAAGTCAGGTGCTCGGCATTGTTAAGGTAGGGAAGGATTGTAATCTGAGGGACTTTGTCTCACTCCAGAGCAGTACAAAATATACAAAGAAGTCAAAAGTCTTTATCCAGGGAATCCGTCTGTGTCATCCAGTAGAAGAATCCCGGTCCTGTTCTCTGAGAACCCTGTCACGTTAACTTTTTGATAGCTTCAATCCACTCAACTCGCTCAGCTTTGCTGCTGGCCTGGATATAATAGTGTATGTCATCCTTAGTAATCACTTTGAAGAGATTTCCCTGGACATTCCCTTTAACTCCTAGGCAGGAAAAAAAACTCGGTGAGTGAATATGTCTGCAGCTGGAACCAGGTGAAATTCATAATTGAGACAAATAGGAACACGTGACATTTTGCTGACAACAAATGTATTTGGTTAAGCAATCCCACCAGGCACAAGCTTTTCCTGTTCCCTCGCCTGTGCCTTAAAAGCTATCAGTGGTAGGTCTGGACATTCTTAGAAGCCTTTTTGGCTTATCTCCTGTGTTGACCACAGAGCTACAGTTTCAGTAACATTAAAGAGTCTAGTATGTTTATGTTAGAAGCAGGTAGAGATTTGGGATTTGACTTAAGTGGAGCCTCAATTTCCATAGTCATGAAATGCAAATAATACACCATCATCCTGCCTTAGTGTAATAATAGATATTAGACTGTTGCTAACCCCTATGTACTATATTCTTGGGTGGAAACTTATGAGTCAGTAAGTACAGGATCTGAGTGGGAAGCAGAGTGGATATTAAGGACAAGAATTATTTAATTGTAGTGAAAACTAAAATATCCCACACACCCTTTACAGTGATTCTGAAATTGGTTTCAAAACACATCATTCTGGGTCTCCCTGGTGACACAAGGCGTTAAGTGCAGCACTGTGACACTATTTGCAGCCACTGCAGCATGAGCTGATCCCCAGCCAGGGAGGTGACCCACGTGGCACAGCAGACCTGTCCCGACCAATGCTCCCCTCAGCAGATATTTGAATCAGTCTGCCTGTTTGGCTTCCCCACTCTGAGACTTCTATCTGGTGAATCCTCTCACCTCTCCCATACCCCGTACCTCTGGCCTGTACCCCAATTCTTGCATGCATGCATAAATAAGTAAATCTCTAAAACACACACACATCATTCTTTGTGTCTGACAAAGCCCAACTTGGCTCCCATAACTCAGCAGAGCTTTACTGAGTGTGCAGAAGTGAAGCCCAAAATCCTTGAGATAGGATGGAAGTCACATCTTACCAGTGGGAACACCATTATCCTCCAGAGCAGACACAAGTGAGCCACGAAGAGAAAACCCACCCACTGGCCGGTTCTCCTCCTACAAAAGAAAGAGTCTCGGTTAGGGATGTGTGAATGCACAAAAGGAAAGAGTTACACTCTCACCTATTACTCCTACACATCATTATTATTACACATTATCAAACATCACCTGAGTGATAACTACCCTTAGGTAGTTATCAGCAAAATAAGTCAGACTTATTGTAACATCAGGTGAAGCTGAACTTAGACATCACTTTGCCAAGTTATTATTCACCAGTTCAGGCTTCATTTCATAACCAGCATCCGGGTCCTGGGCCCTCCCTGTGGTCTTGCCTGGCCCAAAGTGGCTCCATGCTCTGGGCACAGGGTGGAGATTTCTGACTGAAGTTCAGTGGCATAAAAAATGTCCAAAAAGAATGAAAAGCCCATGCTCTCTGAAACTCAGAATAGCAATTCTTTGACCAACTAGGGAAAAACACAAGGAAACTAGTAAACGGTGTTTGGACTATATTGTAAAAAAAAGAAATTTTCAAAACATTGGCGGGGAGAAACTGAGGTGGCAGGATCCAGGGGTTCTTGGCCCACAGGAGGGAAGAGTCTGGGACGCTCTTGTTAAGTCTCTTTATCAGCCTCACGCTCCCCAACCACTCAACACTTTCAGAGAAACACAAAGATGCTTTTCCCCTTGACATAATGACGCCTTAGTGACGTCTCCTCCCACAGGGACTGAGGGCAGGTGTCGCAGGTGGCAACATTGTGGAACAGAGATAGGAGAAGCATGGATGAACAGGCACGGTGGGCGGCATCAGTGTGGGAGCTGAGAGAAAGGAGGCACAGCCAACTGCGTGCTGCGCTCAGAAGACACGGACACTCAGAGGCAGGTTCGTAGGCCCCCCACTCACCTTGGAAGGGTCGTAGTAGTGCAGGAAAGCCGGGTCTTTCCTCAAGACAAAGCGTCGCACCTTCCAGTTTTTCCTCTTGTGCCCCTGGACAAAGAGAGTTCAAGGCTCATCACTGACATCGGTGCCGTCTCTTCCTGCATTTCCACTGGCTAGCTCTCAGAGCCAGCCTGCTCCCGGGGGACCACTTTCCTCAGTGAGGCAGGACCCCCGAGGATTGCAGTGATAATGGTGGACTTTAGCAACATCACTGTCACATTCATTTGAGTTGACAGGGCCAAGGAGGTTCAGTGCTGAAGGAAAAGGGAGCAGGACCCAGACATCACTCAGGACCACTAGGAGGCAGCAGGAGTGAACTGGACCCCAGGATACCAACATTTAAGTGTCAGCTTAATCCAAAAACCCACAGGTGCGTGTACACACACACACACACACAATAAAACCACTTTAACATTCTGCATCAGAAAAAGAAAAATGAACAATTTATATGTTAAAATTTAAAGGCCAGGTATTAGCATGTGACGCTCCAGTTTCACACAACAGCCCCCCCTCAAAGCTTCCCAGGCTTCCAGTCTGCAAGTCCCAGGTCCCTCGAGCCTCCTCCTCGTGCTCTTCCAGGCTCTCGCCGCCCCCCTCTCCAGACTCCTGTCAGATCCAGCAGAAGCAGGGCCCTTGCATGGTGGCAAGGTACCCCAGACCCAACCGAGAGCCTGCTGTGCAAGAAGCAGGTGACAAGGACAGCCCCTGCCCCTGCTGGGTGCCCAGCAGAAGTGGCACGGAGTGGTGAGCGCTGCACGGCGCAGGCCCATGGGCACACACATGCACCATGCACCTACAAACCCGAGCACCGTGCAGAAGGCCCCTTTCACCTCACATGCTATGACTGGACGATGCTTTCATACCACGGCTCTGTGCTCAGGCAGTCACATGGCGACGTGGCTCTGCCTGATTAGCGTGGCTAGCTGAGCACAGGGGTCACTGTGCTAACACCGGGCTCTCACTGTGGATAGCATCTCATCTTAGACCAGCTGTGGTAGGCGGAGAAAATACTTGTCTTTTTTAGTTCAGAAAGTCCATCGAGGGTTGTGCAGATCCCTACACAAGGAGAGAGACTCCTGGATGTCTCAGGGAGTAGCACTCCAATACGCAAAACACCCTCTCAGCTGGCAGCGCCTTTCCAGACAAATGTATGAAGTGGGCTGTGATGCTCTGCAATGTGATTCCTGTGCGTGCCCTTTTCCCGGACACCCCACGTCTGGGCTTGTGAGTGAGGGGTGGTGCTCACACCCTCTGCCTGCTTCCCACGGCTATACCTGGGCTCCCACACTCCCCCAGGTTCTGCCCATACAAGTGCCTTCTGGAAGTTTCAGCCTGGCCCCCTATGGAGGCACTGCTGCCTCCCTGCGTTTGAGCGTTTGAGCAGATCCCTCCTGGATCTGACAGGAGTCTGGAGAGGGGGGCGGCGAGAGCCTGGAAGAGCACAAGGAGGGCTCCCTGCCCTGAGGAAGCCACACCTGCTTGGCCAGATAGCCTTGTTTGACCACAGTGCCGCTGAGCTCCACCGAGCTAAGGTTGACTTCTTCCTTGGAGGTGGTCTTCTTCTTGTAGCTCTCGGCCTAGTGGAAAGGAGGATGCAAGACTCTTACAATACAGAACCCCACTCCACTCCTCTCGCCTGGACGGCAGACCCCTGGCCTCACCCTGCTGTCTCTTCCCTATAACCTGTTGATAAAAGAAACCCACTGTCTAACTTACAAAAGTGTACAGAGCCGTGGAGTCATCCAGGAACTGCTCAGCCAGATCCCCAGAGCGAATGGCCCCCAGGCTGCGGGAGCCCACTGGTCTGAGGAAGTTCTCCTCCATGAGCATGGATGCAAGGGTCACGGCTTCCAGGCGGCTGGCTGAGAAGTTGTTGGAGATGAGCCAGTCCACCAGGGAGGAGCCTGCATTGGGACAAAGGCACTCCGGTGAAGGGACATGTCAGGCTGCAAACCAGCTGCCTCAGGATACGCGGCTGTAACCTCAGTGACCTTGCTCCTGAGCCGCCTGGGGGCTCTACCTCAGAGCAGACTAGAGGTTACACCTGCTGCACAGAGGTGCGACCCAAGTGTGGCTACCACGGTCAGCTGGCTCTCTGACGCCAAGCACATGGCCGAGCCCCAAGTCTCCATGACCCAGATTTCCACAGCCCAGCCCGGCTACTCAGAGGGGAGGCTCACCTATGAAGGTCTTTTTGTAGGTGCTTCCCTGCTCCATGTTGGGGCTCGGCCGGATTCCAGTGCTGCTGTCATGCATCTTGTCCACAATGCGGCTGCAGGGGAGCAAGGCGAGAAGGGGGTGGGGGGTCCTCGTCACAGGGACAAGTATGGGGCAGCATCCCAGGGCCACTGCTAAGGGCGCACAGCAAGGGGCAGGTGGCACTCCACACGCGGCCAAGAAAGAGAGGGGTTCAGATCAGAATGCGGGAGGTGCAACCCGGGGGCATTTCTTCCCTTTGCTCATCTAACCGTTCTAGCATTTCCAAGCTAGACAGGCATTACTCTGGTAGGAAAATGAAAGAGCTGTGACTTTTCATTGAAAAACAAAAGGATGTACCGTAGACTCTGCGATCTTCTGCCTTAAGTTTAAACGCCGCCAGCTACTTCTCAAAGTCTCTCTTCGCCTGAAATCAGTCCCAGCTACTGTTGATCCGCCCTGGGACCCCCATGGCTTAGCAACACCTGGGATGTACAACCAAGATTTCAGGGCCTGGCTTGCATTTTTCTGGGTGAACCCAAGAGTGGTCTCATGCCATGTCTTCTCGGGTGTGAGTTTCTCTGCCTGGGAGGTCAGGGGTATTTCCTGCAGATGGGCTGCATCTCAGTTTCCATGGCAAGCCTTTGCATGTGTCCTGCTTTATACAGTATTGCCTCCACCACTGACCTGCTCCCCCTTCTGTCCTGTGAGATCATTCCTGCCAACATGGACGTTCTTTTCTCATCTTTCATTTGTGTACTTGGGCTGGAAAATCCCTGAGATGAAACCTTATTTATTCCCAGGGGCACCTAGTGCAGTGTGGGACATACAGTAGACACTCAGGAACTGTTTGCGGAATGGGTGAATGAATAAATGAGGAACCCACAGAACAAAAAGACTACCGCTACCAGAACCCTAGGCTGAGATCAAGACCAATGATTTGGTGATGGAGTTTCTCGGAAGCTGTGACACAACCCTGAGCACTCTGGCTAAAACTGGATGAGGGTCTCAAGTCACAGAGCTGGTTAGAAACAGCAGAGGCCCAAACAGCAGGGGGACAGAGGCAGGACCACTTCCAGGCAGAGAAAGCAGTAGGAGCAGGCCAGAGGCAGCAGAGGGCGGAAGCACAAGGTACGGGGCAGGCTGAGTAGCAACAGGACCCCCCTGCCCCAGGAGTTTGTCCACCAGGCCCAGGCCACACGGACAGAAGCTGCTGAAGCAAAGCCAGGCGGTGGGAGGGGCTGGGTCCAGCCAGGCACTAACTGCAGGCTGATGTGAGGGGGCAGCTTGAAGGAGTTTTTCAATATGTGGAGTTGCTGGACCTTCCCCGGCTGCCCAGCATGAATGGCCCCTGTGATCTCAAAGGCCCATGCGTCTCTGTCCTCTCGAGAACAGGCCTCCAGGAAGTACTCCGTGGATGTTCGAGTCTTCAGTTTAATGAGGAGCTGTGGGCAAGACAGATGATCAGACCAGCACTCCGAGGCCCCGAGGCAAAAGCCTGCTGGGCCAGTGGCCAAAGCCCAGACCCTTGGCCTTCCCCAGCCGGTGTCTTTAAAGACTGGCTTGGACTCCAAGTGACAGGCGCGCCTGCCTGTGAGGCAGCCTTCCCCTGGACCAGAGCCGCCCCGAGGCCACGGTGTTTTGACAGACCATCATTACCTTAGAAATCATCATCACAACCATAGCAATAGGCAGGTGGCATCATTTTGTACCATTTTACAGATAAAGCAGGTTCAGAAGAGGTTCGGCTACTTGTCCACAGTCAGACACCTGGTGTGTGGTGTTGCCAGGATTAAAACCCAGGCTTCTCGAGGCTCAGTTCTTCCCATTACCCACACCGCCTTCACCCATCAGGCCAGGGTGGGAGCATCAGGGCAGGGAGCAGCTGGCAAGCAGGGCCCCACTTACTGGTCGGGTTTCGTACTCCAGGCAAGGGCAGGTGATGGTGCAGCCGTCCAGCAGGATGCGGCCCTTGGGAGGCATCACTTTCCTGCCCCCCTCGAGCTTGTAGTACAGCAGCGTGTTCTGCTGGAGGGTGAACCACCGCACCTTCCAGTTGTGGACAATGTGGCCCTGGGGATAGACGGGAGAGCCCTGCTGTGAGTGGCCCAGGCGCGCAGACGGTGCGCCGAAACGACCCTCCAACAGGGGGCGCCTTCTCGCGCTCTCTGGTTATCGCTTGTTGCTTCATTTTATTTCGAAATAACTTCAATTCAGAGAAAAAGTGAAGGATAATATAAAGATTTTTTGAGAACTCTTCAAGATGAATTTTTAACACTGCACCGTTACTTCTGTCTATTTTATCATGTATCTCCTACAAAAAAAGAGAATATATCCTGAATATATTGTTGTCAGCTATTCATTCTACGAAGCTCATTCACATTACACCAATTGTCCCATTGTGTCCTTAATAGTCAAAGGACCGAGCTCAGAATCATATTTTTTTCCATAAAGCATTGTCCTAACCAAGGATGTAAAGTACTTATACAATGAAAACTGTAAGATTCTATTAAGACGCAGATCAAGACATAAAGAGATGGAAAGCTTTTCAATGACTACTGATTTTTTAAAAAGATTTATTATTATCTTCTGTCTATTTTATCATGTATCTCCTACAAAAAAAGAGAATATATCCTGAATATATATGTTGTCAGCTATGGCCTGGGGTACAGGCCATAGGTGCGGGGGCGGTGAGAGGCCCCACCAGAGACAGAGTGGGGAGCAGAACAGGCAGATCACGAAATACACTGCTGAGGGGAGCAGCGGGCGGGTCAGGGGAGGTCTGTGCCATGTGGGTCACTCCCTGCACAAAGATTGAACTCAGGCTACAGTGGCTGGTAACAGCTTGATAGCACTGACTGAGACTTTAACCATTGCACCACCAGGGAGGCTCCTAAATTAAACTGTTTTTAATAGATTTTATGTATTTATGGAAATAAGAACTGGTGTACAGACCGGAGGTGCAGGGGGTGAGAGGATTCACCGAAGACAGAGCAGGAAGCAGAACAGGCAGATCTACTGAAGTACATTGCTGAGGGGAGCAGCGGGCAAGACAGGAGAGGTCTGCCACGCCATGTGGGTCACCTCTGGGGCAGGGATTGAACTTGTGCTGCAGTGGTTTCAGATAGATTCATAGTGCTGTGCTTTAACCTGTTGTGCCACCAGGGAGGGCCCTAAATAAATCTTTTAAAAAGACATCTGACAAGAGTTCATTAACCTGCCTATATCTCATCTTGCTCTGTGGTGGTCAAGCTGTTCACATGAGGGGGCTATCGTAGCCAAACAGAATTTGACAGCTGTGCTCTGTACTCTGCCCTGTCCTCAGAGCCCACACAGAATAGCCATATCGCGGGCACACATGTCTATTGCCAGAGAAGACGTTCTCTGACTCCTCAGCAACCAGGGGTCTCTGCTGCTCTCTGGATGGCCAGACTCCAGTGCCCTTTCCTAGTGACACCTAACTGGGGGGGTCTGAGGCAGCACAGCAGTATATTGCTAGTGAATGAGGAATGGGTATGGGAGCCTTAGGAACAGGGTGCCCCAAGCCCAAGCCCATTTACCAGTCTGAATGATCAATGGGAACCATGAGGGTGTCCCCATGCCCAGGGGGCCTAGGTTCACTCATCAGTCTAACTGCAAACAATCCTAGGGCCAGGAGGATGCCCCCAACTCAATTAAAAATTGAATATTCAGACACCAACAAACACAACAGCACGATGCTAAAGCAATGGGCCAAGGCAGTGGGAGGACTCAGAGGGCTGTGGTAACCTGGGAGACCTCACGGACCCAGCCAGCCAACAAGAGAAACAACCTGGTGGTGTCCAGAGGCCAAGCCCCGACTCCTTGCCCACTCTACACATGTAAGCATGCACTGGCCCCTCAGTGTCTACCCTCTCAGAATCCCTCTCTGCTCAGAGAGCTTTCTGCACTCCCTCTTTTTTTTTTTTTTTTAGATTTATTTATTTATTCATACAGAACTGGGGTACAGGCCAGAGATGCGGAGGGTGAGAGGATTCACCAGAGACAGAGTGGGGAGCAGAATAGGCAGATGGAGGAAGTACACTGCTGAGGGGAGCAGCGGGCGGGTCAGGAGAGGTCTGCCGCGCCATGTGGTCACCTCCGGGGCAGGCGGGGATCGAACTCATGTGGAAGTGGCTTAAGCTGCTCAGTGCTGTGCTTTAACTCACTGCGCCACCAGTGGGTTATCTATCAACAAATCTCATGGCTTTCTGCAACTCTCATTTCAACACTGAATTCTTTTCTCACCAAGACAAGAACAGAGATCAATTCTTGGGGGTTCTGGGACCCTCAATCCCCGAATTCACTGGCGCACAAGGTTGTGCAGGGAGAGGAGAGGGGCTGGCACGAGGTGAAGAAAGGGAGAGCACAGGATGATCTTAAATGTTGACACAGAGATGATATGGGCTGAATCTGTCTGCCACCTCAGCCCTCCCACCTTCCTTTACCTCCAAGCAAAAAATCTGTATGTTGAAGCCCTAACCCCCACTACTCGGGCCACAACTCTTTGGAGAGAGGAACTTTAACTGGGTGACTTGCTTAAAGTAAGACAGTTGGATGAGCCCTCCTCCAACCTGATGGTCCTACTTTTATTTTTTTTTTAAGATTTATTTATTGGGCCCTCCCTGGTGATGCAACGGGTAAGGACGCAGCACTGCAAGCTGGCCGTAGCTGCTTCAGTGCGAGTTCGATCCCGCCCTGGAGGTGACCCACATGGCGCTGCAGACTCTCCTGACCCGCCCGCTGCTCCCCTCAGCAGTGTACTTCATTGATCTGCCTGTTCTGCTCCCTACTCTGTCTCTGGTGAAGCTTCTCATCACCCCCGCACCTCTGGCCTGTACCCCAGTTCTTATGCATAGATGCCACGATGATGCTCAGTGTACTGAGTGCTGTCAGGAAGCCAGAGGTTGCACAAATACTCTCTGTGTGAGTATTGCCCTGTGCCCAAATAGACTTCATCAGAGCAACTAAATAAAACTTTTTTTAAAAAAAATATTAGTTTCCTTTATTTATGCATATAAGAACTAGGATGTAGGCCAGAGGTGACTGAAGTCCACTGCTGAGGGGAGGGGAGCAGTAGTTCTGTGCCATGTGGGTCACTCCCTGGCCAGGGATTGAACTCAGGCTACAGTGGCTGGTGACAGCTTAACAGCACTGAGACTTTAACCCCTATACCACCAGGGAGGCTCCTAAATAAAGCTTTTAAAACAGATTTTATTTATGGCCCTCCCTGGTGGCGCAGCGGGTTAAAGCACAGCACTAAAGAAGTCAAAGCCACTTCCGCATGAGTTCGATCCCCGCCTGCCCCGGAGGTGACCACATGGCGTGGCAGACCTCTCCTGACCCGCCCGCTGCTCCCCTCAGCAGTGTACTTCATCGATCTGCCTGTTCTGCTCCCCACTCTGTCTCTGGTGAATCCTCTCACCCTCCGCATCTCTGGCCTGTGCCCCAGTTCTGTATGAATAAATAAATCTTTTAAAAAAAATTATTTAAAAAAATAGATTTTATTTATTTATGCATACAGAACTGGGGTACAGGCCAGAGGTGTGGGGTGAGAGGATTCACCAGAGACAGAGTGGGGAGCAGAACAGGCAGATTGATGAAGTACCCTGCTAAGGGGAGCAGCGGGCGGGTCAGGAGAGGTCTGCCAGGCCATGTGGGTCAGCTCCCTGGCTGGGGGTCAAACTCATGCTGCAGTGACTGTGATAGCTTCTTAGTGCTGTGCTTTAACCCGCTGCACCACCAGGGAGGGCCCCTGATTGTCCTTTTAAGATGAGAAAGTATGACGACCACCCAGAGACACCCGGATGTGCACACACAGGAAAGGCCCTGTGAGGACACAGCAAGAAGTGGCTAGATGAAGCTGAGGACAGAGGCACAGAAGCAGCCAAACCAATGATACCTGGATCTTAGACTCCAGTTCCCACAGCTGTGGGGAAACAAATCTCTGTTGTTTGACTGTGGTGCTTTGTTACAGCAGCCCCAGCAAACACTCCCCACGGGGACAGGAGAAACATGGCTGGAGTTGGTAGGAACTGGTGTAACCAGCAGATATTGAGCATTAAAAGAATACAGGGAGAAAACTACTATGGAAAACTGTTTGGAGGTTCCTCAAACTGCTAAACATGGAGCTTCCCTACGACCCAGCAATCCCACTCCTAGGTATCTACCCAAAAGACACAAAAACACTGATTGAAAAAGATGCCTGCACCCCCATGTTTATTGCTGCTTTATTTACAATTGGAAAAACATGGAAGCAGCCCAAATGCCCAAAAATAGATGACTGGATAAAAAAGATGTGGTACATATATACAATGGAATATTACTCAGCAACCAAAAAAGAGAAACACATGTCTTTTGCAGCAACTTGGATGGAGCTGGAAAAGATCGTGCTTAGTGAGATAAGCCAGAAAGAGAAAGAAAAATACCGGATGGTTTCACTCACAGCAGGAGTATAATGGACCAGGAGAGAAAATAACAAAAATAATGAACAACCATATACCAGAGACATTTTGTGGGGGAGGAGTGGGGAATGGGATCAAAAACGGGGGGGTAGGGGGGAGAGAAATGCACAGGATTATGGTGATGGCACACGGGTGACTTGGTGATGGGAAACCCGCGGGGATTACAATCGAGATGGAAAAAAAAAAATGTACAAAATGATGTAAAAATAAACTTTTGTAATAAGAAAAAAAAGATAACAGGGAGGGCCTCGTTGGTGGCACAGGGGTTAGTCTCCTCTCTATCAAGCTAGCATCAACCACTGCAGCACAAGTTCCATCCCAGCCAGGGAGGCGACCCACATGGCACAGCAGACCCCTCCCGTCTCACCCGCTGCTCCCCTCAGCAGTGTACTTCGTCGATCTGCCTGTTTTGCTCCCCACTCTGTCTCTGTGTATCCACTCACTGCCTGCACCTCTGGCCTACACCCAGTTTTTGCATGCATAAATAAATAAATCTTTCAAAAATAAAGATACCATTCAGGTCCCCTGGCACTAAGGAATAGGCAGGGGACCGAGTTTCTGCCATCCCACGCATGGGGCAACAATGCAAGTTTGGCAGCAACCAGACGTGAGAAAACAGCACATTTGGCAACAACAGTGTGGAAGAACAGGTTCTTCTGCCACCCAGCCCCTAGAGTTACCAGGGACAAGTGACAAACAGTGTCAGCAGTGATATTTCCACTGGAAACGCTAGAGTGCTGTTGGGCATGTCTGACTGTGCAGCTCTGCGGTATAGCACCCTCGTGGGGGCCTTGGCCCTCCCGAAGACACCTGAATTACTTCAGGTGTCTTCAGGATTTATTATCTTCCGTGAAATCCCTTCTGTTCAAACTCACTAGAGTGACAGGTGTTAGGAGCAACTGCGAAACCCCACTGAGCGCAAAGGAGAGAGGTGGAAGAGGGCTGATGAGCAAGGATGAACTTAGTGGGTAGAAAACTTGAAGCAGCTGGTGACTTTCATAAAAATGTTCAAAATCTTCCACCTAATAATTCCACTGCTGGGACCTGAGCTAAGTAAATAATCTAGAATATGAAAAAGGCTTTGTGTCTCAAGATACTTTAGGATCATTGCTTATGCTAAAAAGGAAATGTAAACTATTCAGGCATTATAATGGGCACCAGTGTGACTGGTGGGGGGGGGGAGCTTCTGGTCTTAACAGATGGTGGGAGCAGCCACTGGTGGGACCCCACAATGTCAGACCCTGAGTCTGAGTTATCTGAAGTCACAAAATGCTCTTTGACCTGGGCACAACACTTTGATTTACTTGGTTGGCTTCATGTAAATACCTAAAAAGAACTCTAGTGACTATTTTAGAAAATGTCTAGAAGGATACCCCAGAAATGTTAACAGTCATCTCCCCCAGGGACTAAAACTGAATACAGGGCAGTAAGAATGGAAACTTATTTTTCATTTTGCACCCTGGAGTACTACTGTTCTATTTTTTAAATATGCATATGTGTTTTTATAATGGAAAAATGAATTTAAAGCCAAGTAAACAAAAAGCCTGATGAGATGATTGCGGAAAGTATTCATTCATTTATCTACTTATTCAACAACCAATAACTCAATTCTACTGCTCCGAAGACTGTGCTGGCAGCAGAGTCACAAAGATGAACCAATTTCTGACCCAAAACAGTGGGGAGAACAATGACCCATGTAAGGTCAAGGTGGCTGGGCAAGGCGGAAGCAGAAACCTTGAATCTGGGGCTGTTACTGTCTGCATACCAGGAGCCTCCTAATCTTGAGCCTCCTAAATTCTGGAAACTGCCTGCATTTCGGGAACTGACAAGCGTCATTGATGATTCAGTTTCTGAAAAAGCAACTTCCATGCCCTATAAAAGCTTACCTGTGCTCCCCAGCAACTTCTCCAACCCCCATGGCGGTCGGTGAACCTCGCCCAGGAATACAGTAAAGTTCCTGCCCATCAGAAACTTTGCCTGACTCTCTCCATCTCTTAACTGCACCAAAACTTTCAACCCCACTCAGAGCAGTGGGGTCCCTAGCCTACTGGCAGTCACACCCATGATCTGCACATGATCTGTTTGAGCAAGGGAATACTGAAAGTGGTGGTCAGTGAGTTCTGACATGACATCATTAAAGGTTCCATCACCTGGCACACGGGTGACTCGGTGATGGGAAACCCATGGGGATTACAATTGAGATGGAAAAAAAAAAAATGTACAAAATGACGTAAAAATAAACTATTATAGGCCCTCCCTGGTGGCACAGCAGGTTAAAGCACAGCACTGAGAAGCTAAATCCACTTCCGCATGAGTTCGATCCCCACCTGCCCCGGAGGTGACCACATGGCGCGGCAGGCCTCTCCTGACCCGCCCGCTGCTCCCCTCAGCAGTGTACTTCGTCGATCTGCCTGTTCTGTTCCCACTCTGTCCCTGGTGAATCTTCTCACCCTCCACATCTCTGGCCTTGTACCCCAGTTCTGTATGAATAAATAAATCTTTAAAAAAAAATAAACTATTATATTATAATAAATAGATAAATAAATACGTTTAAAAAAGATAAAAAAAAGGACTCTATCACCGAGCTCTCCCTGGTGACACAACGGGTTAAAGCACAGCACTATGAAACTCTCCAAGGCCACTGCAGAAATAAGTTCCATCCCAGGCCAGGGAGGGCCAGGGAGCTGACATGGCATGACAGACCTCTCCTGACCCACCCACTGCTCCCCTCATCAATATATTTCAGTCAGCCTGCCTGATCTGCTCCCCACTCTGTCTCTGGTGAATCCTCTCACCCTCCACACCTCTGGCCTGTACCCCAGTTCTGTATGCATAAAAAAATAAGTAAATACTCCATCACCCCTTTGTCTCTCTAGCTCTGTCTTTCCTCTCACTTCCTTCCTTCTCCTGATCTTGAGTTCTGTTACAAGTCACCTCCCACATATAAGCAACACCACAGGGAGACTCAAAGGGTGGCCTCCAGCCACCAGTCATGCCAGGGAGCCTGGCAGTGTCTCATCCACCAGTCACCCCTGCAGTGGCTACTGTGCTGGGCTACACTGACTGCAGCTGCATGAGAGAATCGTGAGGCTGAGCTCTTTGCTGAGCTCTTTGCGGCTACCTGAGCTTAAGCAACCTTGTGAAAAATACTTTTGTTGTTTTAAGATGTTAAGCTGTGGGGTAATCATCACATAACAATAGGTAACTAAAATAGGGCACAGGAAAAGCCCAAGGAAGACTGAAGAAGGCGCTCAGAAAAGGTGGAGTGGGTTTGACAGACTCTGGGAAGAGTCTGAGGTCAAGTCCTGAGGGCTGCATGGAGTTAGCCAGGTCAGGAAGGTAGGAAGGGAGATGGGGCAGAAAACCACCTCCACTTTTGGGAAACTTCAAGTTGTTCTCTTGGGTTCAGACTCAGAGACCTTGGAGAAGGGGTGGGGAAAGTGGTAAGGGCCCAGTCAACGCCAGGTTCCATGTTGGAGAGATGGATCTTGATGGATCTTTATACTGTGAGCAGAGGGTCCCCTTGAAGACTTTTAAGTAAAAGGGTCACAAGTTTAAGTTCTCGTATTAAGGAGATCAGCCTGGGGGGTGCCCTTGGTAGTGCAAGGGGTTAAGTCTTAGCACTATGAAGCTATCACCAGTCACTGAAGCATAACTTTAATCTCTGACCAGGGGCCAGGGAGCTGACCCACATGGCACAGATCTCTCCTGTCTCACTCACTGCTCCCCTTAGCAGTGTATTTCATTCAATCTGCCTATTCTGCTCCCCACTCTGTCTCTGGTGAATCTTCTCTCTCACACACAAACAAACACACCCCACCTCTCTGGCCTATCCCCCAGCTGTTGTATGCATGAATAAATAAAATAAATCTTAAAAATAAGATTTATTTATCTATGCATACAAGAGCTGGGATATAGGCCAGAGGTGTGGGGAATGAGAGGATTCACAAAAGACAGAGTGGGAGCCACAATAGGTGGACTGACCGAAATACACTGCTGAGGGGGGCAGCAGGAGAGACAGGAGAGGTCTGTGCGCCATGTGGGTCACCTCCCTGGCCGAGGATGGAACTCATGTTGCAGTGGCTGCAGATAGTGCTGCAGCTTAATCTGTTGTGCCACCACGGAGGCCCCAAATAAAATAAATCTTTTAAAAAAAGAGGAAAAGATCAGCTTGACTACACCATGCCTGAACAGCTGTAAAAACAGGACCCAAGAGCTAGCAGTTCAATTTGGAGACTGCTGTAGTAATCCACCAAATGGGAAGGAGGATGCCATTATCCCAGAGCCACGGATAAGCCACCGCATGCCCAGAGGGCAGCCGGCACTGAGCCAGAGTTACCAGGCAAGGTGGGTCAGAGGCCACAAGCATGTGGTGTAAACTGAATAAAAACCAGACTTCCTTCCACGAGGACACTTTCCTTCCTCTCCAAGCTTCTTGTCCGTAAGTAGCTGGCTGGGGCCAGTAGTGTTTTGGAGTTCCCAGGCTCCTTTCCAGGGAAGAAGGAGGAGGCACAGCAAGTTACAGCCTATTCTACTCCAGTACTTTAAAGGTGAGGAAACTGAGGCCCAGAAAGTTCTTGCCCAAGACCCTACAATCCTGAAGAAACAGAGAGGATTCTAGGCATGGGACAAATAGTACCCCCCCACCAAAGGAATGTTGAAGCTGTACGCCCTAGTACCTGTGACTCTGATCTGAACTGGAAATTAGGTATTTGTAGATGTAACCAGTTAAGAGGAAGTCATGCTGGATTTGGGTGGCTCCGTCATCATGGCTGGTATCCTTACACAAAGAAGCAATTTTGGAAATTCAACGCACAGGCAGAAGGCAGGGGTTAGAGCAGCATATCGCAGACCCAGAGCACTGGGGAGCGGCCACACGCACCAGAAGCCCAAAGGTCAGGAAGACTCCCTCTCTGCTGGCTGCAGAAGTAGGGCCTCTGGACCCCACCCCTTCCTCACTTTTCCCCCTGTGCTTATTTTATCTCACTCCTACCTTTTACATTTTATGCTTTGGGTTATAAACATTTTAAACATCTGCATAACCATAACCTACTTACTTAGTCATTTGCTTATTTGGGGAGACACATAGGTAATTTTCAGAACACTTTTTCGTAGAGCTTTTCCCATACTTCCTTGGGATCAAGTCCTATAAGTGAAGTTTCCAGGCAAAGCGTGTTAGCATGCTATCTATCGTTTTCTGAGTGTTGGAGTCCAGAGTGGGCAGCCACACCTGAAAGTGCCTCTTAAAGGAACAGCAATCCTACCTACCCCCCACTCCCCACCCCACCCCCTTCTTTCCCCCTTCTCCTTTAAAGACAGGCCAAGCTCACTCCTGTGTTTTGCCTGGAGCATTGTTTCTTTCTTGTCTGGATTAAGGGCCAATTCCTTCATGCCCCTGCCTGTCTCCTGTTTCACCCTCACCCCTGAAGACAGTTCTGTACTCTGGCTCCTGACTCAGGCCCTGCCTCACCTCTGGGCTGTACACATCCTAGGCAAATGGAGTCCCACAGCCACAGTCCTGCCGCTTCCCCAGTGGACTCAGGGAAAGCAGCTGCCACCCAGTAGGAAAGGGAATTTGAGGAAGAGGAAAGACTGGTTTGTGTCAACAGGAACTTGGAGGCCACCTCCCGCACCTTGCAAGAAAGGGTGTGGCCTCTGTTTGTGAAAGGGTCTAGCTAAAACCTGGTCTTTGGGTTTGACTGGAATGAATTTCAGGTATTTTCACCATGACCTGGTGGTGGTAGTGATCCAGGTAAGGTAATGCCCCAGAAACAGCGGGAGACACACAGGGCCTGGCTAAGGGGTTGCTCTCCCTAGGATCCTGCCAGACCCACTGTCAACTGAGCCCCCAAAGCCCCCCTGAGCAGCTCTCAGGCTCCATCTCCCTTTCTGAGCTGTAGGAAAGTGGAACTTTGCCATGGGTTGTCTCTTGGAGGTGCAGTTACCTCTCGAAGCCATGAGGGACCAGTCTAGCCTTTGAATCTCTGTGGTATGAAGGCAGCCAGCTGAGTTTCATACCTGTTTCTATCTATTCTGACCTTTGATCTGGCATCCACCTCCTATCACTCATGCTTAGTTTTGAGCAAACAACGCACCCGCCCTCCTGTATCCAATAAGTGTATATAACATGGCTACGTTGCCCGCATACCTAATGCTATTGGAGACTCCCAGGCTGATGGACAGCCAGGGGACAGGACCAGCAGAGGAGCCCTGACGCTCTCCATCCATCCCCCTCAGAGCCTAAACTCAGTAGAGGAGAGAAAAGACTCCGGCCTAGATTAAGTCATCTGCATGCACGGTTACTATGTTAGCACCAAAGGTGACTGTGGTCCTCAATATGAAAATGTTAAAGAAGTTTGAAATATTAATTTTCCTGTTGCCGTTACTCTTGGTTCATTTTCTCACTTAATTCTTTGTGTCCAGCCTTTTTTTTTTTTTTTTTGGTCTGGGCCCTTATTTGGCGTGGGAACGACCAACTGGGGTGATGGGAAAGAGGAAGAATAGGGCTTTCCATTCTCAGCTGTTCTTAGCCCTGGCCTCAGGGCAAGATATCTGCTCATTCTGCCACTAGTTCATCTGTAACAGAATGATAACGAGACCCAGTACAAGAACAGACCTGAGCAGGTTTGAGTCCTGCGCTATCACCCACTAGCTCCAAGATCCTGAGCATGGGGCTGGACCTCTTCAAGCTTCTTTTTCTCCTCGGTGAAAGAGGGTGGGAGTCGGGGTTCTGAGGACCCTGCAGGACTGTTGCGGAGGCATAAAGAAGACAAAGTCCCCCACCGCACGCACGCAGCATGGGCTTCCTGCCTGCTCGTGTTATGGAGGAGGCATTACCTGGACGCAGCTCTGAGCTTCAGAGCACACTTGCCTTGTTTTAATACATTATCATAGATTTAGCTATTCCACGCTTCGCAGTTTAATAAGAGGTTAAATTAAAATACCCACTTGGGCAGCGACCACCCACACTCCATACATTATTCTAGCCGGGGTCTCCTCGCCTGTCTGTTCACCCCTCTTTTCCATCTAAACCTGACTTCCAGCCACCGTGCACCGGCTCTCTGCAGGGACGCGAGTTCTGCCCCGCAGAGCCCGGGCTTGGGAAGGGGCGCCCGGCTCAGGTGAGCTGGCGCGCGCCCCAGGCCCTGACAATGTCGGGAGGGGCTCCCGCCCCGCTCACCCTCTTGACGAGGAAGCCCTCCTTGAGCACGCCGTCCTCCATGCCGCCAGCACCGGCCAGCGGCCCCTTTTCTGGCTCCGGCCGCTCGAGCTGCTCTGGCTGTGCACCCAGGAAGCGCCTCCGACCCGCGCGGCGCCGCCTCCCTGGATCGCGTCCAGAGCCAGAGGCCCTGGGGCCTCCCGGGCAGGAAATCTCCTAGATCGCATTCCTGAAGTGGCCACCGCGTAGGAGCCGCGGCATCTGCGGCATCCGCGCTGTCCCCCAGGTTACAGAGTCTGGCCCTGCGTCACCGGCTGGGGACTTCGCTCCTCTCTCTCACCCACCGGCAGGCAGGTACCCATCCAGGTGCCCGCAGCATGCTCTGTGCCTCTCACTATTCTGGTCTTTGCCGATCTGCCCGTGCCCCCAGCTTAACCAGGTGCTTGCCTAATACTTAGTATAGAGCCCTCACTCGACGTCTTGAGCTAAACTAAAGGGAAAGGGCTTCAAAGATGAGGGTCATCCTGAGCTCAGTGATGCCACAGAAATGCCAAGGGAAAGGAAGAAAATGGGGGTGGGGCGGATGAGTGGAACCAGACCTCTGGCTGCAGCTAGCTGGTGACAGTTTTAGGGAGGCAGTCACAATCTGCAGGGGCCCTCTGTCCCCGAATTACACTCCCTCCCCCTTAAAAAAAAAAAAAGAGAGAGAGAGCTGAAGATTCCACAAACTAGGTGCAAGATCTAAGGGACTGCCAGGCACCTCAGTGATCTAGACATTATCATAATGCAGACTTTCTTTTAATCAAAATAAGTGCCAAAGATCATGATGAATAAAACATCAAACTTCTAACTCAGCACAGACTCACCCATGTCCTACCAGGCCCCGGGGAGGCCTGAAGCGAAAGGAGAAGGGCGTACTGGTCCTGTCTTGTTACTTGCAGGACCAAACTTATTCATTGTTTGCTCTGCAGTGTGGCGGGCCTTATGCGAAAAGGGGAGAGAAGGCCAGAGATTGCTAGAGGTGGCAGAAGACCAGACATGTCAGAACCAGTCTGGAGGGGCACGTGGGCACCCTCACCCTGGGAACGGCCCACTTCAGCACCCCCGCACTGACCAATGTCTGTTCATAGCTCCCAGCGAGTCCGGACCCATGTGGCATCCACTCCACTCGAGACTGAACCTAGCCTCGTAGACCCTTCGGCTCAGCACCCTCAGAAGCCAGGCCTGGAGTGGGTGCCAGGTTTCTATTAACTGCATAGCAACCCCTTGAGGTGAGTTCCAGTTTGGAGGCATTTGGGGGTTAAGATAGGACCCCATTTTTTTCAGCAAGGGAAGGGAAACTCAAGCAGTTAAATAACCTGCCCAAGGTACACAAGCTCAGGTTTTATCTCCAAGGCAGCATGAATGTTCATGATCTGGAATAGAGGAAAGATGAATTTAGAAATTTTGCTGGGCTCAAATCTAAGGCATGAGACAATGGAATGGGACATTTTTTTAGCTTCTTTTTCTCTAGCTAACATCTCTATCTTCCTCTGGATGCCAGGGGACCAGGTGATTGTTTTGGCTGATTTAGCCTTACCCAGATATAAACTTCTGAGGTTTAAGAAAGCGGCATTTTCTATGGCAAATGGGATTCCTAGATGAGTTCCCAGAAAATGAAAAAGGGATGAAAGATCGAGCCTCTCTCCTGGTGTGCACCTAGCGAGGGGGAGTGAGGTGTCTACATACTTAGAACCTGATCCCTTTTTTTGGGAAGCCCCTGGTCTAGCCTACCCCAAGTCTGACTCACTGGACCAGTGGCATGAATCACATCCTTCCTCCCACCCTGTGTTGGTGGCTGGTGGTTCCATAGTCCCCAGGGAACCACAGTGACATAAGCTCAACCACAGGGAATAGGATGGAAATGGAAAGAAGCAGAAAAAGGTGAACAGCTGAAACTGGGGAAGGAATAAGGAAGAGAAACACAGAACCCAGGATTTTTATTTTATTTATTTATTTGCTCTTTTAGGCAGAATATTTCTCTCTTGGGCCAGAGGTTGATGTGAAAGGGTCTCTGATTCTCTCAGAAGGGTCAGATAAAGCTTAGGATGTGTAAACTATAAAATGTTTTCCAGCTAGCATTTGGATGTAAGTGAGTCACAACCCGAAGTGAAATTTGGCCACTAGAGAGCCATTCCTTTAGCTATAAATCTAAAAATCCCCTGTTGAAGACATTTTCAGTGAAAAAGGTTCAACTATGGATTCTTCTTTACATTAATACTTTGGCTCCATGAACTTGTTAGAATCACAGAATCAGAATCTAACACTTAAGTCAGCCTAGGCCAACTTCATTTTATAAAGAAATATTCCCAAAGAAATATTCCCAAAATTCAGATAAATAAATAACTTGTCCAACATCCCAGGGCTATTAGCAGCAGAGCTATGACCTGAATACAAGCTGATAGTGAGAGTCCTTCCAGGCTTGCTCCCAGAAAATACAGGGGCATTTCCTTAGCTGTGCCCTCATCAGTGCAAGAGTGCAGTGAAGAAGGACCTTACAGGTCAAGAGGAGCTCTGTCTGCAAAATCAAAAGAAGATTTTTCAGTGTTTTTTATGGATACTTTTTCTAACCATAAAAAGACTTTCTGCTCATGACCTAAAATGTAGTAAATGCCAAAAAGGATATGAAAGCTACCTGAATACCCTCACCTAGATAGATGATTATTTTCAGACATATACATTTTTATTAAATTTTACTTAAAATTTTTTGAACCTACCATCTTTCATTTATAATAGCTAATAAGCATCTTACTGGATCATCCAATACTCAGAAACATAACTTTTGTGGCTGCATACTATTTCATCAGGCCTGTGTTACAATGCATTAAGCCACTTCAATTTAGGTTGAATTTTTTGTTTCTCTGTATAAATACAACTATGATAAATATTTTGTATGGCAAACATTTCTGTACATAAATGTCTATACATAAGCCCTCAGAATTTTAGATAAACATCTAAAGCATAATTTTAGGTTTAAGAATATACAATTTTTAAACTCGATTCATATCACCAAACTGCTTTCTAGAAATGTATTAGATGATACCACCAGAAGTGTGTGATAATGCAGAGGTCAGGCAGCCATATCAGAATTAAGGGTAGAATTTTTAGAAACCTTTGCTGAGTTTATCAGAACTAACAGAGACCAGCCCTAATTGTACGGGCTCTATCAACGGACCCCTCCTTTCCAGGGAACAGTCAGTTGATATCCTTCCCCTCCTCCACCTCCCAACAAGGATGTGAAAGCCTAGTATAGGAAAAGGGGGTTTCAGGGGCCTTGGACAGCTTGGAAAGCACCCTGAAGGCACTTAAAAGCCCTGACAGAAACCAAAAAAAAAAATTAAAATGGGGAAGCAGAGAGGTGTGCAGGTATCAGGAAAAGCTAAAACATTTTGCCCCCAGACACATCGATCAATTTGTCCTGTTACAGCCAAAATTATTCAGTGGAGCAGGAGACTTGCACTGCATATACCCTCTACAAAAATCATAAGCAAGGTCTACAAGCAACACACAGACCCTGCTGCCGGGTCTCACTCAGCAATGAAAATAGGCGCCATCTTGACTAAGTACAAATCTCCCTTGGGCCCTGGCATGGGACAGAGCAGAGCTCGTACACCAGCTGTGTGAAGACCAGCAGTCTTCTCTTCCTCTAAGTCTTGTGCCATTGTGCAGTCCTACTGTTCATGACTACACAGCTTCTACCACATGCAACTTCCCAGAAATTTCTATGTCACCCAGACTGGTTTATATTCTCTTCAAAGAAATAAGTCCCTCCATTATGTATTTGAATATTGTGGCAATGCCCAGTGAGCTTAAATTTCTAAATGTTTATTCTTAATTTCCTATTATATTAGAGAATACTACAGAACAGCTCAGACTTGAAAAGCACTGGTCCCAAGCATGGGTTCTGGCATCTAAAGTTTGGGTTCTAGACCTTCCTCTGCCAGCCTCAGACTCAGACTTAGCCACTGAGTCTTGCTTTTCTCATCGGTAAAATGGGGTAATAACTGTCCCAACCTCACTGTGATGTTGGGTAAAATAAACAAGATGACACAAGTCAATTGTCGTGCAGTACCTGACACATGGAAAAGGCACAATTCTCCCAAGTTGTTTTGATTCTAACTTCATAAAGTTAGTGGGAGGAGTGTTAGCAGACAGATTCAGAGTTACAGATCACATACTAATGAGGGCAGGAGCTGGGGTGGGCAGTTTATATTTACTGTATTGCTATTATGTGCCAAAGTCTTAACATATACTACCTTATTTAACTTTCAAGCCCTCCCTGTGATTTTCTGCACATGGAATCAAAGATTCAGAGACGTTAAATAACTAGCCAACATCACACAGTTAGGCCATACCTCAATTTAATTAAAATTAGACCTGCTGATTCCAAGTCTTGACATTTCCACTATTTCACACTGTCTCCTTTGGCCAAAGTGTGTTCTCTCTTTAGAAAAGGAATCCCCTCCACCTGCATCAGAGACCCCGTAGTAGACACACTCTGGTTCGCATTATTCACTGCTCTGGTCTCCATGGTGGCTACACTCCCTGTGCCTTCTACTCAGGATGAGTCATGTGACTTGGTGGGGCCATCCACTGCCTCTCCCACAGAATCTTGAAGCACCAGCCCAGGGTCCCACCAGTGTTCTTTCCAAACTGTGCCACAACAAGTGTGGTCCAATAGGGGCCATTGTAGAGCTGAGTTTCCCAACTGAGACGACAGAGGAGGAGGCCAATGGCCAACACAAGTAGGGGATGTTAGCACGGCATAACAGCGAAAGCTGATGGATACATCCTCCTCTCCATCACAGCTGCCCCTCACACTGTGGTGGATAATATGTCCCCCAGATGTGGAAGGGTGAAGAGTCCTTCATGAGCCCCCTGAGACCAGCTCCCTGTTCCACTGGAAAAGCTAGGACCTCCAGAGGGTGGTCATGCTGTTCAGGGTGCTCATTCACCCTCCACCGGGGGACAGCCCAGACTCCAGACTTCCTGCCAGTGCCCTCAACCTTGCCAACATCCCGGAACCCAGCCCAGAAAGAGAAAGCTGTCTGGTGGCTGGGAGGGGTGGGGTGGAGCAGGATACATGGAATGACTCAGCTGTGCGGCTGGGCAGAGTTGGGCATGTTTACTATAGATAAAGCTCTCCTTCTCTGCCCTTCTTTCCCTTTCCTTGTTTACTATAGATAAGGCTCTTCTTCTCTCCCCTTCTTTCCCTTTCCTTCACACCCTTCCCTGCAAGTTGTTCCTGGAAGTTGGGTTTTCTTTTTGCTGATTGTGTAGGTGTAAAAAAGAAAAGGGCAGACAAAGTAGATGGCTGGATTAAAAAGATGTGGTACATATACACAATGGAATATTACTCAGCAACCAAAAAAAGAAGAAACACATATCCTTTGCAGCAACATGGATGGAGAAGCTGGAGAAGATTATGCTTAGTGAAATAAGCCAGAAAGAAAAGGAAAAATACCGGAGTATAACGGACCGGGTGAGAAAATAATGATAATGATGAACAGCTATATTATCAGAGACATTTTATGGGTGTGGAGTGGGGAATGGGATCAAAAACAGTGGGGGGAGGGAAATGCACTGGACTATGGTGATGGCACACGGGTGATTTGGTGATGGGAAGCCGAAGGGGATTGCAACTGAGATGGGAAAAAATGCACAAAATGATGTAAAAATAAACAATTATATTATTTAAACAAAAGAAAGAGAAAGAAAAGAGCAGAACCGTGACCTGAGGATGTCTGAGGCAGCCCAGCAGGAAGAGAGTGGCCGTGCTGTGCCCCACCGACTATCACATAGGCCCACATCAGCTCTCCAGGCCTCAGCTCAGGCAGGTCGTCAGAAACACCTGTAAGGCTGTTCCCAGCGCACCTGGGTCACCACTCACACAAGGCAGTGCCGTTGTGCACTGCAGAGAGGGATAATGGGGGCGATCACAGGACAGTTCATGCTCCACAGTCTACATCTGTTCTCAAGGGCACTGTGGCCCCACAGAAAGGGGCTTTTTTTGTTTGTTTGTTTTTTCCACCCAAAGGCAGTACTTGCCAAAATTTAAGTAATATTCCAGCAAGACTCCATCTGCTCATCATGGAACCCTTTTCTATTTCTTACAGATGAGGCAGAGAACAGAACTTTCCCGGGAGGGGAGATCCGGATTCTTGCGGCTTGGGGGAAATCCTCCTGAAGAAGTCTCTTCAGCTGAGTAAAGAATCGCTGAAGGTGATTCTCAGAGGCAGCTCTGAGAATGTCCCCCGTGGAACATTCCCGTTTCTCAGCCCTTCCCAAAGGCTCTCAACTCCATCAAGTCCTGGGTGCCCGCTAAACAGTCCAGCGGCGGGGGACTCCCCCAAGGGGCTGCGAGGGGAGTTCCTGACTTATAGCACCCCCATCCCTCTCACCCCCACCCCAAGCACACAGAGGGACTATCTGTCGCTGGAGGAGTGGATTGTGTGAAACTTAAAGGACGGTGAGGCGAACCCCAACAATCTCCAATGCACAATTATGAAGTAGGAAGCTCTCGAGGGTGTTAAAGGGTTAAAAAATAGATAAGAGATAATGGAAGGGTGGGAGGATTGAATTCTGATCCCGAGCAAACACGCCCTCGATAGGGGTTCTAATAGAGGCGCTGCCCTGCTAACCGGAAGCTTCCAGCCTAGCCTGGCGCTCCTACAAGCCCAAAGCTTTGGCACTGTGTGTGCGTGCCCACCGCACAGAGGTCGGAGACATCTACAAATCCAGACACTCCACGCTCGGAGGGCGGAGCGGGAGGGAGCTTAGGTCGCAAAATTTAGGGAGGCGCGCGCGCTCTGGACGGTGCGCAGCGCAGATCCAGCACCCGAGGCTGTGGGTACTCCTTAAATGAGGTGTCCCTGTCTCCTGCTAGCCACAGCCCAGTCCCGACTGGGGGCGTTGCGGAGGAATAAAGGTGTGGAGGAAGTTAGAGGGATGCCCACCCACGCAGTCTAGAATTTGGGGCCCGTAGAAGCCCACCCCCACCACTGAGGGTGCTTGTCTTCTCAGTGGAAGATTAGTCATTGTGGTTTTCCCCACGTAATTCAGGGTGCATTTCTAGAAAATGCAGACATGGAAGAAAATAACAGTGGTTGGGATTGCAGGCCCTGGATGATGTTAAAACTCAGTTCTGACTCTGGAGGGTCCCACGTGCCTGCCATTCAGACCCCACATTTCTACCTAGCTGCAGAGAATGCCAACTAACGTCCTGGCCCAGGGAGCATTAAAGACTCAGCTCCTCTGAGGGGAGACCTGAAACCCAGCACAGTCTATATAATTTGCTGGGCCCAGTATAAAATTTTTATAAAGTGAGCTCAAAATTTTTATAAAGTGGTTCAAAAATTAAGAACTTCGGCCCTCCCTGGTGGCTCAGCGGGTTAAAGCACTGCACTAAGAAGCTAAAGCCACTTCCGCATGAGTTCGATTCCCGCCTGCCCCGGAGGTGACCACATGGCACAGCAGACCTCCCCTGACCGGCCCGCTGCTCCCCTCAGCAGTGTACTTCGTCCATCTGCCTGTTCTGCTCCCCGCTCTGTCTCTGGTGAAGCCTCTCGCTGCCCCTGAGCTTCTGGCCTGTACCCAGTACTATATGCAAAAATAAATAAATCTTAAAAAAAAAAAAAGAACCTCAAGATAGTGACTGGAAAATATTATAACAGTTGTGGGGCCTGTGCCTCTGGGCTGCCTGGGATAATTGAGGATTAAAGCAGTTAACCCTGTGAAACATTTAGAAAGATCCTGTGGAGGTACATCCTTGATAATATTAGTGGTCACTATTGTCCAGCCCTAGACATTCCCTCCCAGCACCTGAACTGTCAGACTGTGAGCTGATGTACATCAACCTTGATTTTACAGTGGAGGAAATTGCATCCCATAGTAGGCGATTAAAGAATGAATGCTGGGTGAATAAGATGCTCCATCCCCTGTTTAATTCTGGGTCTCTTCTGGGAGGGGCTCGTAGGAGGGAGTAGGAAACAGAGGTGGGGGATATTAAAACACTGAGTAGTGAGATACTAAGGAGAGTGTCTGGGTGGGAGAGTGTTGGCGGTGCATGAGCACGGTAATTGTACTTCTGGAGGCCAGTGCCTTGAGCCCATTTACAGGCATGAAGTCAGGAAGGAAGGGCAGAGATGGCCTCGAACATTTTGCCTCTGAAGCCTATCCAGCCTGCTGCACTGTGTGGATTCTTGGCTTGCTTTACAGTTTCTGTGTCTGCCCTTAAAGCCAGTTGCCACTTCTCATTGCTGTCAGGGTGCGGGCCCAGCAGCTACATTGTAAATTGCTTGCAATCTGATTAGACTCGAACAAACAACCCTGGTTATTAGAATGGTGCCTACAATAAGGATAAATGCATCAGGAAGCATTAGTGCTTTAATTATGTGACAACTATTTCAGTCTCTCCAGGCTTTTACTTTTTGTCACCTGATTTCTGATTCTGTGTTTCGTTTTGCATGTAAGAAAGGTTGCCAGATATTGAATTCTGGATAAATGAGCCACCACTCTAACAATAAGGAAATTGATAAAAGAAAAATTGCAGGCTTTAAAATGATTGCCACTATTACTGTTATGGTTGTCACGATTAGGGTAAGAAGATCGACAGTGAATTTCCCAGAGTCTTGCTAGAACTGGATCAGCTCATCACTTCCTGTTACAATTCAGGGAAATCCATGCTATAATGGCTCATGTGCTTCTCCTTCTAGATGCTATCATCTGTATAGGACAGTACTTTGCCCCTGACCACTAATGGCCTTTTCCCAGGAATGGAGGTGCCCTATGACCAGAGTATGCAGATGGGTGGTGAGTTTTTCAACTCTCAGATTAGTGTCCACTCCAATCCAGGGTGCAGGCCATAGTCACCCCTTTTCTCACTCTCTCTTACACTTCAAGACATCCCCTGATTGGCTTAGGAAGAGAAACTTGGATGAGGGTGTCAGCCCCATCAGGGACGCCAATGCTGAGCGAGACAACTTGCTTCCCCCCAGAATGGTCCTCCCCACTTTTCTCACCAGCACAATTCTGTTTGTCCCTCATGCTCATTTGGGTCACCCCTCTTCTGAAGTCCCCTCCAGCTAGCACCAGGCAGAGCTGTGGCTCAGTCTTATGAGTCACTGTGGCTTGATAGTAGTAAAAGTAGTAGTAGCTGCCACATTTGGGGCGTTGTGTTAAATCATCCATTAATCACAATAGCCTGGTCAGGCAGCTGCTGCTATTCTTTGCATCTGCAGGTGAAAAGAAAGACTAAGTAACTTGCCAAAGTTGCTTAACCCAGAAGTATACCGATATGGTGCATCGTGTTCTAGAGAGAACATCTCCCAAACAGCAGACCCGCAGAGGTCTAGTGCTCTGCTGACTTCTGACTGGAATGAATGTATGGCCACAGCCCACGGTGCATGCAAGGGGTAGAGGTATTTCAGGGGCAGGCGTCTCTGCAGCGCTGTTCTAGGGCCTCTAGTGCCCTGAGGGGCTTCTGTGGCTGTAGCAAGCTTGGGACATCGCTGGCTGCTGAAAATGCACTTTGGCGGGAAGCCTGTCTCCTACAACGAATGCTGAGGTTTCTGGGAAGCGGAACTTTCCATATTCCCCTCATGAGCAGTAGCCACTTGAGAGAGTGTGATACTTGTGAGTAAGAGTTGGAGGCGCTTGGTCCTCCCTGGTGGCGCAGCAGGTTAAAGCACAGCACTGAGAAGCTAAAGCCACTTCAGCATGAGTTTGATCCCCACCTGCCCCGGAGGTGACCACATGGCCTGGCAGACCTCTCCTGACCCGCCCGCTGCTCCCCTCAGAGTGTACTTTGTCTGTCTGCCTGTTCTGCTCTCCCCACTCTGTCTCTGGTGAATCCTCTAACCACTCCTGCACCTCTAGCCTGTATCTCAGTTCTGTACGCACAAATAAATAAATCTTAAAAAAAAAAAAAAGAGTTGGAGACGCTCAAGGGAGGCAGACGTGGTGTGTGGGACAGCCCAGACCTGAATCAGTCTAGTCCTCTCCTTATTCATCTTTTGCAGTGCACCCCCACCCCGAAAGCACCCCCACCCCGAAAGTCCATTTGCTTCCACACCAGTCCTATGTTAGCCCCTGAATCAAAGCAGTAGTCAGGATTGCATGTTTTTTCGTCCCAGCGGCTGCACCCCTGCATTGTGGAGCTTCATCCCATCTCCTCCTTCAGCGTCAGAAGCAGCGCCGGGAGCTCCTTTTCTGCTGGGGTCGTGAGTCAGGCTGGTAGAGGCTATTTCCTAGCCTCAGCTTCATTCTTTAATAGGCAGGACAGTTTCGGGGCCACAGCAGCAGTTCCCCTTCTGTGACTCTCCCCACAGGTCAGGCCCTGTAGCGGTGAGTCTCACTGAGCTTATCCCTGGCCTGTTCACCCTGCAAACACGTGTATGTGCACACACATTCACGCACCAGCCTCCAGGGCTTCTCTAGCTGCACAGTTTATCCAACTGTGTCTTGGCCCAGAGGTGGGATGACAAGTAAAATAAACAGGCCTCCTTTTTATTCATGACCCTTTTCTCAAAGCCAAGGTTGTCCAATAGAACTTTCTTCACTGATGGAAATGTTCTATATCTGCTCCATCCAATACCACTAATGGCTATTGAGCACTTAAGATGTAGCTAGTGTGAGAAACTGAAGTTAAACATTTTATTTCATTTTAATTGGAATTTAAATAGCCACGTGTGACCAGTGGCTGGCAAATTGGAAAATGCACATCTCGACCTCTGAGGACAGAAGCAGGCTTTCCAAACAGAAACCCCAGAGCCAGGGCTTGAGCCATGGGAGCGGATATGCAGGCAGACTGTTTGCAATGGGGACTGGACTGCTAATTCCTGGGCATGAGGTCTGTGCTTGAAACTAGCTCAGGTTCAAAAACCATCTTTGCCCCCATTTTATTACAGTTTTATTTCTAATTCTCACAGCAACTCTGTGAAGGTCATCGTACTCCCTTTTTGCAGGTGAGCATCTAAGGCTCAGAAAAGTAAGAGAAGGCCCAAGGTCAGAGGTTAGGAGATGGCCCAAGGTCAGCGGTAGGCTTCCACTCCAAGCCAGCTCCTCCCACTGAGCTGGCCAAACTACCTCTCCTTCGAAGTCAGTTCCAGGTCGGGAGGCCCAGCTCTCCCGCAGAGCCTGGTTACTGCTGGGAGTGACTGGGGGAGGAGACTTGTGAATCCAGTGACTGAAGAGCAGGTCCTGGTGTAGCTGCTTCACCCAGAGAGCTGGAGCTCCATCCACTACATGCCACAAGTCCTAGAGGAGACTGGGAGCCCCCCAGGGTGTGGGTGGGCTTCTTTTACCCTAAAGTTCTTCACTGTCTGAATTCCTACAATAATAAAATGGTATGCTCTCATGCACGCTCTAAAAATAGAGGTGAAATTATTTCATGGCGCAGTTTATGGGGAATAAAAGACACTTTTGATAGGAGAGAGAGTCATTTGAAGGGTGGGGTAAGGAGGGAAGGGCAGTTCTGGGTAGAACCCCAAAGTCAATGAACTTTACTCACTGAGCCTCAAGGACAGTGGGCTCTGGGGAAGTGGTACGGGGTGAGTAAAGATGCAGGGGGAAGTAGAGAACACTGGCTGGCCAGACTTTTCCCTATGCACTCCTGTTCCTTTCAAGCCAGCCTGACATGCCCCAGGGCCTTTGCATAGACTGTTCTCAGTGGCTTCTACCTGATCCAGCTCTCCTCTTCCTCCTTCAGCTCCCAGCTTAAAGCTCTCGTTGTGAGGGACAGCTCTCCGGGCCCTTTATATTGTATGTGTTGTGCTGTATCTCTTCCGGCATCTACTCCTTTCCTTCATGTGTTCAACCTCGAGTTCTTTGGTTGCTAGGGCTGCTATTGGTCTAATGTATTATTCCTTCCTTGGATTTTACACTTCATGAGAACTGGGACCATGTGTTTTGCTCTTGATTTTAGCCACAGCCACGCACAGTTGACGCCTGCAGCATAGGTGCTGCTCCATGAACAAGGGTCTGAATAAGCCAAACGCGTAAAAGTGGATCCTTTGTGTCCCTTTCCACAGAGAAGCTGGGACCACCAGCACTGTGTTGCATCTGCCCCCAGGTCATTCTAAACTTCCTTCTCTCATGTGTGGAAGAAAAATAGTAGCAGTTGTAATGCTTCTCATCGCGCGCAACAGAAAAGCCAACCAGCAGTGACTTAGACCAAAGGGAGATGTTTTTCTTCACTCACCGTGGTGCCTGGAGGTAGGCCCTTCCAGAGTTGACTCTGGTTCTCAGCGCTGCCATCAAAATGCAGCTTTTCCCATTTTCTAACTTATCATCATCAGTCCATTTATTTCTATACAACATTCTCTCAAAACAGTGTCCCAAGCAGGAAGGAAAGGGACAGAAAGAGATTGGAGAGGGTATGTGTTTGCAAGATGGAAAAAAATGAAGCGGCCATTTCTGTAAACCGTTAGAATGAAACTTACAGATACGCTTTTTCAGTTATTCCTTCACCTATGACCCGCCCTCCCCAGGAGCCTCCCATCCAGCTTCTGCATCATGGAGACCTGCACTGGCTGGGCCCCCTGCTGCTCACTAGAGAGGGGAGGGGGCGCTGGGGATGGCAGGTGGGGTGGGGCCACAGTGGGCAGGAGAGGGGCCGTCTGCCTCAGCTGTCCAAATGGGGAACCTGGGGGAACAGTGGACATCCGGGTGCCTGTGGCCCAGGAAAGAGGAAGTGGAAGAAGACTTGAGTTGTGGCAAGCCTGGCCCAGCCAGGAGGGTGCTGGAAGGAGCCCAGGTGTGGTCTCCAACCTTGGGCCAGTGCAGACGCCTGTAGGTCCCAAAGTAGGTGCTGATTCCTGCCAGGGAGGCAAGAGGGTGTCTGTCACTCATGTGCATGTGAGTCCGTGGGTGGCCTTTCGGAGGGCTCCTAACGTAGGGAAATGAAAAGGTTTTAAATCCACCTCCCTCTTCTCACCTATATGGGCCAATGGAATTGAATGATCAGCACCAGCTGCTTTTTAAAAATGTGACAGGGGAGAGGAAGGAACTAAAAGATTGGGGGTGGCTAAGAGAGACAGAAGTGAAACCCTGCCCCACCCCTGCTATCTGCTCCTGTTTGCTCTCACCTCTGACATTCTCCCTAGTTTGGGCTCAGCACCTACCTGCCTGAGCAGTGCCCCAGCTGAGGCTTCCATGAGGGGAAAGCTGACAGAGTGGGCTGGCTGTTGGGTTACAGGGATTAAGGTAGAGGATAGTCTCTACCCAGTCAGGAAGGGCACAGGTCACAGCACCGCTGAGACCCGCCTCGCACTTGGCAGAACCCTCCGTGGTCCCAGCTCCATTCGTGTCCAGCAGAGCAGAGCTCCCACCCACTCTGGGGTCCCCTCTCATTGACTTAAATCTCCCCAAGCCCCCTTGGGAAGGAGGGAGTCATCCCCACTGGCTTAACTGCTTTGTCTTGCTGGAGGAAACAAAGTTTAACTAATTCTGGGAATGGAACCATTTTAATAACGGGCTTATGCTATCCAAAGCAAAACATCTCTAAGTGGTTTCTCAAAATAACACATTGAAAACCAAAACACACTCAACATCAAACATTTAAAACATTCAGTATGACTCTCAGATTACTTCTTGCTGTGAAAAAAGAATCAGAGCAACAGTCTCTGGGACTCTCTCCACCAAGCAGAGAGAAAGTCCTGGGCCCACAGCTTTGGGGGGGAGGAACAAACCCAGCAGAGTTATGAACCAGGACCAGGGACAATGGCTGTGAGACCTTGAAAAGGAAGGGAACTGCTGTCATATGTGGGAGGTTTCAAAATCTGCTGCCCCAAATTGCAGGGACAAACCTCAAGCCGCACGGCTGTGATTACCTTCAGCGGGCCAGATGGAGGGCAGGCTGTGTGTGGCTTAGGATAGGGAGGGAGTCTGGCTTTAGGAAGAACTGAAGTCTAAAGCCTCCTGGGGCCCAGGCCATGTAAGGGAGCCTGGACCACAGTGTGAGGCGGGGCAAGTGGAGGGGTTCTGTTACCCAACTGTGTTCTCCCACCCTTTGGCCAAGGCCCCAGGGGAATCAAAACTCACCTGGTCCTCTGCCGTTTCCTCCAGGCTCTAGAACTTTTCTTCCACCCATTAGGAGCAATTAGCTGATCCAAAGGAATCTGAAAGGTGGACTGTCTCGGAGGTGGCTGGGAGGGGGCTGCGGTGACTTGTGCTGGGGCGGGTCTATGCTCAAGGTGGCTGAAGGCTAGACTGAAGCAGAAAGCTGCATTCTGTATTTGTGATTGTGCAAAGCACTAGCCGAATGCCCACTGGCCACAAGGGGGCAGCCAAGCGCTACACGGAGGAGCTCCTTGCCAAAGGGGCTGTCCTGGGCTAGGGGAGGAGGTAAGGGGGGCCCTAGTAGCCTGCAGGCCTTGAAAGTACCGCTAACAACAGACTAGGGGCCTCGGAGCAAGCCGGAAGCAGGTGCCTCTACTGGGCACTTCCCGCCTTGCTCTCCTCACCTCTCTCCCCAAACTCACTCAGCTCACAGACCTGCTGTTCCAGAGTTCCTGCTAGCACTGGTCTGCCCCATCTGATTTTAGTCCTTATTCCCTCAGGTCCTTCTAGAATATTGGCTACTCAGAAACTCCTTTACACCGAGGAGCTAATAGCAGATGACAGGTCACTATTTAGCTCATGCAGAGAATCTTCTACTTGAGGAGATTTGATTTCTAATCAGATGATGTCAAGTTAGCTCCTTCGGCGCCTGCATTGAGGGGATATATCCTCCTGGCTTACTCTGCATGGTTATGGGGTCATAACTGTCTCTCACACACATGTCTGAGACTCACCAGAGGCATCTCACAGGTGCTCCACTGACACCCTAACCTCTACAGTCAGCAGGGGGAGAGGAACCAGCCCCTTCCACATGCATATGCCAAGCCCAAAGCAGTGTCTTGTACCCAGCATCATGGAATCGTGTCAGCCAGCACTTACACAGCCCTCAGCATATCCTGGCACTGTCCTAACTACTTCCATGTGCATAGGCTTTGCAATAACCTCGTGGGGGACTGTTGCTACTATCTGCATTTCACAAATGAAGAATTTGAGGCCAAGAGAAGTTAGGTACTTTGACAAAGTTCACACAGCTGGTAAGTGAAAGAGTCAAGATTCAACCCAGCAGAACTGCAGCCAGTTTTTAACTGGGACACACGCGGCCCTTCAGAGAGCAAGGGGAACTGCACGACCTCCTCTCCCAACTCCTTCCTTACTGGGACTCAGCTAGAGCCATCTCTTGCCCTGCTCAGAGCTACCCCTTCTTTTAGACCTCAGGATCTGTTTTCAGGCAGCGCTGGGGGCCTAGCATTTCCTCCTTCTGTATTAATTACCCACCAGGTGACTTGGGCCAAAGCTCTTATAGTCCCTCCTCAAGGCGCCTCACCTGGGATCGAGGCCTCAGCGCCAGCTGGACAGAGACAGGCTTTGGTTTGGAGGAACCACATAGATTCTTGGCCATCTCTATTATCTCTCCCTATAGGCAGCCACCTCACCTGATCATCCCGATGCTGATCCCCATGGCAAGTAGAATTACTCGCTTAGGGCCAGAGGATCATTGGATCATGGGCTCAGAAGGAACATTAAGTCTCAAGACCCCACCTCTCACTTTATATAAAATAGAGCCTGCTGAGGTGGCATAAATTCACAAAACTTTATGGCTGAAACCATGGCTAGAAACTAGGTCATTCTGTTAACAACAACCGCATCTAACATTTATCGAGTACTTAGCAATGCTAAGGCCTTTATCTGCCTGATCTCATTTAATCCCTCCAATAGCTCTGTAACTGTCCCCTGTTCTAGCTTCATTTTATAAGTGGAAACAACGGGAGTCCAAGAGGTGAAGTAACTGACTAGATCACATGGCTTGTAGACTGTGATTGGGCCCATGTTTGTCCTTTGGTCTCGGCTCTAGCTGCGATGTACAAGTGTCCTTTTTTTAAATTTATTTATGCATACAGAACTGGGGTACAGGCCAGAGGTGCAGGGGCAGTGAGAGGATTCACCAGAGACAGAATGGAGAGCAGAATAAGCAGACTGACGGTGGACACTGCTGAGGAGAGCAGCAGGGAAGTCAGGAGAGGTCTGCCACGCCATTGCTTTGGGCTTGGCATATGCTGTGGAAGTGGTATATGCATGTAGAATTGCCTAGTAAGGGGATATAGACTGTAGAGGTGTAGGGTGTCAGTGGGGCTCTTGTAAGATGGCTCTAGGGAGTCTCAGACATGTATGTGAGAGATAGTTGTGATCCCATAACTGTGCGGGGATCGAACTTGCACCCATTGGCCACGGCCAGCTCTGCAGTGCTGCCCTCCAACCTGCTGTGCCACCAGGGAGGGCCCACAAATGTCCTCTTATAAGCAGAGGGCAAGCCTGGCAATATCACATGGAGACAGGCCACTGTCATACATTTCAGTTCCTTCCTGCGCTCAATAAAACCACACACCTTGGGTTGGGTCACATGGGCAGGGCCCTTTGGGACAGAACCTGAATCCTGTGAATGGTTTGGATTCATCTATATATAGTCAGGGCAAGGAAAGCTAGGTTATAAGGAAGAGCATCAGGGTTCAGGGAGGAGGAAATACTGCTAGAGGGCAGAAAGGATCTTGGCTCAGAAACGAGGCCCACATAGCTCTGGTTCTGGTGAAAGCCTGTGCTGGTCCCAGGCCCCATGCCAGACCCGACTTTCTGAGTGCTGAAAAACAAGGCTGGGAGACAAAGCTGAATGAGCTTTCCCACTGGGGTTGCAGTCACTTGCTTAAGCCCTCCACCCCACATAAGGAAAAAGGGGTATTTTTCTTCGGCAGAGAGGTGACACTAGTGGAATGTCACACTGACCAGCCAGTGTTGGTGATGTCAGGGAGCTGGCGCTTTGGAGGAGGCCAGTGGTGACGTAGGAGTGGGGTCTTAGAAGTGCGTGAGCAGGTGCAAGTGATGTTCTGGATTCTGCCTGGGGGCATAGGCTGGGGGAGGGGACCCCAGATGACTGCTGGATCTTTGTGGGTCTGCCCATCTCCTGGTAGGGGGGTGGGACAGAAAATCTCAATAAGTGGGCCACAAGGCTCAGCTTCCTATGCTGATCCATTATGAACACAGCTCCACATAGCCCCTCCTTGGTACTTTGGGAAGGCATAAGGCTGCTGGGAAAGGCTTCCCCAACAGTCTTTACACACAATCCAGTAGGCTGCAAGACAGTCCCTCCCTAACCACTTAGATCTCAGAAAGATACATCAGATAGCATGGACTTCACTTGGAGGCTGGACACCCAGTTCTGCTTTCTAAACTCTGGCTTAATATGATGAAGTTGAAAAATGGTTTCAGGAGGCTGTGCCCAGAAGCTCCCACACAGGAAGCTGGGGAGGGGAGGAGGAACAGAGGTTCCCAGCAGAAGGCCAGCGGGCCCACACTCTAGATGTCATCTCTGGGTGATGGTAAACCCTGGGCAACAGGGTTTTTTTTTTTTAATATCCTTCTCTTTGTTGCACATTAAAATATTTCTGACATCTTACTTTCAATAAACATGCAGAACCCAAAGAGATGCAATGAGAATTTAGCCCCTTCTCCTTGTCCCTCCTCCCCCACAGTAAACACTATTGACTGCTAACATCTGCTGGATGTTTTGCAGTTTAAACAATGGTTTCCCATGAATTATCTCATTGGGTCCCAGGAAAGACTCCCTAAAATATGTTAGGCATCAATTTTTATTGCCTCGGCTTACAGACTGAGAGTCTAGCTCAGGTGAAGTGAGCTGCTCAGTCAGGCTGCTAGAAGATGGCCAAGCCAAGCCTTTGAGCTTGCCTGTCTGAGCCCTTGGGTCAACTCCACTGCCTGGGGGCGGGGTGGGGGTGTTTGAAGGAAGAGTCCTGGGTTCTCAGAACTTGGAATATGCCATAAATAGTTCATCTTTTACAAAGAGGGGCTGTGGTTGGTCAGGAAACAGGAAAAATCTCATCCTGTCTTGAGTGTTTACATTCCAGAGTAGACTGTTCATTCTCTGCTTTGGGGCAGGTTTACAAGGACACTTCTCTGTGTTTCAGATAATCCTGCGATTAAAAGTCAGCCCTGAGATGCTGTCAGGCAAGACCAAGGATCCTGTGTGGACTAGTTTCCTTGGGTCGCTGTACCAAAATAACACAAACGAAGTGTTACAATTCAACAGAAATGTATTCTCTCCAGGTTCTGGAGGACACGGGTCTGAAATCAAGGTGTCAGTGGGCTGATTCTTCTGGGGGGCCTTAAGGGGGAGTCTATTCCAGGCTTGTCTCCCAGCTCTGGCAACTCCTGGGAGCTCCCTGGGATGTCCAGGGTCACCTCACCTCATCGGTGTCCTCCTCCATGTGTGAGTGTGTGTACATGTTTTCTCTTTTATAAAGACACCAGTCATTGTGTTTGGGGTCCACTTCAGTCCAGGTATGACCTCACCTTAACTAATTATATCTGTAAAGACCCTCGTTCCAAATAAGGTCATCTTCTGAGGTTCTGGATGGATGTGAATTCTGAGCTACATTTATCCACTTAGTACTCCCTAACTTCCTGTTTTGCTCGATAAATAGGGATGGTACTTCTAGAATACTCAGCCCTCCTTAGACAACCAAGTCCTAACGTGAGAAGGGTGGTGCAAGGAGGTGGGGGGCGTGGGGGGGGAGATGAAGAGGGAGTGAGACAAATGGGAGTGTCCTTAGAGCAGCTCCCAGGCTGAGGCTGCCAGCTGGGCCCTGCTGCAGCTTTTGCTGGGTCTGGGATGGGAAGGGAGGGAAGTGTGTCATTTCATCTGCATGACCTTTGGGTCAAAAGGTTTGTATACTTATGAACATGTAAGTGAGAGCAAGGGGGGGAGACAGGGGTAAAAGAACATTCGTGAGAATGTCCCCTGCCCCAAAAGTAAATATTGAGAATTATTTTAATTGGGGTAAATAATGTTTTTATTTTTCACTACTTGTTAGTATAGTGGTGAGTATCCCCACCTGTCAAAGAGTAAAGAAAACCAAATGAATGAGAAAACCAATGAATGAGAATGATACCCTCATCTTGACTGAACACACTCGTTAGAGTTAAGATTACAGTGGAGGGGCCTCCCTGGTGGCACAAGGGGTTCAGTCTCAGCACTATGATGCTATCCTCAGCCACTGTAGCGCTAGTTAGATTCCAGGCCAGGGAGATGGCCCACACTGCACAGCAGACCTCTCTTGTCTTGCCCGCTGCACCCCTCAGCAGTGGATTTTGGTGGATCTGCCTGTTCTACTCCTCACTCTGTCTCTAGTGAATCCTCTCACCCCCTCCACCTCCCCACCTCTGGCCTGTACCCCATTTCTTATATGCATAAATAAATAAATCTTAATAAAAAAAATTACAGTGAAATATAAAGAAACAATGAGATACGTCTCATTGTTTAACAAATAAGTAGTAAGATTCGTCTGGAGAATAGAATAGGTCAAACTGCCAAAAAAGTGTTTTGGGGAACTTAAAAAAGCCAGACAACATTCTATATATTTTTATCAGGATAAACACAAGAAAAATCTGACAGGAGAATAGAATAGATAATAGAAACAGATTAAATTTGTTTGAGGACTTGAGGTATGATGAATAAGCATCAACACAGTACTATAAGAAAGAGTCACTGCTTAACAAACATCTAAACAGTGGAACATCAGCGCCGATCAAGATTAGTTCATGTCCATATTTTTCACACCATGCACTCCAGTCTATTTCAATTGGATCATAAAAAGTCAGAGAAGGAGATGGAAAAGCAAATGTGTTTCAACTATGATGAGGAGAAAACACTTTGACTATTGATGAAATAGATATCAGGAGCAGGATGGTTAGATCCAAATGTGTTTTTAAAAGCCTTTTGTGCCACAGAATGTAATAAAGCAAACACAAAAATGAAAGCCACAGAAAGGGGAGAAAGATATGTGGCAAATAAAGCTTTTTTATCCAAAATAGCCTAGGAATTGATATAACTCTAAAAGGCCAATATCCTGTTCCTTTTTGATAAGTAGTCCAAGGAAATGAGTGTATCATTTACACACAAAGCCTTACAGAGAGAAGTGAACACCCCACTCACTATAAGCCTTGCATTTGCAATTTGAGCAACTTTTATATTGTTATAAAAATCAATTTAAATGAGAAAACTTCGTGTTCAATTATTCAAATTCCCTGTAGGTTAATTTGGCAAAAACTACAAAATAAGATCCAAGCCTTTGGTTTCATAATCCTACTTTGAAGAAAATGCCTAAAGAAAATAATGTGAAAGAAAAAAGATCATTTCTACAAAGTCTTCATGGCAGTATTACGTAAAAATAGAGAACACGCACTGATAGGCTGATTTTAAGTCAGTGCTTGCCCAAGTGGGATCTCTCCATCAGAAACACTTGGGCACTTGCAGAAAGGCACATTTTGGGGCCACACTGGATCTCATAAGTCAGAATCTCAAAAGGATACCTGGGAATGTCCATATCAAGTAGGTCAGATGAGGGTTTGAGAGCCACGAAACTCTGAGCAAATCACAGACCACCAGAGCAGAGCCATGACACAGGGGAATAATGTCTAAGCACAGAGAATACCAAACCCAAGGACGGCAAGCACACCCGTGTAGGAGGCCCCTGGGTATCGGGAGAGGGCAGCTAAAGTCTCCAGTTGTTCCCTGTGTGGCATTTTATTCTGTAGATTGGTTAAATTCATCAGTGTCGTGGTAAAAATTTTTCTCACACAAAACTAGCGATAAAGGATTGATCACAAAGATATACAAGAACTGATGCAAATTAAAACCACAATGAGATACCACCTCACCCCAGTGAGAATGGCACATCTTCAAACAACTAGCAACAACAAATGTTGGCGAGGATGTGGAGAAAAAGGAACTCTCCTGCACTGCTGGTGGGAATGCAAACTAGTACAACCACCGTGGAAAGCTGTTTGGGGGTTCCTCAAACTGCTAAGCATGGAGCTTCCCCACGACCCAGCAATCCCACTCCTAGGTATCTACCCAAAAGACACAAAAACATTGATTCAAAAAGAAAAAAGATACCCGCACCCCCATGTTTATTGCTGCTTTATTTACAATTGGAAAAACATGGAAGTGTTATAGGGCACCTCAATTCAGAGAGAGGCACCCCTGAAGCCCCAAAACCTGCCTGCTCTAAGTGGGTTCTGCCATCCGCCGCAACAAGACAAAACATATAAAGCTTTAATGAAAAGTGACTTTAATACAATGAATATACAGTATGGAATACAAAGAATGTAACTTCTAAATCAAACACCTGAAGTTACCCATCCCCTCGTGGGCAAAAGTCAACCCAAAAGGGATTGGCCCAAAGCAAGGCCTGAAAGCCTGCCACAAGACTAAAGCACCTTCTGGCTGGGACCCATGGAAAAGGGTCAGAAATGGCCAGACAAATCTGAGAGGAAATGAGCAAAATCAAAATCAATATAAACACTGCCATAGTCACCAGTCCAGGGTCAGGAAACAAGCCCGGTTTCTTCATTACATGTTTGCTGCTCCATGTGGCTTCCTTAGGTCTCCTTCTCCATCTGCCTTCCTTCTCTCTTCTCTCTCCTTTTTCTCTGCTCAGTTCCACCCTCCTTCTGGGTGGGGCAGGGAACCTGGAACTTCCCTTCTCCTAGGGACCACCCAGTTACAGAAGCAGCCCAAATGCCCAAAAGTAGATGACTGGGTTAAAAAGATGTGGTACATATACACAATGGAATATTACTCAGCAACCAAAAATAAATAAATAAACACATGCCTTTTGCAATAACATGGATGGAGCTGGAAAAGATCATGCTTAGTGAAAAAAGCCAGAAAGTAAAGGAAAAATACCAGATGGTTTCACTCATAGCAAGAGTATAATGGACCATGCAAGAAAATAATAATAATAATAATGAACAGCTATATACCAGAGACATTTTGTGGGGGTGAAGTGGGGAATGGGATAAAAAATGGTGGGCGAGGGGAGAGAAATGCACGGGTTTATGGTGATGGCACACGGGTGATTTGGTGATGGGAAACCCGTGGGGATTATAATAGAGATAGAAAAAAAATGTACAAAATGATGTAAAAATAAACTTTTGTAATAAAAAAAAAATGGTGGGGGAGGGAAATGCACTGGTCTATGGTGATGGCACATGGGTGATTTGGTGATGGGAAGCCTACAGGGATTACAACTGAGATGGAAAAAGGCACAAAATGATATAAAAATAAACTATTTTATTATTTTTAAAAAATTCTTCAGTGTCACCCAAGTTTTTATTTATTGTCAAATAAATAGTTCACAGAGAACCAACAAAAATCTCCAGATTCCTGCCTCAAGTTGTACCTGCCTGGATATCACTCTCTGACCTTTTCCTCCCCTGGGGCCCCAATCTGGGTGATAACAGGCCCTTTGCCTCGAATTCTGCCAATGGCCCAGCATCCCCTTAGTCCTCACCCAATCATGTCCTTGGCAATGTCTGCTGTTGGCACTGCTGTGTGGGGCGTGCTTTTCTCATCGCACCAGCCACATCTTTTGCACCAAATATCAGGGCAGGAGGGTGTGGCAGGGGTACAGCTTCACTGGCTGCATGCTGAAGATGGTTTACTGTTTTCTCTTGAGAATGAGGAAGGGGGACAGGTTGATGGGGTGTGCTGTTAATGTACTGCTAAGCTTCTCTGGCTCCCAGGGGGCTGTCTTCTCTGCAGGCTGATCCCTAAGGCTCAGAAATGCCCCCAGAGCTTTGCTTCCCACAGAAGAGTCTTTTCTGGAACTTTCAGATCCATTCTTGCCTGGAGCCTTGGGGCTCCTTGCCAGGATCTGAGATGTCACAAGATACTACTGTTAAGTCTAGGTTGGCCAATCTCCCCCAAGAAGACTGCCCAGGATGCCAGGTCAGCCAGTGCCTGTGTGGAAGGAGAGAGTCTACTCTCCACACAGAGTAGCTGGGGGGAGCAGGCTGGCCAGGCCTTGCTCAGCACCACACCCAAGATTTCACTCTAGATGCTCCGAGGGAGGGTTTACACTCCGCTATTCAAACTAATACTGTCCCCAGGCCCTTCGTGGCTGGCTCACTGCTGCTTTTATGAGGTGCCAGTTTTTGGCATCCTTGTGTGATAGAGCAAAGGGTCTCCTTTCCCATTAGAAAGACTTTGCTCTGGACACCAGAGTGGGCATTTGGGAATGGTCACTGTTTCCAGCCTTCTTTGGGTACCCCCTATCTCAGTGCCATCTCCGGCCCGTCTGTTGATCTATCCCAAGAAGTCAGAAACTAGCACAGAGAAATTCCGCCCTTTCCCAGTCATCTTGGGGAACCTCCCCCACCTAAGGAAGACCACAGGGACAAGGGGTGAGGAGAGACCTGGGCTGGGATTCCACCATGGCTTGCAGAAGGGGCCTTTATCCTTCACCCAAAAGGTATGTCTTGAGTGTATACTATGTGCCCAGTGCCATGCTAGGGAACTATAGCCAAGAACAGACAGACATGACCCTACCTCATGGCGATTCTGTCCAGTGAAGGAGGCACAAAAATAAGCGAGGAAACAAATCACCAGGCTACATAATGAACATGTAATGAGTGCTCAGGAGAAAATAAACAAATGCTGTGATAGCAAATTGTAGGATTCTGCCTCTAATACGATGTTCGAGGAAGGTATCTCTCTGCTGAGCCTGGGTGACACGGAAGATGTTGACAGGCAACAGGGACCAGCAAGTGGAAAGGGTCTTCGGGGGGGAAGAGCTTGGTCTTCTAGGAGCTGCGAGTTTGTTGGGTTTGGGGGTCAGTGAGAAAGGGCAGATCCGTGGCCTGTGATGGGGCAGGGAATGGGGCTGTAGGGGGTTGGGAGGTGGAGTGCAAGGGACAGACAGGTCAGGCCAAGTTTAGGGATTTTTAAAAAGATTTTTTAAAGTTTAAAATTTATTTATACATACAAGAACTGGAATACAGGCCAGAGGTGCAGGAGGTGATAGGATTCACCAGAGACAGAGTAGGGAGCAGAACAGGCAGATTGACTGAAATATACTGCTGAGAGGAGCAGCAGGAGAGACAGGAGAGGTCTGCTGCACCATGTGGGTCACTTCCCTGGCCAGGGATCGAACTCAGGTTGCAATGGCTGTGGAGAGCTTTGTAGTGCTGAGACCTGCCCCTTGTACCACCAGGGAGGGCCTGAGTTGGTTTTTTAAATACTACACGTGTAAAGTGTTTAGAATAGTGTCACCCACTCACAAGCATGCTCCACATGCAACTGGCCCACATACACCACACAGGGACCAAACACACACACACACCATACACACATGTCACACCCACCCACACCCGACCCCAATCATTCTTCATTCTGTATAGGCCCCTTGTAGTCGTTCTTTGACTCACTCTGCCATGCTCAAGCCTTTTCCCCAGAGGCACCAGCCAGATATGTCTAATGCAGCCCCATCTAACCCATTCCACATATTCTTCAGTATCAGAGCTCTCTCCCCAGCAAAGGTCGTCAGAACACATTGTCCCAGGAGTCTTAGGATTTATTAGCTGGGCAGTTATGGGCAGCAGCTGCATTTTCTTTATTGCATTGGTGATGACCTGAGCACATCTAGAGAACTAAAAATAAATAGCAGGAGGCCTGACTTGCTTGAAGCTGGGTCATTGTTTATTTTCTTAACGATCAAACCTCCATGATATGGATGCAAAGTTCCATGGACTGGGCCTTGGGTGCATGGACTGTGGTCTGGGATTCAAATGTACAGGTGAGTAGCATTTGCAATGAAAATCTTAGCCATAAAATCTCTCACCTCGTTCCACTCCTGGATCATGTGTAGGGCATAGAAGACCACCCAGTAGATTTCCCACTTTGTCCTGCTGCTGCCCTGGTTCAATCCCACCCTCTACCTTGACACTGAGCATGGACACCTTTTTCTAGCCTCTACTGAAGATCTAAATTCTCATAGTGACATTGTGAGCATGTGGTAGTAAGAGCTAAGGAATGTTGACCCAGGTCACCAGGCAGAGTCATCTTGTACACAAGTTTCCTGACCATAAATAAATCCTAGATAAGAGCCATGTATTTGATAAACTTTCATGGATCCCTGAAGGTATCCCCATATCCCCAAGACCACTCTAACTCAAGATAAGAGACAGACACCAGTGCTGGGAGCGGACATAATTGAAGACCACCTTCCATACCAAACAGTACTAAACAGCCACCTCATTGTCTTGGAACAAGTTTTTGTTGAAATAATAATTTTGTTACCTTCTCTTCTTGTCACAAGAAAATAAATACTTGCCCTTTGTGGACTCCATCTTGGCAGTATCTTTTATTATCCCCAAATACCAACCCAGAGAGCAGACCCATTGTACTGAGCTACATTGTTAGGCCCTGACAGAGAGCCTGAGAGGATTCGCTCTCGATTCCACTTTTCTCCAAGTAGAGAACCAGTATTCCGGGGATAATGAAGCTGAGGCATAAAAAATGGAGCATTAACTTTTACTCATATATTTTGAAGGAAAATAAGATTTTTTAAAAAAGATTTATTTATGTATACAGAACTGGGGTACAGGCCAGAGTCTCAGGGGCGGTGAGAGGCTTCACCAGAGACAGAGTGGGGAGCAGAACAGGCAGATCGATGAAGTACACTGCTGAGGGGAGCAGCAGGCGGTCAGGAGAGGTCTGCCACGCCATGCGGTCACCTCCAGGGCAGGCAGGAATCGAACTCATGCAGAAGTGGCTTTAGCTTCTCAGTGCTGTGCTTTAACCTGCTGCGCCACCAGGGAGGGCCAGGAAAATAGGATTTTAATGTAGATTAGAATGCAAATTTAATGACTTTTTTTTTTAAAGATTTATTTATTTGTGCATACAGAACTGGGGTACAGGCCAGAGGTGCAGGGGCGGTGAGAGGCTTCACCAGAGACAGAGTGGAGAGCAGAACAGGACAACTGAGGAAGTACACTGTTCAGGGGAGCAGCGGGCTGGTCAGGAGAGGTCTGCTGTGTCATGTGGTCACCTCCGGGGCAGGTGGGGATTGAACTCATGCGGAAGTGGCTTTTGATTCTTAGTGCCGTGCTTTAACCCACTGCTCCACCAGGGAGGGATGATGACATTTTTTAAATCAAAAATTAATCTGAAAAGAAATTTCCCAGTTGTGGCAACTGGTATAGGTAAAGCAAAGACAATGGGGTCCAAACTCATGCTTCTGTGGTCTAGAGTAAGCTCTTCCCCCAACACTTGCTCAGCAAACTTCATCTCCTGGGACCTCAGCAGAGGTCAGAAGTATCTGTCCAGAGCAAGAGGTGGTATGCAACAGAAGATAGAGGAAAAGTTAGTGAACTCTATGCTTTCCTATTTCACCCTACTAGAGATCAAAATGCATGGACAGCAGCTTCCAAGTTCAAGATCCTTGGCAGTGAACCAAGGTAACCCCCATCTCTCCTATGGGTCCCTTGGCAAAGTGGGACCTTCAAGGAAAGAACCACATGTATCCTCCCCCTAACACTCAGAGCAAGCTTCTCCAGAAGTCTCAGTAGACAAAGTGCTTAAGATCCTATCATGGTTAACTTTACGTGTCAGCATGTTTGGGTGATGAGCTGTTCATTATTTGGTTAAACATTATTTTGGGTGTGTCCATGGGATTTTTCTGGAGGAGAAACAGTTGAATGGTAGATGCAGTAAAGCAGATTGCTCTCCCCATAATGGGTGGGCTCACCCAATCCCTTGGAAACCTGAATAGAACAAAAAAGGCAAGGTAAAGAATTCACTGTGTCTGCCCCACTATTTTGAGCTTCTCCTGTCTTTGATCTCGGACTTGGACTGGAACTTACACCTTGGCCCTCCTGAGTCTTCAGCTTGCCAACTGCAGATTGGGGGACTCCTCAGTCCCCATAGTCATGTAAGCTGAATTTTTTCATGAATATCTACATATTACATATTATGTATTATATATCTATATATCTAGAATCTATATCTATCTATGTCTATCTCCTATTAACTCTGTTTTAGAGGAGAACCTAAACTAACATAGGCCCACAATATTTTTAGGGGTCCATGAAGATGTTTTAATTTTAATTTCTTTTAAAATCAGCATAAGATGAATACAGGAAAAACAAACAGAAAAATGAGTCAACGCCAGACTGTATTTGCCTTTACACCAATGAGTCGGTAATCTTTCATTTCAAATCTATTTGTATGGAGAAATGGGTGCACAAAGACTCATGTGCCAAAGACCGTGAAAGACTAGTGTGCTCTTGCAATACTCTGCAGTGCTCCAGCTTAAGGGTTGGGATTCCAGCCTGGGAGCCCATGGCTCCATTGTTTCAGTGGGTTGACCTTGCTCTTACCTTGAAAAAAGAGGGTATTTTTGGAGCCCAGTTGTATTTGAGTAGCTTTTATTAATATACTGTGTGTGTGTGTGTGTGTGTGTTTGGGAGGAGGAGGTCTAGCAAGCACAAGCCAGAGTAAGCGAGAACAATAACAACAGCTTCTTTTGGAAAAGACCATGACTGCAAGGGTGTACCCCTTCCTCTCTGATCCCATCCACCAGTTTTTCTCTGTATCTTGTCCTGGTTCTTACCTGATTAAGGCGACCTCTCTCCTATAGGCCAGGACAAAATATTTAGTGAGCCTACATGATATGGCAGATATTGCTGGGGCCGAGATAAAGGACTAGACTTGCAGCCTTTGAAGGTAGAGTCTCGTCAACAAGTTACTAGAGCACAGAGTACAAAGTCCTTGGGGATGACCCAATCTTCCTGGATGAACTTGGCTTCACTGAAGCACAAGGAACCACTCAAGCAGGGCTTGGAAGGAGAAGTATGATTCTGACCACCGAGGTGGCCTCAGAGAACAGGAAAGGGTGTGCCTGTGTCTTCCCAAGTTCCCATAGGGAAGCATTTGTTTGTAATGATCAGAATTGTGATGGAGCCAATAAAGGTTGCATTCAATAGGTTCTGTGAACCCAAATCGGAGCTTTTCCAGTTCTGTTTGTTCTGTGACGTGTACAGTGATTTCTTCCATCACTAGTTGGTATTTTGTGCCTTGCAATCTTTTTATTCACCTGCAACTTGACAGGGAGAGGCCATTGGCAGAGACTATGGCACCCACAGAGGAGGGCAAGAGTCCTGGGAAGGGTGGACAGCACTGTCTGGTCAGAAATGGGGTGGGGGCAAGGCAGAGGAATAGCATAGCCCCCCACCAAGCACCCTGTCCTGGAAATCAGGGAACAGGTACTAAGGAAAATTCCCTTCCTTGCTTTCCATGGGAGGAGAGTGACCTGTAATGATGAGTGTGATCATGTACGTGTCTTTAGGGCTCTAAAAACATATATTCAACTGATTTAGGAACTACATTATATACTATATTGTGGTATAATAAAAATACCTATTTATTTGGTCTTTGCCCTTATTTTCCTGGCACAGAGCTCCTAAAGCTCTTGGAATTTCCTGAGAGATAAGAGTGACTTTGTGACTCAGAAGAAACCCTTTTGAACACTTCTGAGTGTGTGCTAATGAGATGACTCAGAGTGGGTCCCCTGGATAGCTTCAGGATGAGGGATGATTACCAGAGAGACTGACCACGTTTTGATTAGAGGGTGGGAATTTTTGAGTCCTACTTTCCAATCTGTGGGGTGGAGAGTGGTTGGGAGCTGGAGAGCAAGTGATAAAAGCCTTGAGTAAGATTTGGAGCATTTCCAAGTTGGTGAGCACATCAGGTGCCGGGCAGGTGGTGTGCCCTGTGAGGCTCCCTCTGCCGAGCCCCACATCCACCCTGTGGCCCCGCTCCCCTTGGCTTTTCCGGAGTTGTGTTCTTTATAATAAAGTAGCAATTGTAAGTAGAGCACTTTTCTGAATCCTTTGTCATTCTATTGAATTATTGAGCTCGAGTTGGGAGAATCATGGAAACCTGCACAGTAGGGTCACCTGGGCACCTCATTTGCAGGTGGCATCTAAAATTGGACACTTTAGTGGGGTCCATGTGGGTAGTATCAGAACTGAATTGTTGAACACTTCATTGGCATTAGAAAAGTAGAGAATCACGGTAGCAAACAACCCATGTTTTCATAAGAAAACATCGCCAGCCAGGTTTATTTATTTTCCTTTATTCATTTATTTATTATCTTTTTACATCATTCTTCATTTTGTACATTTTTTCATCTCAGTTACAATCCCTATGGATTCCCACCACCACTTCACCCATGTGCCATCACCATAGGTCCTGTGCACTCTTCCCATCTCAGTTTTGATCCTGTTTGCCTCTCCTCCCCTGTAAATGTCCCTAGTTTATAGTTGTTAGTTGATGTTCACTTTTACTTTATTACAATTAATATATGTGTGTGTGTGTACAAACATTAATTCAAAAAGACACCTGCACCCCTATGTTTATTGCTGCTCTATTTACAATAGGAAAGATGAGGAATCAACCTAAATGCCCAAAAATAGATGACTGGATCAAGAAGATGTGGTACATAACCAGCCGGGCTTAAAGGAGACAATTACAATGTAGGTCATACTCTTCACAATTTGTTTATTACTAATGTAAAGTCCTTTTGGACCTGGAACCACTTTTGTAGAGAGGCCACAGAAACAGGGCTTTCCAGGAAAATCTAGATCTTCATTTTATTTATTTGTTTAAAGATTTATTTATTTATGCATATAAAAACTGGGGTACAGGCCAGTGGTGAGGGGGTGGAGGATAATGAGAGGATTCCCCAGAGACAGAGGGGAACAGGACAGATTGACTGAAACACACTGCTGAGGGGAGCAGCAGGTGAGACAGGAGAGGTCTGCTGCGCCATCTGGGTCACCTTACTGGCCAGGGATCGAACTCGTGCTGTCGTGGCTGCCAATAGCTTCAGAGTGCTGAGACTTAACCCCTTGTGCCACCAGGAAGGCCCCTAGATCTTCATTTTAATGGCAAGTCGGCAGCTCAGGAAAAGGATACACAAGTTCCTCAGGTCCCAGTCCTCTCTGCCACTTATACTGAATGGTATAAGAGGAGGGCTTCTGCAGCTTCCTGGAGGCAGGTCCTTCTAGAAAGATGTGTTAAAAAAGAAGAATCAGTTTCCAGCCTGGTTCTTTCACAGATGTCCTCTATGTCAACTTCCTCATCTGTAAAATGAGGGGCACCAGATTGTTAAGTTCTACCATCCTTATGAGTGGTATTTTGTGACTCTGGTTCATTGGGGGAAGAGAGGTGAGTATCCTAGAGATTGCTACAGAACACAGTGAAAAAAATGAACATGATATGTAATCAAATGTCTCCAAATCATTCCTACACTACCCTGGAACCAGATACCCTCCATGAAATTAAAGTCAGAGAAGTGGGGAGTAAGGAGGTATCAGCTCCCAGGTGAGCAGAGGCGGTTCCAAGATATTAGGAGGGTGTCCTGGTCAGCACCCCACCCTGCAGTCCTGGCTTCTCCCAGGTTCTCTTTCCAGCAAGAGCAGCACAGTCACCACCCATATCTTTAAGGGTCTGACCCATCAGATGGATCATTAAGATATCAAAGTCTCATTCAAACTCACATGACTCAAAGCAGAGGAAGGGAGAATTGGGATGCTGGATGGTAGAGTCAGAATTCAAAAATACGTTTGCTGACTTAGAAGATGGGTTGAAGCTAACAACATTAAGTTTAATAGGGAGGAACGAGAACTCAAGCTCCAATCCAGAAAAACTAAGTGATCAGGGATTGGCAAGTTTTATCCTATGTGTCATATCTAGCCTGCTGCCTGTTTTTATAAAATGAAGTTTTATCAGCACGCAGTCACATTCATTTGTTTATATACCATCTATGCTGCTTCATGCTACAGTGACCCAGATGAATAATTAAGCAGAGACTGATACCCCCAAGTCTAAAATGTTTGCTAACTGGGTGACCCCTTCACCAGACAGGGAAGTCCATTTGGAGAGATTTGAATTTTAAAGCTATTTAAGTAAAAAAGTAAAAAAAATAAATAAATAAAGTGTGTTATTTAGTCTGCACTAGTAGCATTATAATGTTGAAACAAAGAATGTATTAGATAAGTCTTTAGATATAAATTAGCTCTGGAGGAATGTTTTGGAGGAATACTGTGCTGTCTCAGAGATAAACAAGCCCCAGAGAGTGGTGAACTTCTAGAACTGTCTAATCAGGAACTTTCTGTCTCTTGCCTCTTCAGCCTATGACCTCCCTGTCAGCACCTATCAGCTTTCTGTGTATGGCCCAAAACCATGCCCACAGCAAGTTTCCTAGCTCTACCTCACTAGTTTTCACCAATTTTTGTATTCTCTCTTTCCTCAGCTCATAGAAAGTCACATCTCCCAGCCTCTCCTATAGTCTGTTACCTTAGGCTAGGATTGAAATCTGAGTAGGGGATGTGTGTGCAAGTGATGTGCATCACTTTGAGGCAAAAACATTCCGAGCAGACCTTCTCCACATCCTCCACTCCACTGCCTACCCCTCCACTTCCCTCACCTCTTCAGAGATACAATGAAATATTCTTAAGATAATGGAGTCATATTGGATCTTGGATCACCACTTGGAGGAGAGCTTCCCAGAAGCGCCGAACCTCTGTAAACTTTGCTTGAGAAGGAAATAAATTTTTATTTGCTAAAACCACTAACATTTTAGGATTGATTAATTTCTGGGGGCACAGCCTCCCAGATCAAAGGAACTACCAATAACTGCTGAGTTTTACCTCTTACAGTATCAGTCAACAGAGAGACATTCAAATCCAAAGGTCCCAAGAGATGACTTGATGGTAACAGTTTAAATGCAATTCCAATCTCTTAGCCAAGCAACTGTCCTTGAGGGCAAAAGCATAGGTGAATTTGAAGTCCCCACAGGACAGCATGGATGGATTTTGGGGTGGTTATGCAATTTCCAGAAGAGAGCCAAGAGTTGGAGGGGGAGTGATGACACAGGAAGTCAATAGACAACAATGCTGGGCTACCAAGTGCTGGAGTGCTGGCGCTGAGCAGAGTATTTTGAAAGGAATCCTGAATCAGGATTCCTGATAAATCCATTAGAACATATTGGGAAGAAAGGGAGTAGAGCCACGAAGAAGAAGCCTTAAAGAACCCTGGACTTAAAACAACTAGCAACAACAAATGTTGGCGAGGATGTGAAGAAAAAGGAACTCTCCTGCACTGCAGGTGGGAATGCAAACTAGTACAACCACTATGGGAAACTGTTTGGAGGTTCCTCAAATTGCTAAACATGGACCTTCCATATGACCCATATGAAACACTGATTCAAAAAGATACCTGTACCCCCATATTTATTGCTGCCTTATTTACAATTGGAAAGACATGGAAACAACCCAAATGCCCAAAAGTGGACGACTGGATTAAAAAGATGTGGTACATATATAATGGAATATTACTCAGCAACCAAAAAAAATAAACACACGTCTTTTGCAGCAATATGGATGGAGCTGGAGAAGATCATGCTTAGTGAAATAAGCTAGAAAGAAAAGGAAAAATACTCCCCCTCCAACTCTTGGCTCTCTTCTGGAAATTGCATAGCTGCATAGCCACCCCAAAATCTATCCATGCTGTCCTGTGGGGACTTCAAATTCACCTATGCCTTTGCCCACAAGGACAGTTGTTTGACTAAGAGATTGGTTTCACTCATAGCAGGAGTATAACAGGCCAGGCAAGGAAATAATAATAATGATGAGCAGGTATATACCAGAGACATTTTATGGGGGTGAAGGGGGGAATGGGATAAAAAATCAGTGGGGAGAGGGAAATGCACTGGACTATGGTGATGGCCCATGGTTGACCTGGTGATGGGAAATCCACAGGGATTACAACTGAAATGGAAAAATGCACAAAATGATGTAAAAATAAACTATGATATTATTAAAAAGAAGAAGAAGAAGAACTCTGGTGTAAAGGTAGAATTGAAGGAATAGGAGATGTTTCATCTACAAAATAGAAGACTTGGCAGGGACACAGGGACTCTTTAGGCGGGTAAACAACTATCCCATAAGAAGAACCCGGCAATTCTCCCAGGGGCCAAAGGAGGCTCAGAAGGTGAATGCGAGAGAAGTTGGATTGTGGCCCAACTCCAGGAAAAACCTCTGTTATGGCCAACCCAAGGCTCAGGCTCCTGCGAGGCGCTGAGCTGACTGTCCTAAGGTCGCTCCAGCCAACTCCGTTAGAAGGGTTGAAGGCGAGACTCTGAGTTCCTGGACTGGATGTCCATCTGCATCTCCCCTCCAATACTAAGGTTCTCAGAATGACCTAATTGGTGACCCAGTGTGATCAGAGGACAAGTAAACTCTGGCTGGGGGCAGATACGAGTCACTGACCATGACCCATGGTGCCCCGGAGTTTGCTGTGCCTCAGAGATCCTTGGAAATAGGCTGTGGTGGGCACTTGGGGAGCTCTGGCAAGATACCCTTCCACTGCCCCCTGTTGCTGAGCCTGGAAGGAGGCAGGGTGATGGGGAGGGGCAGGAGGTGAGCTCTACCAATGCCTGGCCCAGCCTCGTTGTGCAGAAACAACACATTCAGAAACAACTTAGAGACTGAGATCACGCTACAGGGCACAGAATCGTTTTACAGATGAAGCCTGTGTGATGGTGTGACTTAAGTTACCAGCAGAGCCAGGATCAGAATTCTGCCTGAAACATTCTTGTGGGAAGAGGGACAGCGCAGGCTGCTGGTTAGGAGCAGTTAGAACACCTGGCTTCTGAGCAGCTGTTCTTCGGTGAGCTGATTTACCTCTCTGTGCCCGGCTTCTCTATCACAAAACACGAGTACAGGTTACACCGATCTAGGAGGGCTGTTTTGAGGACTTAACTGGAAATGCTCAGAGATCACACAAACAGAAAGAAGAAGATCCAGGATTTGAACCCACATCTGCCTGATCTTGAAAGCTAAGCCTCCCCTCTCCCTCACCATACTGCCTTCTTTAGCCCACAAATGGAAATCTTTTCTGTTACTCCTGGGCCTCCCTCGTGATGCAAGGGGTTAAAGAGCAGCACTATGAAGCTCTTCACAGCCACTGCAGCATGAGTCCAATCCCCCTCTCAGGGAGCTGACCCACATGGCACAGCAGACTTCTGTCTCATCCACAGCTCCCCTCAGCAGTGTACTTCATCAATCTGCCTGTTCTTCTCCCTACTCTGTCTCTGGTGAAGCCTCTCACCCCACCCTACCCCCAACCTCTGGCCTGTACCCCAGTTCTGTGATGCACAAATAAATAAATCTTAAAAAAAAAAAAAAAAAAAAAAGAGGGCTCCTTTGGCCAAAGTTGTGTAGGCTGAAAGCTTGAGAAACAGTTGTCTTCACTGTGGGGAAACTGAGGCACAGGCAGTGACAGTGAGTTGTCATCTCCAAGAGTAGTGAAGTCATCAGCAGATACCTTTGAGTCAGGTTCTGAGGTGAAAGGTGGACTCACAGGCTGCTCTTGGGACACTGACAGGCCTGGGCTATTTGCTTGGCCCTACAGCCCCGTGTCAGAGAGACCAGATTGCGTCCAGCCATCCCTTCCCCTAGCTTCAGGTGAGCCAGGAGCCCATCAACCTTCATACAAAGGGAGTAGGAGAGTAGGGCTGGGCAGTGCCAGGAAAGCACTCTGGTCTCCACGTGGCGAGAAGGAGGGTCTGCCTCCTCCCATCCTCCCGTCAGTCACACAGGTCCCCAGAAAGCTGAATGACAAAATCTTAAACTATACCCCCCTTATTTTGCTGCCGCCTTCCTGTCCATCAGGGGTATAGACTAGACTGAGGCTGCACCTAGATTTCCCCCCAAAGTTGCTGATGGACTGAGCTCTCCCTAATTCTGTGCCAGGTGGAGATGATACCTGTGTTTGAGCCTCAAAGCTGGGAAGGGGAGCTGGGGACCAGAGAAGGGCTGCTGAGTCTCCTGTGCAGGGGCTGGCCATCTGCTGGGCTCAGCTGCGGCCTGCGCTGTGGAGGGAGTGGTGTGGAAGAAGACCAGGGCTCAGCGCCTTGCTGCCAGCGTGGGGAGACTGGGAGGGGACGCAGCTCCACTCACCAGCTGCCAGAACTTCAGCAAGTTCATGTCTTTGAGTCTCAGTTTTCTGAGCTGCAAACAGGGAAGAATTGGATCTCCCTTGCAGAAGGATCTTTAAGAAGATATAAGTCCTCAGTTACAGCAGCAGCAGGGCCAGGCCTGGCTTGAGGGCAGTATGGGGGTTGGGGGGGACCCTGGTTTCCATAGTGCTCGGGCTCAGACACCTCCTGGATGCTCGTCCCTCCCCCACCCCCCATGCTTAACCAGTGCACCTGTTTCCTCACCTATAAAATAGACATAGGTGCCATAGTTAAACACTACATGTAATTAAGAGGGTCAAATTATGCTTGGAAAGTGCTTAGCATAATGCTTGGAAAGTGCTTAGCATAGTGCTTGGCCCAAAATACAGGAGGGTCTGCTAAGAGCACCAGTAGTCTGGTTCAACCTTATAATTTTGGTTTTACCGACCGAAATGCTTGGCAAACAAATCCTTGAAAGGAGCTTCCCTGCTTCCTTTCAAGGACAGCAAGTCCTTTCCTCCTTCATGTAGCACTAACTGCACAGAATCTTCTAATCTTTCTTTTTCCTAATTTTCTAGCTTGCTTTTCCTCCAAAGGTCCTCCTTTCCTGTCTGTCTATATTCTCCTGTTTGCAGCATGGGGTTCCTGGGTGTATAGAAATGCAAACATCTGTCCGAGGCACCCTATTCATTCATCCCTGCATTCAATCAGTCCTTCATTCAACACTAATGGGCACCTATGTGTCCCTGGCATCATGTGGTGCAGGACTTGGTGGGACGGGAGACATAGACAAGGTTTCTGCGCTCAACAAACTCACAAATCAAGGATAAGGAAGACAACAGTGAGAAAACAGATCAGTAAAGGGAAGTGGTAAGGTGAGCCCTGGATCTCAGGGAACACCAAAGAGGGAGAAAACCTAGGCTGGAGGAAGTGACGTCTCCTAACAGGCACCCAGTCCTGGCCCTGGCCCCTCTGAGAGGATGTCTGGATGCTGCTGGCCTCAGTGAGGGGCTGGCCTGGTCTCATCCCCCCTCCTCACTCCTTCACTGTCCTCATTTTCTCTCCTCATGCTTTCCCTCCCTGTCACGTGCCATCCTCTCTTCCTCATCATTCTTCATCCCCACTTTGGCTCCCAGTTAACAACTTCTTTCTTTTATTATTTTTTTAAAGATTTATTTATTTATGCATACAGAGCTGGGGCACAGGCCAGAGGTGCAGGGGCTGTGAGAGAATTCACCACAGACAGAATGGGGAGCAGAACAGGCAGATCGGCAAAGTACACTGCTGAGGGGGGCAGCGGGTGGGTCAGGAGAGGTCTGCCGTGCCTTGTGGGTCACCTCCTCGGCTAGGGATTGAACTTGACACTGAAGCAGCTGTGGTTAGCTGTATATGCTGCACTTTAACTCGTTGTGCCACCAGGGAGGGTCCCACAGCTTTTTTCTTTAAGATCTTGGTTCAGTTGGGACTTCCTCCAGGTCATCTTCCCCTGACCTCCCTAACTAGGACAAAGCCCCATACCTAAGAAACTCCTAGAAATTTATAATCCTGTTTTTGTAGCCATAGCATACACATTTTGTGTTGATTTAATTCTCATCTCTCCTACAGATTAAAAACAATGTGAGCAAATAACTAAGTGAATGAATGAAAAAAAGAAAAAAGGAATGAATAAACCAGTTGTGAATATCAATCCTGAGAAACTATGGAAAACTACGTAATTTTAAAGTCATTTACTGTCATTTTTAATACTCTCATTTATCACCTATAATAAACCTTGCAAAGAGCTCATTCCTTCTTTCACTCATTCATTCACAAATATTGAGAACTTGCTTTAGTTCAGATCCAGTCCTCAGCACCGGGAGGAAAAAGCCGTGAAAATATTAGACACATGCCCTGTCCTCTGAATCCAACATTTGGGTGGAGAAGACAGAGAATAAAGAGACAAATAAATGCACAATGACAGAGATGCCAGATGTTGCAGAGTGACCGACCGTCATAACCCCACAGATGTGGGGGAGCCCTGGGAGATTGCCGCTCTGGAGAGCTCATTGAGACAGATGCCCCTGATTAAAGAAATACAGGAGACCTCCCTGGGGAAATCCATTCTCTATGGACTGAGAGAAACCACCCCCATGCTGGTTCCTGTTGTGCCCACTGGGGTGTCTTTGTTGTTAGTACCAGATGCTCCAGGGCCGGTAGGCTGGCTGGGACCAGGGCATGGCAGATCATGATTGCTCTCTGGTGCCAGGTGTCCTTCCCAGCTGGCCAGGGAGCTGCTGTCAGCTGCTGGAGCCTATGGCTGCCATTCCCCTGCCTCAGCAGCCAGGAGCGGGAAATGAGGTACAGCTGGCCAGTCTGTTGTAATAGTCCAGCAGCTCCTGAAACTTGAGAAGAGGGGCTGAAGTCAGTGCTGGCCTTTGTTCCCCATCTAGAGGTGAACTTGAGCCTGTGCATCTTTGTTGCGAGAGACCCCTGGCCATGGATAAAGGGGTGACAGAGGCAAGGAAGGGATAGTCAGGGAGGATGGGGGTGGACCTGGAGTGGAGTAAGTCTCCTCCCCCAGCTCAGGGTGCAGGGATGGTGTACAATTCTTTCCCTCCCTCTGCACTCATGGTAATACCTGCCAACTCCCTCACTCATCCAGCGATTGTTTCTAGAGCCCTTCATGTATGCCAGTCTCACACAATGATGAGTGCTCAGGGTGTGAGATGTGACCCCCAACCCTTTCCCGGGCCATTTGGACATTTTGTTCTTTCTAAAGCACCTGTCAGGAGCTCCTGGGAGCCTCCTCACAGTCCTGTGAGCCTCCGGACAGCATTGCTGCTAGCATCCACTGAGGGATGATTGAGTAGAGGCTTTAGAAATCTGCTGAAGAGGAAGCTAGGGGGAACCAGCAACCAGTCTTTTAAAATTTTTTAAATATAGTCATTACATCATCCTTCATTTTGTACAATGTATGGTTTCCCATGAAATTCTCACCACCCATTCTCCCGTGCACCATCGCCATAGTCCCTTGAGCTCTTCCCACCTCTGTCCTGATCCTTCATCCTCCTCCTCCCTTACAGAATGCCTCTGATCTAGAGTTGCCTGATGGTTTTGATTTTTACTTTATTATATTTACTTTTTTCCCCTCATTTTTGTTTCATCTACATTCCTCCAATAAGTGAGACTATTCGATACTTTTCTTTTTCTTTCTGGCTTATTTATTCCAACTCCATCCACGTTGCTGTGAAGGGCATGAGTTTATCCTTTTCGAATGCTGAGTAATATTCCATCATGTAAATATACCACATCTGGATCAAGACCCAGTCTTGATTTGTCCTCTTGTTTACCTATAACTGAAGGGAGTCAGGGACATGGTAGTTTATACTGGCCTCTTTGTTCTTCACCCTGAGCATTGGCACCTGAAAGTAAAACTTGATGAATTAAGGGAGATTTCATGGGGCCCCTGACATTGTTCTCTTTACCCACTATTTCACCTTTTAGTATCTTCTTCCTAAACAGAACCAAAGCTCTTGACAGGAAGGGGGATAGACTTGTATAAAATTCTTGCTTTCACCATTAAATCACACCTTGGGGCCCATCTTGACCAGCTCTGCTTAGAATGTCTCAGTTGTTGGACACAAACCCAACTTGGTTTGCAGTTGAAAGGTCTCCTGGGCTACCCATAAGCTGGAGGGTCAGGGACACAGTTAATGCTCTGTTCTTCCTCCAGGCCCCAAAGCACTCTGTTTCCCATCAAGGCACTCAATAATCGCTACCTGATTAGTTGACTGGGAACAATAAGTATATATTAGATGTGCCTGGAAAGATGATCTTCCATAGGCTTCTAGCCAGCTGGGGGCTCCAGGGACAGGAGTTTTCACATCAATGTGCTTGCTCATTCCCAAGGCAAAGTTTAAAGTGAATGAGTGAGCATTATTTGAGAACCGTCCAAAATTGGAAACTATGCAAATACTCGGTGATAGGGGAATAGCTAAGCTAATTGGGTTATAGTAAGATTCTGAAAGACTAGTCTTTTTATTTTTTTAAAGATGTATTTATTTATGCATACAAGAACTGGGATACAGGCCAGAAGTGTGGCAGGGGTAAGGGTAGTGAGAGGATTCACTAGAGACAGGCAGATTGATCGAAGTATACTGCTGAGGGGAGCAGCAGGAGAAACATGAGGGGTCTGCAGCACCTCCCTGGCTGGGGATCGAACTAGTGCTGCAGCCGCTGCTAATAGTTTCATAGTGCTCTGCTTTAACCCCCTGTGCCGCCAGGGAGGCCCAAAGACAAGTCTTTTTAAAGATGACAATACAGGGCCCTCCCTGGTGGCACAATAGGTTAGGACGTAGCACTTCAGTGCAAGTTCGATCCCTTCCCCAGAGGTGATCCACACAGCACAGCAGACCTCTCCTTTCTTGCTGGTGCTCACCTCAGCAATGTACTTGGATGATCTGCCTGTTCTGCTCCCCACTCTGTCTCTGGTGAATCCTCTCACCCCTCCCCCACATCTCTGGCCTACACCCCAGTTCTTGTAAGCATAAATAAATAAATCTTTTAAAAAATTCCAATAAATCTTTCAAAATATCATGGATTTTGAGAAAGGGATTGTGGACCAACACTAGACACATTAGACATACTAAATTTATTTAATTTAATCTTTACAGCAGCCCCAAAGAGTAAGTTTTATTACTGTTACAGGGCACCCCAATGTGGATTGGGTTGCCTGTCTGTGGGTCTTCACCTGCGTGCTTATGATTCAATCATATTATGGACACACTCAAAAAGGTTAAATAATGAATTTATTTATAAGAAGAATGGTAAAGGAATAACCCAGGGAAAAAGGGAGAGAAATACAAGTTAACTAGAATGTCCTACCAGTTCTGCTGACTTGGACTCCACCGGCATGCTGAAAACCAATCGAGAGCCAAACAATCAGCCATCAACCACCAGGCCAAGAACCCCCCAGAGCCCACATGTCCAGTGTTATCCCAACCTGGCTGCTCAGCTCCGCCCTCACGTCCCAGTGTGCTTCTCCTTGGTATTGATGGGATTTGGAGTTCAAGAATCTGGAGTGGGAGCGGAGTCCATGAAACCTGTACCTGTTACATTACTACTGTTTTACAATGAGAAAACTTACATGTATAGAGGTCAAGGATGTTGCCTTCCTGTTAATAACTGCCCCAGGTCAGATCAGAAGCCTACAATTTTGGTTTTTATCACTGCACACAGGGAACTAAAAATGCTTCTTTGCTTCTAGAGAGACATCTGTTCACATTTGAGTTGTGAAACTAACAAAGGAGAATATTTCTCCGCATGTCTGACATTGACTTCATGCTAAGAACTGGACAAGCACTGTCTCATCTGACCTCCACAACTCAGGGAAGTATGGACTAGTATCAGCCCCAAATTCAGATGAGGAAACTGAGGCTCATAAAGTTATAGAACATGCCAAAGTGAGTCTGGTCACATAAGCCCAAAGCCTGGGATGTCACAACTATTGTTGGGCTCCCCGGAAGTTACCAGGGAATACAGAGTGGATAGCCACACTTCAGAAAGATGGAGAAAGGGGCTGATGTAAACAGAGCTTTTAACAGGAGCAATCTGTCTCTTTCATTTCCTGGTCCCTCCCCCCTCCCTCCTTCTGGGAAACAAGGTCAGCTGTCATCTGAAGGGCATGAAATAGAAGCCAGGAATGGATGTCAAGTGCCTTTTGGCAGAGTCACAGGGAAGAAAAATTTGCAAAGAACTATTGAATAGAAGGGATGTACAGATATGTCAATCGGGAGAAGATGAGTTGTTTTTTAGGCTGTTGAGGATCCACTCAAAGGCAGTAATGATGAGATATTCCTGCAGAAGGAACCATCTGGTCCTGCTGGTCACCATCCCTGAGACCCTGGGGGAACAGATTGATGGAAAGTCAGCAAGATAACACCTAAGGTCATTTTGTTTTCATTTCCAAAGTGACCCAAGGCAGAGGCTTGCCCTTTGTGTTGAAGAGGTCCAGACAAGCATCTGCCCAGTGCCTTGACTCCTGGCTCTGGTCCAGAGACTGTCCCAGGAGCAGCTGTGGACTCCCTGAGAGGCAGTGGGCTCTAGCTATCCTTGACTATCACCCAGAGGCGGCTGGCAGGCCGCCCGTTCTAAAGGACACTGGGGCCCCTACTGCAGAAAAGACCTACTCTTAAACCAGACTAACCTCAGTTGATCAGGGCTGAATCCTGGAATATACGCAGAACTTGAAGGGTCATGATTTGTACCTGGGTGAGTTATAGTTCATAAAAGAAGGGCTCCGTTGGAGGTACCCCAGGTTGGGCCTTCCTCTAGCTTCAGTCATCAGCCTAAGACTCAGAGACAGGTGCGGGGGTGCCACGCCTAAGCAAGCAGGCAAGGTCTCCTGTGGGAGGGCTGAGGGTTCTGTAGGGACTGTGCTTCAGGCGTAGCAGCATCTCAGACGGTTAGAACCGGAGTGTAAAAGCTAAAGACAAGTTCACAGGTGAAAGGCAGATGTTTCATAGAAATCAATTGTGCCACTGGGCTGTGAATTTCCCACCTGCAGAAAGTTCTCACTGCTGTACAGAATGGAGGGAGCAAGGTTGGTGGCAAGCAACGGAATCAACCCACTAACATAAACCAAAAAAGGAATTGGTAAGCTGGGCACCTCCTCATGGGCCTGAAAGAAATGCCAAGAATAAGCTGAGAAAACAAGAGGAATCCAAATGCCTTCACGGATCCAGGGAGCAGGGATGATTAACTGGACAGCCCCTTCAGATTTCATGTTTTGTTTTGATTTTTTTAAGATTTATTTATTTGTGCATACAGAACTGGGTACAGGCCAGAGGTGCAGGGGTGGTGAGAGGCTTCACCAGAGACAGAGTGGGGAGCAGAACAGGCAGATGGATGAAGGACACTGCTGAGGGGAGCAGCGAGAGGGAGAGGTCTACCTTGCCTTGTGGGTCAGCTCAGGGGCAGGTGGGGGAACTGGCAGGGAAGCTGAAGCAGCTGCCACCTTCACAGTCACAGCATTGTGCTTTAACCCTTTGGGCCACCAGGGAGGGCGCAGTCTCATGTTGTTTCAAATTAAGCAGAGTCTGGTTGTCCTGGCTTGGATATTCTTGCCCATCCTTGGCCTGGGGAGAAGTGGGGGTGTTTAGTTTTGCAAAGTAGGAGCAACACTGTATTGTGCATTGTAAGGGTGTTTTAAGCTGCTACTAACCAGGATCACGAAATTGCCCTAGTTTGCCCAGGAAGGTTTTGATTTGCTCACAGAAAGTCCTGCATCCCAAGTGGAGGCCTAAGGTAGACAGTACAAAACCCCTCAAGAACAACAGCCATAGGAACTTAAATAACAGCGATGTCTAATGTTCTATGTTAAGATGTTTGCGATGCTGACCCAGGATTTAAGTCTCCCTCTGTTGCTCCAAACCTTCAATAGTTACTTGTACTCAGCATGGGGTGCGGGGAAGGGAAGGCAGGTAGGGACAGGCTAGAATATGCGCCCAGCAAATTAAACTAAACTGACCAGATCTGAACTATAAGCCACTGAACTAAACCTTAGAGATGCTCAGTGTCTTGTCAAAAGCACACAGATAGTAAGTGGCAGAGGCAAGTGTAGAACTGCCCCATGCTTGCCTGGTCTGTCCTGATGCTGCTAGACCTTGTGTGTGTGTGGGGGGGGGGAGCAGGCGGGGAGAGCATGAGAATGAGAACCTTTGAGAAACTGGCAGCCCCCCCCCCCCCTGCAATCAGGACAGGGCAGGAATGCTTCCCAACAGGTAGGGAGGAATTTGCAGCAATCAAACAGACCCACCTTTCAGTTATGCTGGCCACATCCATGATCTGCCCTGGGAAGACTGGAGAGATGCTAAAGGTGTGAGGAACTCCAGATTTTACCTGAGTTTCCCTGTCTGGACAGGTCCCTCGGGAGGGGGGTCCCCTAAGAGAAGCAGCCCAGGCCCCACAACTCTCCTTTCTGCTCCCACATGCGTGTGTCTCCATCTCAGGTACTGCTGACTCTAATCCCTGCAGCTCCCTCTTCCTCCTCCCCTTCCCGCTCTCCTCTTCAACCCCATTCTCCTACGCTCCAGGCACTCGCCAGCCTCTCATCTGTTCCTCCAGTTATCCAGACTCCTTCCCATCTTTGGACTTTTGTACTAGCTGTTTCCTCTGTCTGTGTGGAAACTTCTTTCCCATGTTCACGTGCTAACCCTCCTCTTGCTCCAGGTTTCAGCCCAAATAGGGTCTTCCCTAAGGCTGGCAGGAAGGCACTCCCTGTCATTGGCATCCCGCTCTGCTTTCATGTATTATAACTGCGGCTTTCTTATTCATTCATTTACCATCTGCCTCTCCCTGATGGTTTAACAGTTTACAGGACCTTTCATGGCCAAAGCCTGACTTCCCAAGGATTCCACCATTCAGCCCTGGAGCCAGTGTAGACGGTCGATGCACCCACTTTGAGTCCCCAGCCCTCACACAAGCTGGCCTTTCCACCTGTAAGTCTGCTCCTTACCCCACCTCCCATTTCACCCCTTCTCCTGGCTAAGCCAGACATAGAGATATTCCCTGGACCCCTAAATCTAGTTCACTCTCCTTTCCCTAAGTCAACCCTTCAGAGTGCTCCATTAACCGTAACTCAGGTAGGAGGTTTCGAGCAGGGAGAACAGAGAGGAGTCCGCCTTGTTCACTGTGGTGCCCCCACAGTGACCCCATGTGTGGCAGCTGAATGGACACCCCTGCCACTTTCTTTCTGCAAAGTGTGAAGCGTGCAAGTGTGAGGCATTGACAGCACTGTGAGAACGCAGGTGCCAGAGCTGGCGGGCTGTCACCCACTGTTTCCAGGGAGACAGCTCCCGTCATGAATTTGCTGAACTAAATTGAGAGCTGGGGCCAGGGAGACCTGGAAGTAAACAGAGTCCTGTGCTGCAGGCTAGAAGCATCTGGGTCTCTAGCTGGGCCAAGAGGAGTTGAGCATTCCAGGGAGAGGGAACACAGGGCCGAGGAGCAAAGCTGTGAGCAGGGAGCTGCAGGGGCAGCTATAATTCATTCTCCAGGGCTGCACAGAAATGCGGCGGGATGAACAAGAAATGAGGCCAAACCGCAACCGGCTTCCAAGCCTCATTAGGGCAACAGGTGAGCATGACCCTCCGAGTAATGGAAATCATTAGAGTCTAGAGAAAGGTGTGAGATGGTGGGTCTGATGTAAGCCAGAGAATCACAGCAGCTGCAGGATGAGCTCTGGGAAGGGGCGCTCTGTCTGTCCTCCCAGACTCAAGCTGAGTCCCAGCTCCCGAGCCCCCCAACTCCTGGTGGCCCCACAAGGTACTTCCAGGTCTAGCTCTTCGTGAACTCCTGCAGGGGTACAGGATGCAAGGACTGCAATGGAAACCTTCCTCTTTAACCTCATAGTGGGCTGAATAGTGACCCCAGCCCCCGAAAGATATAACCACATCTATATCCCGGGAGCATGTGAGTATGAACTTCTGCTGAAGAAAAACCTTTGCAGATGTACTTAAGAGTTTTGAGACGAAATCATCTGACCACCTGGCTGGACCTTTGATATATGTCTTTAGCGGATACAGAAGAAAAGACAGAAGAGGTGGCTGGCTGTGACCACAGAATATGACGTTGCCGCCTAGGAAGCCAAGCAGTGCCGAGTGCTACACTCACCAGCAGCTGGAGAAGCCAGAGGAGACTTCCCCAGCCTCCAGAGGGCAGACGCCCTTGCTGACACCTTGGTTTCAGAATTCTGCCTGCCAGAGTGTGAGAAGACACGTGGGTTACTGTCACCTAGTTTGTGGTAGTTTATTACTGCAGCCCAAGGAAACACATCGCTATAGTGTTCAGAAGATTCCACCTCAGGGCCCCTCATAGTGGACCCTGATAGACCAGAAATCTTCCTTTCTGTTTGGAAAGTGGTAGTGACAGAGGCAAGGGGCTGGACCAGAATCGCAGTGGCCTTTCTTCTCTGTACGGTTTGGCACGGAAAGGACCTCTTTGCCCACACTGAGGACATTGAGGGAGTCTATCACCAGCATGAAGCAGTGGCCCAATGAGCAGAGCTGGCCCCCATCCAAAGACTGTGAACGAATGCCAGTGCTGGCCAGCGCCCCCACATGCAGCCTCTGAGGGTTTGGGAAGAGCGGGCAGGACAGCAAGTTGCTCCCAGGTGAGGCACAAAGAGGCAAGGAAGCTTGCTCTCAAAATAGGCTTCCTAGCTCAGGCCTCCACAGGTGCCCCACACTGTGGGCCTCAGCCTGCTCTACTGGGTGGGCTTCCTGGGGCTGAGGCAGTTGAGGATCCGCCTCTGGGGAGCCCCTAGAGCACCCATTGCCTGCTGACTTTGCTCTACAGGGTCCCCACTTGGACGTCTCCCAGGACACAATGGCTGTGCTTCCTGGCTGGGAGAAGCATCAGTACACCACCTTCTGATCCATGACTCTGCCGGGTTCTTGCCCTGGAAGCCCTGGAGACAGTCGGGCTTCTCTGTGAGAGGCGGCGCCTTTGGAGGGCTGTCGGCACTGTAATGAGCATCCGGTCAGCAGCTTCCTCTCCAGAGGCGAAGTCTCACCTGCCTCAGCCCCAGGAAGCCCACCGGCAGAGCAGGCTGAGGCCCACAGCTGTGGGGCACCTGTGGAGGCCTGAGCTAGGAACCCTATTTTGAGAACATGCTTCCTTGCCTCTTCTGTGCCTCACCGGGGAGCAACTCGCTGTCCTGCCCGCTCTTCCCAAACCCTCTGGGGCTGCGTGTGGGGGCCTCCAGCCAGCATTCGGCATACTGTCACCACCCAGTAACCAGCCTGGTTTCTGGGTCACAACACTGTCCAGTAAGAACTAACCAGGTCAAGTCTCTGGTCCTTGTGAGTTTTCAGACGATCATTTTCAGCTGATCATTTTCACGGCCCCCTTGTCTGCGGGAGACATGTTCCAAGTGGAATCCATTCCAGTGGATGCCCAAACCACGGATAGTGTGGACCCCCATGGATACTGCTTCTTCCTAAACATACACACCTCTGATAAAGTTTAATTTATAAGTTAGGTGCACGAGATTAACAATAAATAATAAAATAGAATAGTGAGACGGATATAATAAATAAAACTTGTGGGAATGTGGTTTCTCTCTCTCTCTCTCAAAATGTCTTACTGTACATAGTATTTTCATACCCACGGTTGACCATCAGTAACTGAAACCACGGAAGGAAACCACGAATAATGGAGGACTGCAGACTCACCCAGCTGGCGAGCACAGCCAGGGGCCCGGCTTAATCTCAAGAGAAGGAAAAGGGCCAAAGGGGAAAAGCACAGACTGAAAGTCATACTGTGTGTGGGAGCGTGAGGTGTCCACTCTAAACCCAGGATCACCAGAAACCAAAATTTCACACCCTTCCCTCCACTCAGAGGCCTGATGTGCCAATTGAGTTCATTTTTGGCTAAGATGGAACCATATCGCCTTCCTTAGGGTCCCATCTTTCCCCCAGCTCTCCCTCTCCTAAACACTGATTTCTCTTTATGAGTAACTTTCGGATGGCCTGTACTCTACCGACCAAGCATAACAGCACACATGACTTGGCACCAATCCTCCTCAGAGGGCCTTCTGCTAGCAGAAGACTGCTCACAAAGCCTCTGAAGCAAGAGCGATTTGCAGAGAAATATGGTAAATCAGGATAGCAGACTAGTTGCCATGAGGCCTGCTCTTGTCGAAGAGGAACGTGATGGTATCCTCCTCAAATGGAAGAAGGTCCCAGAACACATGGCAGCACACCACGCTGTGCCTGGTCACAAGTAGGAGGAGCATAAGCTGCAGTAATGGGGACCACAGCCCTCGTTAAAATGATTAAAGCTGGCTCTCCCTGGTGGTGCAGTGGGTTAAAGCACCGCATTATGAAGCTAAAGCCACTTCAGCATGAGTTCAATCCCTGCCTGGGAGGTGACCACATGGCACAGCAGACCTCTCCTGACCTGCCCACAGCTCCCCTTAGCAGTGTACTTGTCAGTTGGCCTGTTCTGCTCCCCACTCTGTCTCTGATGAATTCTTCACCGCCCCTGCACCTCTGGCATGTACCCCAGTTCTGTATGCATACATAAAAAAATATTTAAATACATATATATGTGTATGTATATATACACACACACACACACACATATATATATATATATATACATATACTTTCCAGTGAATGAGGGAAACAGAGGATACCCCAATGATTTAGAAAGTGCACTCCCCACTCCATCCAGAAAAGCAGCAGCAGCAGGTGTTCTATAGCTTGGCTATCACAGAGGGGCAGGTCACTGGCTTTAGTTGAATGGAGAAAGCAATTTCTGAACCCTCCATCTTCTTGGAACTAAGAAAGTGGGCTAGAGAATGGTGGGAGTGATGGAGGGCGGGGGACAGGGAATGCCAGACTGAGCTATATAGTAATGAGAGCATTCCTTCCAAATGCACTTCTCTTCGAAGCATGGCTTTCTACATAATAATAAGCAAGGGCTTCTGACTTTTCAGTTCATTGGTGTAGCCTCCACCTCCTCCCTCAGGCTCTCCTACTCCATGAGACACTCCAGGTCACTGCTGGCATGTTTGAAAGGTGCTCATCTTACAGTCAGATGCTGTTAACCTGTAGCCAGCCTGGATACAGCCCAGACTCCCCAGGGACCTTGCAGCCTGGGATCAAAGGCTGGGACCAGATTATGCAACTGGTGGGGGATGGGCAGTAGAGCATGCAGGTACCAGAGAGTCAGGACGAAGGCCATACAAGGGCTGCCTGGGAGGTGCCACCTGCCCTGCAGACCAGATGCCCACCCCTCTCCCCCCACCCCCACCCAGCAGCCCTCTTGGTTCAGGATGGGTGTGAAGACCCTGGCCTCAGCAGCTCCCAAGAAAGAGGCCCCAACATAGGAGAAACAGCGATGGGTCAGAGCCGGTAGTCCCGGAACACAAACACCAATATATTTTATGTGCACGATGTGAAAAGGAAGAGACAAAGAGATCAAACGGAGACAAAGCAGGCAATGGGCGCACAAATCAGTCGCGTGTCCTTCTGAAAAGCTGCCGCCATGGGAGACAGTCCCTCCCACTTGAAAGGCCTTTTGACAGAGCTGGGACCTGCAGCTCCTCCAGGTCTGGGGTGGCCTGGGGGGGTGAAGGGTACCCGCCCTGCTGTATTGGAGCCAGGTTTCTCTCCTTTCTGCACCCCCTGCACTGATGTCTGCACAGCCCAGAGCGTCCTAAATACAGGTTCTTGTGAACTGACTCACTCAGTGCTGTCTCCCCAGGAAACCCATGCAGAGTGAGGGACCAAGACAAAAGGACTTCACGGGCACTCCCTAGGTATTATTGCTGTAAATAAGCATAGGCCATTAGGACTCACTGGCATCGGAAGGGACGGGCACAAGGGATGACTAGCAGACTCAGAAGCGGTTCAACCATGCAGGGCAGCACATGGCGATCTCTAACTCAGAAAGGAGACCAGTTCAGCAAGAAAGGCCCACCGAGACCAGGTGGTCATAAACAGGGAACAGACTCTCCCTGCAGCACTCCCAGGGCTCGGCAGGGCTGGGTTCCTCCAAACATTAAGTGTTGGGCACTAAGGGATCAGGGCCCTGAAGATACCTCCAAAAGCAGGATTGAAGTTTGGGCTACCCCTAGAAAGCTGTGAGCCTACAGCAGGTCATTGCCTCCCCTAGCTGGGGCTCTGTGCCTATGAGGGGCAATAGGAGCTCTGAGATACCTGGGCAGAGCAGAAACACGAATATTCGGAACCGGCCAGGTGCACATTTTCTCTGGGGCCTCCTAGACTTGGGAGTTTATTGGGTCCAGAGAAAAGGTGATGCCAAGGCATGCCCACAGGGCAGCCTCCAGGCATCAGGCTGCAACTTGGTGGGCCGGGCAGGCCAGACTCTGGCTGAGAATTAGCGGGGTCTTCTGCTGGAGACTTCAACAAGCTGACCACCAGATTCAGCCATGGAAGGGGACAGCAAAAGTGGGGGTGTGATCTAGGGCCCGATGGGGAGCCTGGAAGGTGCGGCTGTCCAGGAGACTGAGAGAACATGAATTGGAGGAAAGAACAAGGAACAATTAATTACCTGGAGAGAAGAGGGAAGCCAGGCAATATTCTCCCCCTGGACTCTTCCACCCATAGATGGAAAGCCGTCTACCTCCACTGGAAACCTGAATTTTGGGAAGCCCCAAAACCCTAGAATTCGGGCCACAATAAAATCAATGGCTGGGCTGGCCTCGGGAGAACGCAGTTCGACCCTGGATTTGGAGGACCCTGCTCAGGACTCAGGTGGAAAAAGCCTTTCATCCTGTCCTGGACAGACACAGGAAACAACCCTGCTGTGCTCCATCCCTGCCCGCCCCCAGACCAGCCATAGTCTGTGCCCTGCTTGGTGCTGTCTGCACAGTCTCGATGGAACAGCACAGCAAGAAAGAGGAGATTCTCTCCCCAAGTGGTGTTATCACCTTTGAGTGATCTATGAAAAGGAGTGGCTAATTGCTACCTATGAGCCCTAGTGTGGTCAAGAAGGGGGTAGGCGGTGTTCCGATGGACTCCTCCCTGAAGGGAGTGAGGGCAGAGTCAGGAGCAGGCTGGAGTGAGGATTTCACCTGTCCACTGCCAGCAATGGACCTATCACAGGGGAAAGGGGACAACCAGGATAACAGTGCCCATGGGCACGGCAGAGTTAATACTGTTTAAGGTGCAAGTTCAAAGGTCAGTCTTGCTGGGAAGGATGGGGGAGGGGCGACCCTGAGGAGGTTTTGCTGCAAGGCTGGAGTGATGGCAGAACCAGAACTGGCCGCTTCCCACTAAGGATGCTCCAGTGACCTTCCCAAAACTGAAGGCCTCATCTTTCTCTCTCTCACTCATTCTCCACGGTTCTCCAACACCGGATAGTGCTCTTCCATCCCCCCAGAAAGCCACTCTGCCCCTGGCTGGCTTGAAAATAAACCAGGCAGATGCTTTACACCCGCCCACACCCCTCAGAACCCACTTGTCTCTAGGTCTCCATTGTGAATCTGTGGGGCCCGCTTCAGCCTGACTGCACTGGGGGGTATCACTCATTTGGGGGGGATCTCTGTGGGGAGAGTGTGGAGAGGAGCACCAGGGCACTGCCACACCCCCACAGGGAGGTGAATCTGCAGAACTTCCCAGGCATCAGGCCAGCAAACTGGCAGGAAAGCTGCAGGGAGAGGCAGGGTCTGCCTCAGGGTTCTATCTCTGGCAACTGCTATGTTGGCTAGGGAGTTGGGGGTGAGGGCCCGGGGTGGGGGGTGAGGGGGGGGCGGTGATTGACATGGATAAAGGGGCTGCTAGTGGTAAAGGCCTTGAAAATAAGAGAGAAAAAAGGGGAACACCACTGAACACATAGAGATTGAAACCTCCAAAAGCCCAAGGTTGGTGGGAATCCAGCACCAGGGGGCCCCCAGAAGGCCAAGGGAGCAGCGAGGGGCCCTGGGGGAGGGGAGCGGAGCCAAGGGAAGGCCTCCAGCCCTTGCAGACCACACTGCAGCCAAGCAGCTCCCCCCAATGCCCGGTCTCTCCTTAGGCTGCTGCTCAGCAGGCCCCTGGGGAGGTATTGGTTGCAAGCAAGCACCTGAATATTGCCTAATGGAGCCAGCCAAAGCCCAAATAAACCAGGTAAGAGGGAAGGAGGCGGCCGCCGCAGCAGCCCAAAACCTCCTCAAGGACTTGCCTCCCACCTTCTGCCCCATGCTCAGGTCTCCTGGCCAGGACAGGGCCTGCTGCTTCCAAAGTCACCCAGTAGTCCAGTCGCTGCTTAGCCGCTGGCCTGGCGCCACCGGCCTCTCAGCTGGGTAGAGACCCGTGGCCCTTCCCTAAGTCCCTCCGCTGCCTCACGCGCCCTGCCCCCAGACCTGACCACAGCCCCATGCCCACCCACTGCCGGGGTAGGGCGGCTGCGTGTGGCCTACAGGACTGAGGCCCGGCCGGGGCAGGTTTTGTGCTGTACAGAAGGGGGAACTCCACCAGCTTGGTACCTCTGTCCACAGGGTCCGTGAGAGAACCCTGGGCCCCACCCACAGGCCCCCCCACCCACCCCGGGTCAGTCAGTCTTGACGTGGCCGTTGGCCAGCGCCAGGGGCCCGCCGGGCTCCTCTGGCTCCGCGTCCTTGTCAAAGCGGAGGCGGAGGGTGTTGCGGATGATGAACTGCTCCATGATGAGCGCCCCGCAGAACCAGGGCACTGCGTACTCCAGGGTGATGAGCCCCATGAAGTCGAAGTCGAACTGGGAGTAGTCCCAGGGGCAGGCGTTGAACTGGCGCAGGATGAAGCCGGTGGTGAACTCCCACAGGTAGGTCCAGAGCGTATAGATGAGGCAGCGCACCAGCAGCGGGCAGCGGCCCCGCAAACGCAGGTACATGCGCTCCACAATGAGGATGGACGTGCCGTAGATGAAGAGCGCCCAGACGCTCGTGACCCCGGGGAATTTCCAGTTGAAGTTCACCACGAACTCCCAGGCCGCGGTGAACATCACCTCACAGAAGTAGCCGTGGATGGCGTACAGGTACCAGCGGGACAGCGCCGTGAGGGGTTCAGCAGAAGCCATGGTGCCGGCGGGGACGCTGGGGGCACAAGGAAGACTGGTGAGGGGTGCGGGCCGTGGGGGCGGGCTCCTGCTGCCCCCCCACCCCCAGCCCAAGGTTCTGCTGTGCCCAGGCTGAAGGGTGGTTCCACTCTAGCGCTCCCTTTGTCTCCTTATTCCGTGCTCACTACTTTATGCCATGTTCCTTACCTGAGGGAGAGAGGGGACATGAGAAAGAAAAAGAACAGCCCATCCTTCCTCTGAGCAACTCTACCCAAATGCTACTTGAAGGAGGTGTTTCCTACACAACCTACAGTAACTTTTCTGGATTGTCTGAGGTTGATGAAAGAGTTGGCTGTTCCCACCCACCAGTCACCCCCACTAGCTCAACCACTAGCTGAGTTCTCGCCAGGCCCATCCAGCAGAGTCCCCTTCTCCAACAATGCCCCATCACTCATATTTCAGAGACAACCTATGGTGAAAGTTACCACTTGACCATTTCAAAATGCCATTCAGGGCCCTCCTTGGTGGCACAGCAGGTTAAAGCACAGCACTGAGAAGCTAAAGCCATTTCAGCATGAGTTTGATCCCTGCCTGCCCTGGAGGAGATCCACATGGCGTGGCAGACCTCTCCTGACCCGCCCGCTGCTCCCCTCAGCAATGTACTTCGTCGATTTGCCTGTTCTGCTCCCCACTCTGTCTCTGGTGAAGCCTCTCACCGTCCCTGAGCCTCTGGCCTGTACCCCAGTTCTGTATGCACAAATAAATACATCTTAAAAAAAAAATTACCGTTCAGTAGCACTCAGTAATCCACATTGCTGTGCAGCTAGAACTTGCTCATCTTCCGGCACCAAAACACCAGACCCATTAAATGCTCCCTCCTCATTCCCTCCTCTTTCCCATCAGCAAGTGGTAACCAGCCCTTCTACTTCTGTCTGTGACTCTGACAACTCTGGGTAACTTGCTTAAGTGGAACAAACAACTGTCCTTTTGTGACTGCCTTATTTCACTTTGCAAATGTCCTCAAAGTTCACCCACAGCGTAGCATGTGTCAGAACTTCCTTCACTCTTTAAAACGGAACCATATTCCACTGCAATCGATTTCCCTAGGCATACAGCATTTTGTTTATCCATTCATCCAGACACAGTGGCTTCCACTTTCTGACTATTATGAATACTGTTGCTATGAGCACAGGTGTACAACTATTTATTCAAGTCCCTGCTTTCAAATCTTTGGGGCATTTTCTCAAAATTGGAATTGCTGGGTCATATGGTAGTTCTCTTTTTATTTTTTGAGGAATGGCCTTGTTGTTTTGAACAGCATGTTCCACTGCAAATCTTGTCCCATTTCACTTTCCCATTAGTATCACACCAAGGCCATCCTAGCCAGCACTTGCTATTTTCTGCTCTTTTGATGATGGTCACTCTAATGGGTGTGAAGTGGTAACTCCTTATGGTCACATTGTCTTTAACTGCTACATTAAATGGGGTTTTAATGTTTAGTTTCAATATCAAGAGGAAACCAGTGGCTGACGAAGGACAGTTCTCCATTTGCTTCGTATTCTCTTCCTCTTCTCTGTTTTAAGGCCCACCAGGTTTCAAGGCCCAGAAGACTGACCTGGTGTACAGGCTCTCCACTCTCTGCTTGCCCTCCACCTGGAGGCTGTCTGGGACACAGCTCTGATCCTGTCTCCAGTGCCACCCTGATTACTATTCGGAGATACATCCTCTCTTGGTCCAACTGGCCTGAGTACTCCTTGAAGGCAGTGGTTGTTTTCCAGTCTCTACAGCCATGGCACCCCTAGGAGGGGTGGGTGAATTCAAGGGTTGTGTCAAGAATCAAAGGTCAGGTCAGGCATGGGAATATGAATTACGGTTCTGCCAGTGGCCAGTGGACACCAGGCCTGATATCTCTGTCAATCCCCTCTCCGAGTGGCAGAGGGCATAGAGGTTAAAATGGCATCTTCAATCTGTCTGCCTGTCTGGAAACCCCAAACACATATTCCAGCAAAAGCAGGCCTGGGCACAGTGATACCTACCTTTGTCATTGCCTTGTGGTCTTCTAAGCACCCTCGTTCACATTTTTGCATTTCTTTTACAGTGTAAAGGACAGGTGGTTTTACTCCCATTTTTATAAGACAGGTGGGGTTCAGAGAGGGAAAGTCACTTGCCTCACATCCCAGGGCAGGTGAGTGGAAGAACTGACACTAGAGTCCATATCTCTTGATTTCTACTTCTAATTCAAGATTTCTACTTATTCCACTGTACAGCAGTCAAAATAGATAAATTCATGTTATTTGCAGCAATATGGATGGAGCTGGAAGAGATCATGCTCAGTGAAATAAGCCAGAAGGGAAAAGAACAATAGCAATGGTTTCACTTACAGGATGAATACAGAGGAACCGAACAAGGTCAGAAAAAAAGACAAAGCTTGCAGGCAAAGTAAAGATCTGAGGTCTATAGCGGGGAGGGGCAGAGGGAGGGGAAAGAGTCAAAACAGGAGTGGAAAAAGCACAAGGAACTATGGTGATGGCACGTGGGCTGATGTAGTGGTGGAGGGTTTATGGGGATGGCACCTGAAGGGAGAAATTAAGTATTAAAGCACAGTGATCCACAGCCACTGCAGCACGAGTTCGATTCCTGGCCAGGGAGCTGACCCACATGGCGCAGCAGACCTCTCCTGGCCCGCCCGCTGCTCCCCTCAGCAGTGTACTTCGTTGATCTGCCTGTTCTGCTCCCCACTCTGTCTCTGGTGAAGCCTCTCACCCCCTGCACATCTGACTTGTACTCCAGTTCTTGTATGCATAAATGAATAAAGCATCAAAACAATGAACAATGAAAATTTAAAACAAAGTTTAATGTAAAAAATAACAGTTATCCTACTGTGTCCCACAGCCCATCTCCCAGACATGTGTGCTTAATATTACTCCCCTACTCAGAAATAGTCCAAGGCTCCCCATTTCCTTATGAAACACTACAGCACCCCTGCTGGTATTCAAGTCCTGCCTCCCTTTTCAGCCTGTTCTCACAGTCAGAGCGCCCTGTCTTTGCAGACTCTCTCTATTCCATTTCTTGAGCTTCTTCCCTCCCACCTCCACAAGTTCAAACCCAGCTTACAGGTTACTTTCCGAACAAAATCTTTGTCATCCTCCCACCACAGACCCTCTCTATCTCTTCTGAGTACACACAGCACTCCTTCTGTCTCTCCTGTGTACAGATGATGTTCTGTTTCATTATGTTGGTAACTCTCTGTCCCCAGCCAGACCTTTGTCCTGTGCTTTACACAGAGCTAACCCACTCCACTTAAATGACCCAGGGGCACTTCAAACTCCTTTCCTAAATCAAACTCATTATCTTTTCCCAAAAATTTGTTGTCCTCCTATGACCCCATCCTGATTTGTGGTACCTATATGCAACCAGAGAGCAGTCAGAGGCCCAGTGGCGTTCAAGCTCTCCCTGCTGCACCCCCAACCTAACATAAGCTCCCCAGAGTGAGAACCTTGTCTGGGTCAGCACTGAATTCCCGGTATCTACAAGAGGACCCAGGACCCCAGAAGCACTCATTACTAGAACGAAGACATTTTTTTAATTAATTAGTGATTGTGATATAACAAATCATACCAAACTCAGAAAGCTGTTCAACTCCCATTTGTTATGACAGCTCGTGTGTCTGTAGAGGCTGTGCTTGATCACGAGATATGGCCATATGATCACGCCATATGGGTTCTCCGTCCTCTGCTTAGCTCTGTGCCACTGGCCAGTGCTCCTGGCGAGGACAGAGATGCAGAAGCATGCCAGCCCAGCTGTGGGGACACTTTCAGGACTCTGGGTAAGTCACCCACTAGCATCTGACTAACCAAGCCAAGCCATAGAGCAAGCCAGCATGCCATTAACTCCTGTCCTTTCTACTCTTCAATCTCTTGAAAGCCCATTTCCTCCTTCTCATCCTCTTTCTGACTGTGGCTGCTCTGGCTCGAGACTTCCCAATCTCTCATCAGGATGACTCCAGTTATCTCCCTGCCTTGCCTTGCTCCTTTCCAAATGATGAGTGAACTCCCAGGTTCATAGGCACAAAAGAATGTGTAGAAAAGGCAATCTTTCTAAAAAGCAATCCCAAATTGATTGTTTAGTGACATCCTACTTAATGACCATTAGTGGATGGCCTTAGAAGTGAGGCCCCAGCCTGTAGGGATGGCTGGCAAAGCCCCTGGTGAGCCCCCTCTGCCCCAGAGCCTGGCCTCAGAAGTTTGCATTGCAGTTTTCCTGCCTGGGCTAACTACAGATCTGAGGCATACAGTAGGGCCTTGACCTAATGACCCCCCAGCACCCCCAATGGGAAGACTTTCGTGCACACCTCCAGCTTGTGGAGGCCCCGTCAGCATCCAGGTCACTTCTGTTGATGAGAACACGCAGCTTTGTCAATCTAAGGCCAGCCCTATTCACCACGAGACGAATGCTTGTCTACTACAGTGTGAAAAGGGAAAAATTAATATTCAAAACTGAATATTAACGATGTTGATTTTTGCAAAGGCAAAAATAATATAACCACTTTCCTCTCTGGATGATGACATCATGTGTGACTTTTATTTCCTTCTTTTTGCTTTTCTGTGTAGCCTAAAATTTTTTCTAGCAAGTGTGTATAATTTTTTTTAAAGATTTATGCATACAAGAACTGAGGTACAGGCCACAGGTGTGAGGGTGAGAGGATTCACCAGAGACAGAGTAGGGAGCAGAACAGGCAGATGGACTGAAATACAGGAGCAGTGGGCAAGTCAGGAGAGGTCTGCTGCGCCATGTGGGTCAGCTCCCTGGCCAGGAATCAAACTCATGCTGCAGCGATTGCTAATAGCTTCATAGTGTTTCACTTTAACCCGTTACACCACTAGGGAGGGCCCCGTATGTATAATTTTTATAAAAATAAAATTTTACCCTATAAATGTCTGTTGGGGCCCTCCCTGGTGGTGTAGCGGGTTAAAGCACAGCACTAAGAAGCTAAAGCCACTTCAGCATGATTCAATTCCCACCCATCCCAGAGGTGACCCACATGGCTTGGCACACCTCTCCCAGCCCACCCGCTGCTCCCCTCAGCTGTTATTTCATTGATTTGCATGTTCTGCTCCCCACTCTGTCTCTGGTGAATCCTCTCACCACCTCTGCACCTCTGGCCTGTACCCCAACTCTGTATACATAAATAAATCTTAAAAAAAAAATGCCTGTTGAACAGATATCCATTCATTCATTATCTTTGCAACTTGAATATAGATGGTGTTAAATAAATTTGCCAAACAAATGAACCTGAGAAGCCTGAAGTCATGTAAAATTAATGTAGTTCTTCCTGCCAGAGCCATCCCAAACAACAAACTAGACCCTCCTTCTGCTTGGATGGGGACACTATCTCCTAGCTGCCCGTTTGCATCCTGGCTCATCATCCCCACCTGACAGCATGTGACCTGCCCTGTCTGTGCTTCAGCTTCCTCATAGATAAAGTGAGAATAATGAGAGTAACTATGTCGGAGGGTTATTGTGAGGGTGGATGAGCTAACAGATAAACACTAAAATGCAAAATGTAAAAATACACAAGTGTGCAAGAGCTGTTATCTCTGGCACAGACCAGGCTCCTCTAGGGCTGACGCCACCTCCAACCCCAGGCAGGGTCCTCCTGACCATCCTTGGAGGCTGCCGGAGTCTTCCCTGCCAAGCAGGTCTCCGCCCAGAGCACAACCCATAGCCAGGAAACCCTGAAATAGCAATAACCTCACCTACAGCCCAGAGAACAAAAATTCAGCTGAGGAACTGCAAGGTGAACTCCAGCTTCCATGCAGCTGAAGGAAGCTCAGTGAAGGAAGTGGTCTCACCCAGTGCTCTGAGGGCCAGCCTGGAAAAGAAGGGTGGGATAAAGAAATCTGGCTTCCAGAAAGAAAAGAAAAATACCAGATGGCTTCACTCATAGCAGGAGCATAAAGGACCAGGGGGCGGGGCATGAGGGGGAGAATAATAATTACAAACAACTATATAGCAGAGACATTTTACGGTGGCGGAGTGGGGAATGGAGTCAAAAATGAGGGGGTGCGGGGGCAGAGTGCATGGGACTATGGAGATGGCATACGGGTGACTTGGTGATGGGAAGCCCACGGGAATTACACCTGACATGGAAAGAGGCACAAATGATGTAAAAATAAACTATTATAATAATTTTTAAAAATATATCTGGCTTCCTGGCACAGCTTCCCGTGCACCTGGGCCAAGACAGGGGAGAAGACAGAGGGATGGTGCCGCCAGCTGGGCAGCTCACCTTGGTGTAGGAGATGCTGCGATTACGCTTGGGTGGATTTTCCCCAGCCCACAGGAGCCCCCACTTACCCTTTGAGCTGGGCCAGGCTCCCCACTTCTGCTGTGCAGGACAGTCCCCAGTCCCCAGATCCCTGTCCTGGCCTCCCTGGCCTGGAGCCTTTTGCCCCAGACCCTTTCAGTACCTCCTTGCCCTGCCCTGGGCCGGGCCACAGGAAAGCCTGCATCAGAAGACCCGGCAGTTCATCGCTCCTTGGATGCAGGGCTCTTTGTCCTGCTGACGGGACACAACCATCCTGAGGACCGTGACAGAAGATTGGACAGCCCAAGAAGGCAAATCCAGGGTGGAGTAAATCCAGGCGGGCGTGGGTAAGACTGCAAGAAGGTTGGAGAGCAGTGGTGGTTTCACAAGCAGGATACGGGGCACAACACTCGAGTAAAGAGCTCTCACACGTGTGGATGAAAGCCCTGGGGTGTCCGCCAAGAGCCAGTACTCAAGGTGACTTGCCAGGGGAGGGCACTGTCCTCCAAAAGGACAGGTGACTAGGAGGGGAGGGCTACCTTTCAGAGTCCTGGTCCCTGGGAGTAGCTCACCAATGAAGCTAGTCCCCTGGGAGACCAGGGCAGAGGGGTAAAGGGAACACCACAAGAGGCTTAAGACACACTAGAGGCAAAACCAGATGGAACCATCGTTTTTTGGTTTTGCCAGAAACTCTGATCTCCTCCCAGGATGCTAAGTCATCACCGCACGATAACTAGGAATGTTTGTCCAGAGGAGCACCGTATTTGTAAATCAGGAGTTCCTGCCCATGCAGTTCAGTTGAGCAGGACTTCCTCTTTCACTACATTTATTGCCCACGTTTTATTCCGCAGTCAGGGCACTGTCACTGTAGGTCTATGCTCTAGAGAGATAGATGCGAAGCCCTTCCAGGAAGTTCCGAAGGCAAGACCGCACAGGGACAGGTTGAGAGACGCTGAGTTCTGTCCCCTGGCAGGCTCTGTGCTGGAGGTGAGTGGCGGCAATGAGAGTGGGCAGCTGCTCTTACATCTGGGCACAAGATGCAAGGTCTGACAGGCCCAGAGCTTCCGTGTGGTTATCAAGTTAGTGGGGGAAGAAACGTTGGGCTTGACTCAGGGCCAGAAGGGAAGCAAGTGAGGGAAACCCCTGTGGTCACTGGTTGACTCAGTTGCTATAGAGTCCTCCCTGTCTTGCCATGGGCAGTCCCCCAGAAAAACTCCCTGGGATCAGTTGATAGGGTGCTCCCTCCACCTCCCAAGTCAAATAGTAGTAACCAGGCACTGTTATGAGCAGCACTTTGCTTACATTCTCTATGATCATCCTCAGGCCTATTTTACAGGTGAGGAAATGGAGACAGAGAAAGGGGAAGTAACTAGATTAGTTCTTAAAGCTATGAACAGCAGAGCTGGGATTCCAACCTACCCAGCAAGTCTGGCTCTAGACGCCTCACTCCCAGTAAGCACACTGGGCTACCTCTTAAAGATTTTCTGCGGACACTGCCCTTTTCTGGGGTTCTGCTTCTGGAAGGCTGGAGTGTTTATGAAGAGGTTACCGGAAGCGAGAAGGACATGAGGTTCTGGGTGGATCTTCAGTGAAGCTCAGAGCTGGGTGTCAGATGCACTGAAGACTCTCAGCTTCTTTGGGAGACCACCTTCTGTTCCGGAACCACGTTCTGGCAGGATCCACATGACAGCCTCCTGTGGTCCATTTGACAGCCACCCCACAGGGCCTCAAGTCCTGGGCCATTCAAAGACCTCTCATGAGAACACTCACTACCAGAGCCTCCCTGACTGCCAGCCAGCCAGGGCTGCTGGGACTCTGACGCCCTGCTGTGGAAATGCCAGCCAAGAGCAGTGACAGCGAACAGGCTGCCCAGAGAGGCCTGGAGCATTAACAGTCAGTGTTAGGAGCAGCCATCCCACACAAGGTGGCAAGCAGGGGCATTTCTAAGGCCTTGGAGGCTAAACAAATCCCAGCTAGCAGGTGCAGTGGGGGCAGGTGAGATTGGGAAAGAGATTCATCCCTGCACATAGGTTCCCTGGGGCTCAGGCAGCAAAGGACACTGTGCAGGTGGGGGGGGGGGGGGGGGCGGCTGCAGGCTCGGCCTCCCGGACATTGCCGGGAAGGCTATTCTCAGACCTCACCTGGCCACCTCCCTGTCAGTGTCAGGTCTCAGCTCTTCCCTCAGGGGACTTCTCTGGGCTCCAATCTAAAATAGCCTTTCCCTCACACACAGCACCCCATTTTATTTTTCTCACAGCACTTTTACTTTCTGATATTTTGCTCCATGGGGTAAGTAGTGCCTGGAACAGTGCCTGACAATAAGGCCCATGAATATGTTGGAAAGAATGAACGCGTGAGCCTAACCAGGTACAGGCACTGTTGAAACAGCGCTAACACTATGAGACAGGTATAAACAGGTCTCCCGCTCAGCCTGTCTCCTCGCTTCTTTCTTGAAAAAGAGAATCTTTAAAAAATTTTTAATTCTAGCACTTCAAACTACCTTTATGCTTTTTTCCTGATTACAAAAGCAACATGTACTCACAAGTGATATTTTAAAAATACCTCAAAAATGACTTAGAATGCAAATGCCTTCCATCAAATACGCCACGTTTTAGATAAAGTCATTATCGATGGTGTATTGTGTATTCATTCAGATTAAATTTAGTTTTAAAAAATAATCTCTGCATCCTAGAAAGATAAGGCATTTACAGTACCTCTGTCATTCCCTTTGCAATCTTTTCTCCTGTATTTATTTTACAAATTATTATGATGCACTTACTCTGTAAACTGACACTTCTACAGAGAGACAATAATTTTTTTTAACTTGTGATCTCGTCTATTATTATAATGGCTGCCTAATATTTCACCAGGTGGGAAACTATAATTTACTTAACCCAGATGTTCATCAAAAAGAGAAAAACAGCGTCTCCTTTCCACTATTCCAATAATACCAAAGAAACATATTTTTTATGCCTGTAACTAAAGAATCCAGCCCTTTCCGTTGGGACTGTTTCCTGATGGAAGATTTCTTTTCTTTTCTTTATTATGAGCAAATTAGTTTATTTTTATTATTATTATTATATTAGTTTATTTTTTACATATTTTTGTGCATTTCAGAAGCGGGGCCACTGGATAGAGGGCAAATTATTAGTATTATGAGCAAATTAGTTTATTTTTATTATTATTATTATATTAGTTTATTTTTACATATTTTTGTGCATTTTCAGAAGCGGGACACTGGATAGAGGGCAGGACAGTTTCCAGGCTGGTGATGTGGATTACTCTGGGAAGGCTGCATCTGAGGGGAGAGTCCTCTTCTCTGAATCACCACCTTCCCTCAGCGGTGGGGCCATTTCTCCACCCCCACCCCACTCCCACACTCCAGGCTTGCTTACCTCACCCCAGATGCAAATCAACTCAAGACCACACTTCCTGAAAGATCCTCCAACAAACTAACTTTGCCCAGACTACAAGAAAAATAGATTCCAGCCTGAGTTTTCAACTTCCAACTAGCCACGGAATCAAGCTCTCTCTAAAGCTGAGCAATACCTGGTTCCACCGTGGACCAGCCCGGCCACTCTGGAAAGCTTGTCTGCTTGCCACACAGAAGCCCCAGTGCTCACTGCCCCACCTTCCAGAGGAGATCTGGGCCCACAGGTCCCTGACCCCACCACCGGTCTGCCTGTCCTGTGCGGACAGAGCAGTCTCCAGACCAGACTGGCCTCTTGGGCTTGGGAAAGCAGCCAATGGTCATTTTTCAAAAGTATCATCAAGGAAAAGGCAGAGGCTGAGGCTAGGCGGACCCCACAGCCAGGGTTTCCTCGGTCACACTGAGGACATACCGCTGAAATGTGCTAACAGCAGCAGAAGACTTGCTTCTCCTGCCCACCTGGTAGTCACTTTATGACCGTGAGGGCGCCACAGATCCCTCACCACTCAGTGCCCAAGGCCCCGTGAGCCGCCTGGACTGATGCCGGACTCCAGACGAGGTACAGTTCCCATTGTGCAGACATACAGCCCAGGGCCCACAGCTCCCACTGGCTGACAGCTAGAAAGAGTCTGGGACGTCGCCCTCACCTGGAGGCCTCACGTCAGTCATAGATGGAGGTCTGGCCAGGACTGTAGAGGCCATGTGGCTGTCAGGTGCCAGACGACATGGCACTGCTGGACGTTCCCTTCCCAGCCTCAGTCTGCCACCCTGTGATCAGCCCTGGGATGGGAAGCAGGCTCCAAGCTTGCTGGTGAGTCAGGCAGGGCCAGCGACCCCCCGGGAACCGGCAGCGTACTCACTTCTCACACCCTGAAGTGCAAGGCTCAGGACGCACATGAGGATCACTGCCTCCACACACCCCTGGCTCCCCTCTGTCCTGCTGCCTGGCTGGGCCTCCGTGCCATTCTCAGCAGTGTGGGCAAGGATCTGCCCCAGGGCTCAGTTGATCCTCGACGAGTGAGAAGGCGGCTTCCATGTGTCCCTAAAAATAAAAGAGGAGGTGTTCATTAGTTAAACTGCCCCCGGCTCCGAGACACCCCGCCAGCTGGAGAGGCAGACTCAAGCGAGCACGCCAGGGGCGCAAGCTCGGAGCTCAGCACCAGACACGCAGCCTGCCCTGGCCACTGGACGTCTCTCCCAGAACCTGCCGCCTCCCCTCTGCCATCCTGTCAGCTCAGGTCTGCTTAGTCCAGCTCTGAGACGCTCCCAGGCAGCTCATGAGTGGGGCTGGGACCGTGTGTGACGGTGTGCATACTTGTAAACCTGAGAGGGGATATAATTATAGAATTCAGCTCCATTCTCATTTAGCTTCAAATTACACTCTCACCTTCAACCAGTAGAGGGTACATCTGTTCTCAAGGGCATCGAGAACCTCATGGAAGGCCAACAATGTAGGGCATTTGCTTAGCATTTGGGGAGTCAGACACAACGACACAAGGAAAAACAAGCAGCCAACGAACTATGGGTTAAAACATTCTACCCACGGTTCAGCCACCCTAATATTCATTTTATTACTGTATCATCAAGAGTGTCGAAGCCCTTCCTCTTAGACCCATCACAGACCCAAGCTGATATAAATATCTTTAAAATGTCCTTTGCTGTCGTATATACTTTCAAGATTCCCCCTACAACCTGACCATTAGATGGGGAGTCCACATTTTTTGTTTTGATAGGAAGGGCCGAGGCGCTCCTGAACACCCTGTGGCTATAGCACCAGACAAGTCCAGGGTCAGTACTCTGCTCCAGCATGGCCCTGTGGAAGGAAGCTGGGGAGGCCTGTGGGTGGGGTGGGAGCTGGCACCATCCCCCCCCCAGATGCCCGAGCGCAAGCATGTGGGCCACAGAGGCACCACCTTCTGTGACGCCCACCTCCCCCAGCACCCCACACCCCACACCCCATGCCCCTCACACCACCCCTGCCTCCACCCATCCCGAGCAGGATGAAGCCCCTTTGCTGGTGTAAGGTGACAACCAGTGAGGCAGCAGGGGAGCCAAGATGTATAAGGGCAGGGTCTAGGGATCTAAAATTCATGTGGGCACACGTGCTTGTAGGGGGAGGGGGAGGCTCAGCACCCCCGGTCTGCCCTCAGAGGAGGAAGGTCAGAGGCTGTGAAGTGCTCCATCTTGCCTCTGCCCTCCCAGCACGTCCCCAAGCCGAGCCTGCAGCCCTGCAAGCCAGCCCCATGCCCCATCCTCCCGCTTCCCCCAGCCTGCCTGGTGGTGGGCAGCGGTCATCCTGGCACATACCTCTCACCTCCAGAAAAAGGGCTTCAGGAGGCATCTGACACCATCTTGTTTTGCACCCCCAGCTCCACCTTGACCCTGAGTTCAACCCCACCCACAGACACTTCCCCTTCCCTGGGCACTAAGCAGGCTATATCTATAGCACAAATCGAAACCTAAACAGAAACAGAAAAAAAAGCTCCTCCACATCCTGCCAGCTAGGCCTGCAGGGCGCTGCTGTCAGCCCGGGGAGCCCCTTGCCGACTGAGGTGTGAGCCCGGCAGAAGCAGCCCAGCGGGCCCAGGGCCAGCCTCACCCTGGACATGTCCCACTCCCCAGAGAGCTGGCAGAGGCTGGACTGGGAGGTGATGGTACAGCCGGGATCCCACCCTGCCTCCAAGAGCACAGCTTGTCCCCAGCCTCTCCAACGCTCCCTGGTCTCCCAGCAGGTGCCAGGAACAGAGGGCATGAGGCTCCTTTGTGACTGCAGGGCCTGCACTGGTAGTCAGAGCATGGGTGCCTGCAGGGAGCCCAGGGTAGCAGCTAGTGTGTCTGAGGATCAGAACGACATGCTGTCCCCATTTTACCATCTCTCAAGAGTCCCCTAAGAAGTATCCTATAGGGAGGACAGGAATGTATCACACACACATTTAGAGATGAAAACAAGTCTCAGGACATTAAGAGATTTGGCCAAATTCACACATTTGATTCAAACCTAGTTCCCTGGGCTCTGACGTGACCCTTGCCCCAAACAGCACGCCTGCGAACCGCTTCCCAGCTATGTTTCATTCTTAAGGCTGCTTGTCTGCATCCTGCACTCCATGTAACCTACTTAGCCCCATCCGTGAGCCTCTTACTCCAAACACACAGCTAACTTTACCATGCAGCTTTCCCATCAACTCGCCAGTGCTCCTGGAGCTCAAAGAGCAGAGGCCACCTCGGTCCCCAGCCCTGTTCCTGTTCTGCTCTGCTCCCCAGCATGCCTGCTCCCCTCCTCGACACCCTGCGCTCTCCTCACCCCTCCCCAGTCACTCTTTCACTGATGCTCCCCCAGGACTCTGCACATCTTTCTGCTGAAACATGGATTCCCACCCTAAAGTTATGATTCACCTGTTAACCCTCCCTGTGATGAGCATCTTGAGACCACGGAATTTCTGCTGAGTGAGTAGAAAAATAAGGTGGGGAAGGGTCCGGCTACATTCTTGGGTGATTATACTATCCGATGTTATTAACCAAACACAATTTTTAGGCCATCTCACAGAAGGGCTCTCTCCCCAAAAGCATGAAAAACCCTGGTTTACAAAGGGCCAGGGAAGAAAAGTGGGTGCTTGCTGGCCTTTCTCCCACCTCCAAGAGGGTAGGCTTGGGTGCCGGGTCTGGACATCTCCCGCTCCCTGGGCATGTCCACCATCACTGAGGGAGGCCTGGAGCAGGGACACGGTCACCCAGACAGACTGAAAGGCATGGCAGGCCCCTGTGTAGGCAAGGGGCCAGGCCCAGGCTCAGGTCTGAAAACAACAATGCCTATTGTGTTATTTCTACAATGTGCTGCACTCCCAAAGGACAGCTAGTTTTCATGCTCATAGGACTCTTTTTCCCAAAGAGGTTTAACCAGCAGCTGCTGGCAAGAAATTCCTTCTACATCATTCTCTCTCCTCCCTTCTAACTATTTAGGGTAAGTTGGGCTTACAGGATTGAATCTCTGCTTCTCTGACCAGAACCTAAAAACCAATCCACCCTCTCCCACCCACACACCCTCTACCCCACCCCTATCTCTATGGCCAGAGTCCAGGAAGCAGCAGGCAAACATCCTTCTTTTTCTCTCCCAGTCTCCTCTCCCCAAATCTCTCCCATGTCTGGTGTCCACAAGTGAACAAGAAGAAGCCCAAAAGACCCCTGGGGACCCCCTTGGTTACTCAAACTCCCCACTCCACTCCACCCCAGTTCTTCTCACATGACCTAGAACAAATAAATGCTTTTACTGGTCTGTAGTAAGACCAGCCCTGAACACAAGTGGATCTGGCAACTTCCCAAACCAAGGAGTGACCACACTCAGCTACACATGCAATTGAAATTCCAAATCCCCCAGGGGAAAAGCTGCATCTGGTCAGCTCCTCCTGAAGAGCAAGGAAGCCTAACCTGCACAGGAAAGGTGGGTGCAAATGGGAACAGCCTCCCCTTCCACTCCGTACCTCTTGCTCAGGACTTGGAACCCGGGTTTCCTACTGCCAGACATCTTGCCAACCCAGTGTTCTTCTGTCTGACCTGAACTCCACCTTGTTTCGCCACCCTCTTCTCTTTCCTCCCTCCTCCCCTTCTAGCCCAATTTACCTTAAACTCCCCCTCCCCCCGCCCTCTGGGAACACACTGGGACCATCCTGCCCCTCCACCTTAGAGAGCAATTGCTGCCCCTCGCCCCTTCCCTTGTCCCCATCCCACCTCCTGGCACTGGGGAGCTGTTCCTCACTGCCTGAAAGGCTGGACAGCTGCTGGGCTCTGTAATTAGCCGCCTGGCCACCGGCCCAGAGCAGGCATGTGTTACTGTAAAGAGCTGCCTCATCTCCCCGTCATCAATAATCTCCTGTGCAGATCCCATCAGGCGGCAGCTGAGGGGCCCTGAGTCCTGTCACATGAGGCCAGCCAGGATCCTCCTGTCAGCTGGAAAGGTATAGACAAGGGCTTCACAGCCCCAACAACTAAGTGACCCCAGGAATTTATTTATCTGGCTGCTTCTTCTCACTGTCATGTCCTTGGGGTGTCCTGCAGATTACCCCACCCACCTTTGGAACAAACAGAACCCTGCCTCTTTGTTATCTCACCAGAGGAGGCATGAAGAGGCCCAGTGAGTCCTTCAACGGACAGACCTGGCCTGCCTCCAAAGCGTGACACCCAGTGCCCTACTTTTTACAGCTTTCCACAGCCAAGCCACCCCAGAGGTTTCTAAACAACCAGGGGACCCAGGCCAAAGAGTCCTGTGGAGGCTGGTTTATTTATCTGAGGTGTCATATTCCAGTAGTCAACAAATGTTTGCTCACCCCAGGCCAGGCACTAGGTGTGAACAAGACTGTCCCTGCCCTCTTGGAGCTCAAGGGCTGCCGGGGAGACAGACAATAGTTAAATGAGCCAACACTTAACTGTAATTTCTGACACTGCTCACACAGAAAGGGGAAGGACTGGCAGATTGCTGAAAGCAGCCCTGGTGGAAGGCCACTGGTAAACTTCTCATGAGAGGTAGCTCTGGGGCAGAGAGCAACAAGAAGGGAAGGAGCTGTGCTGAGGGCTCTGAGGAAAGCATTCAGGGCAAAGGAGAAAGACCCGAGGGCAGGGCGGAGTAAGCTTGAGAAGTTGCAGGGCCAGAGTAGCTAAGGTTAAGGTAAGTGTGAGACTGGACGTGCCCAGCCCACTCTTTAAAAGTCACCTGGTGATCTGCTTAGTGAAATAAGCCAGAAAGAGAAAGAAAAATAC